>NC_091296.1:76722943-76830443 GCF_038502225.1 Cherax quadricarinatus
CACCTAGCCTATACTCTGTCTGTGGTCTTCTGTGCCCTTCCCCTATCTTCATGACTTTGCATTTGGCAGGATTAAATTCGAGAAGCCATTTGCTGGACCAGGTGTCCAGTCTGTCCAGGTCTCTTTGAAGTCCTGCCTGGTCCTCATCAGATTTAATTCTCCTCATTAACTTCACATCATCTGCAAACAGGGACACTTCTGAGTCTAACCCTTCCGTCATGTCGTTCACATATACCAAAAATAGCACTGGTCCTAGGACCGACCCCTGTGGGACCCCGCTCGTCACAGGTGCCCACTGTGATACATCATTACGTACCATGACTCGTTGTTGCCTCCCTGTCAGGTATTCTCTGATCCATTGCAGTGCCCTTCCTGTTATATGCGCCTGATGCTCTAGCTTCTGCACTAATCTCTTGTGAGGAACTGTGTCAAAGGCCTTCTTGCAGTCCAAGAAGATGCAATCAACCCACCCTTCTCTCTCTTGTCTTACTTCTGTGTGTGTGTGTGTGTGTGTGTGTGTGTGTGTGTGTGTGTGTGTGTGTGTGTGTGTGTGTGTGTGTGTGTGTGTGTGTGTGTGTGTGTGTGTGTGTGTGTGTGTGTGTGTGTGTGTGTGTGTGTGTGTGTGTGTGTGTGTGTGTGTGTGTGTGTGTGTGTGTGTGTGTGTGTGTGTGTGTGTGTGTGCAAGGATGATAGTGGCCCAGGACTCAAAATATAATTTACACTATTTCATATGTTTGCAGCGGTGTGCGGTACCTTGGTATGTGGAGTGATCATCCCTGACCCAGGCACAACATTCTCTAAGGAAGTCTGAACAAAGAGTTTATATGACATTAGTTTAAACATAATATTCTTCTCTTATGACAAATCTAAGGAAAAAACAACATCCGGCATTGGGCCCCTACTTAGGCGAGAGGGAACATACACTGATGACAACCAAGAAATGAGTGACATACTAAAGTTCCAATACGACTCAGTGCTCAGCGAGCCGCTACCCAGACTAAGGGTCGACATTCCAAATGAATTCTTTATGAACGAGACCCAAAATTAGGTCATCTCAAAAATCTCGGATATTATCTTAACACCACAAGACTTCGAAAAGGCAATAAATAACATGCCCATGCACTCTTCCCCAGGCCCAGACTCAGGGAACTCCGTGCTCATCAAAAACTGCAAGAAACCCCTCTCGCGTACCTTCAGCATTCTATGAAAACGGAGCATGGACACAGGGGTCATCCCACATTCACTAAAAACAACAGACATAGCCCCACTCTACATAGGTGGCAGTAAAGTAATTGAAAAGAACTATAGACCGATAGCGCTAACATCCCATATTACAAAAATCTTCGAAAGGGTTCTAAGAAGCAAGATCGCCAACCACCTAGATACCCATCAACTGGACATCTCAACAACACGGGTTTAGAACAGGTCGCTCCTAAACCATACCACTGGCGGGATTGAACCCGCGGTCAGAGAGTCTCAAAACACAAGACCGTCGCTCTTACCTGTCCCAGATACTGGACCACTATGACAATGTCGTGGATGCTGTAGAGGATAAACAAAATACAGATGTAGTATACACGGACTTTGTAAAAGCTTTCGACAAGTGTGACCATGGTGTAATAGCGCACAAAATGAATGACAAAAGGATACCAGGAAAAGTTGGTAGATGGATCTATAAGTTCCTGAGAAATAGAAGACAAAGAGTAACAGTAAACAGAGTAAAGTCAGCTACGGTGAAAGGCTCTGTTCCACAAGGCACAGTACTCGCTCCCATTCTATTCCTCATCCTCATATCTGACATAGACAGAGATGTGTCTTCCTTGCGGATGACACCCGAATTGCCATGACAGTGTCCTCCATCGAAGACACTGCGAGATTCCAAGCGGACATCAACCAAATCTTCAAATGGGCCACTCAAAACAATATGACGTTCAATGAAGGGAAATTTCAACTACTCAGATATGGAAAACTTGAGGAAATTAAAACTGTATCAGGGTATACGACAAATTCTAAACAAATGTAATAGAGAATAAAAGTAATGTGAAGGACTTGGGAGTGATAATGTCAGAGGATCTCGCCTTCAAAGACCACAACAATGTATTTACAGCATCTGCTAGGAAAATGATAGGATGGATAATGAGAACCTTCAAAACTAGAGACATGCCCATGATGAGTCTCTTCAAATTGGTTGTTCTCTTTAGGCTGGAATTCTGCTGTACACTAACTGCCCACTTCAAGGCAGGAGAAATTACTGATCTGGAGAGTGTACAAAGAACTTTCACGGCACATACAAGTACGGTAAGGCATCTAAGTTACTGGGAACGGTTAAGTCCCTTGATTTGTATTCCCTGGAACGCAGGCAAGAGAGATACATGATAATATACACTTGGTAATCCTAGAGGGTTTAGTACCAAACTTGCACACGAAAATCACTCCCTATGAAAGTATAAGACTCGGCAGGAGATGCAACGTTCCCCCAATGAAAAGCAGGGGCGCCACGAGTATACCTAGAAAGTTCCGGGGGTCAACGCCCCCGCGGCCCGGTCCGTGACCAGGCCTCATGGTGGATCGGGGCCTGATCAACCAGGCTGTTACTGTTGGCCGCACGCAACCCGACGTACTAACCACAGCCCACAGTCCAGTGTACTGAGCACACTGAGAGACAACACAATAAGTGTCCGGGGCCCAAGACTATTCAACTGCCTCCCAGCATACATAAGGGGGATTACCAATAGACCCCTGACTGTCTTCAAGAAGGCACTGGACAGGCACCTAAAGTCAGTACCTGACCAGCCGGGGCTGTGGTTCGTACGTCAGTTTGCGTGCGGCCAGCAGTAACAGCCTGGTTGATCAGACCCTGATCCACCACGAGGCCTGGTCTCAGACAGCCACGGGGGCGTTGGCCCCCGAAACCCTTTCCAGGTATACAGAGTAAATATGATCTTAACTCAATTAGATATCCATCAGTGACTTCGATATTTGTTATATTTGTGGCATTACTAACACTGCCTGAAGGATATTTCCGGGGTCAGCGTCCCCGCGGCCCGGTCCTAGACCAGGCCTCCGGGTGGATCAATGCCTGATCAACCAGGCTGTTCCTGCTAGCCGCACGTAGTCCAGTGTAAGAACACAGCCCGGGTGATCAGGAATTGACCTGAGGTACTTGTAATATTTCCTCTTGAAGACAGCCAATGGTCTGTTGGTAATTCCCCTTATGTACGCAGGAAGGCTGCTGGGTCACAGCAAGAAGACCCGGACCCAGGCCAACCCAGCGGACCTACACGCACCTGATGGAAGGTAGAGTACACCTGTTACATGCTTTATACATGTACATCAATAAAGATAACTGCATTATATTTTTGATGTATGTTAATTCCCACATGCGAGTGTATTCTTTCCTCGGGTGAACTAGTGTAACTTGCTTGGTATCGTATGTCTTCCTCGTACAAAACTCAAGGTGTTGTTGTACTTGACTCGGAGGAAGCCTGTCGTACCTCGTGGGACTAACCCATTAAACAATTACCATAAATTGTGTAGGACGCGTAAGCGGAGACAAACTGCTTAGTGGCCCTTCCTGGGGTAAACTAAACTCATTATCCTCCATAATATTCATCCTCACCTCCCTCGCTTACTTACCTTGGCGATCTCACATGCTATACATGTATGTTGGCTTTGATGTTGTATCGATGCAGTCAGTGGGTGTGTTCACCCACTGACTGCATCATATAATGTGTGTGTGTGTGTACTCACCTATTTGTACTCACCTATTTGTGGTTGCAGGAGTCGATTCATAGCTCCTGGCCCCGCCTTTTCGCTGATTGCTACTAGGTCATCTCTCTCCCTGCCCCAAGAGCTTTATCATACCTCGCCTTAAAACTATGTATGGTTCCCGCCTCCACTACGTCACTTTCTAGGCTATTCCACGGCCTGACTACTCTGTGACTGAAGAAATACTTCCTAACATCCCTTTGATTCATCTGAGTCTTCAACTTCCAATTGTGACCTCTTGTGTCTGTGTCCCTTCTCTGGAACATCCCGTCTTTGTCCACCTTGTCTATTCCACGCAGTATTTTATATGTCGTTATCATGTCTCCCCTGACTCTCCTGTCCTCCAGTGTCGTCAGGCCGATTTCCCTCAACCTTTCTTCGTAGGACAATCCCCGTAGCTCTGGGACTAGTCTTGTTGCAAACCTTTGCACTTTCTCTAATTTCTTGACGTGCTTGGCTAGGTGTGGATTCCAAACTGGTGCTGCATACTCCAGTATGGGCCTGACGTAAATGGTATACAGAGTCTTGAACGAATCCTTACTGAGGTATCGGAACGCTATCCGTAGGTTTGCCAGGCGCCCGTATGCTGCAGCAGTTAGCTGATTGATGTGCGCCTCAGGAGATATGCTCGGTGTTATACTCACCCCCAGATCTTTTTCCTTGAGTGAGGTTTGCAGTCTTTGGCCATCTAAACTATATTGTGTCTGCGGTCTTCTTTGCCCTTACCCAATCTTCATGACTTTGCATTTGGCAGGGTTAAACCAAGGAGCCAGTTGCTAGACAAGGCTTGTAGCCTGTCCAGGTCTCTTTGTAGTCCTGCCTGATCCTCATCCGATTTGATTCTTCTCATTAACTTCACATCATCTGCAAACAAGGACACTTCTGAGTCTATCCCTTCCGTTATGTCGTTCACATAAATAGAAAGAGACAGGCGCTCCCTTTACAGGCGACGGAAAAGTATAACAGAGCGGCTAAAAGAGGTCAATATATCTGAAATGCGTAGGGAGACACTGGTCAGAGAAATAGCAAGCATCGAACTCAAGCTAAAGGAATCTTATAGGAGTCAGGAATAGCGGGAAGAACTAAAAGCCATAAATGAAATCGAAAGAAACCCAAAGTATTTCTTCTCCTATGCCAAATCAAAGTCGAGAACAACATCCAGTATTGGGCCCCTACTTAAACAAGATGGGTCCTACACAGATGACAGCAAGGAAATGAGTGAGCTTCTCAAGTCCCAATATGACTCAGTTTTTAGCAAGCCGCTAACCAGACTGAGAGTCGAAGATCAAAACGAATTTTTTATGAGAGAGCCACAAAATTTGGTTAACACAAGCCTATCCGATGTTATCCTGACGCCAAATGCACTCTGCCCCAGGGCCAGACTCATGGAACTCCGTGTTCATCAAGAACTGCAAGAAGCCCCTATCACGAGCCTTTTCCATCCTATGGAGAGGGAGAATGGACACGGGGGTCGTCCCACAGTTACTAAAAACAACAGACATAGCCCCACTCCACAAAGGGGGCAGCAAAGCAACAGCAAAGAACTACAGACCGATAGCACTAACATCCCATATCATAAAAATCTTTGAAAGGGTCCTAAGAAGCAAGATCACCACCCATCTAGAAACCCATCAGTTACACAACCCAGGGCAACATGGGTTTAGAACAGGTCGCTCCTGTCTGTCTCAACTATTGGATCACTACGACAAGGTCCTAAATGCACTAGAAGATAAAAAGAATGCAGATGTAATATATACAGACTTTGCAAAAGCCTTCGACAAGTGTGACCATGGCGTAATAGCGCACAAAATGCGTGCTAAAGGGATAACAGGAAAAGTCGGTCGATGGATCTATAATTTCCTCACTAACAGAACACAGAGAGTAGTCGTCAACAGAGTAAAGTCCGAGGCAGCTACGGTGAAAAGCTCTGTTCCACAAGGCATAGTACTCGCTCCCATCTTGTTCCTCATCCTCATATCCGACATAGACAAGGATGTCAGCCACAGCACCGTGTCTTCCTTTGCAGATGACACCCGAATCTGCATGACAGTGTCTTCCATTGCAGACACTGCAAGGCTCCAGGCGGACATCAACCGAATCTTTCAGTGGGCTGCAGAAAACAATATGAAGTTCAATGATGAGAAATTTCAATTACTCAGATATGGTAAACACGAGGAAATTAAATCTTCATCAGAGTACAAAACAAATTCTGGCCACAAAATAGAACGAAACACCAACGTCAAAGACCTGGGAGTGATCATGTCGGAGGATCTCACCTTCAAGGACCATAACATTGTATCAATCGTATCTGCTAGAAAAATGACAGGATGGATAATGAGAACCTTCAAAACTAGGGAGGCCAAGCCCATGATGACAATCTTCAGGTCACTTGTTCTATCTAGGCTGGAATATTGCTGCACACTAACAGCACCTTTCAAGGCAGGTGAAATTGCTGACCTAGAAAATGTACAGAGAACCTTCACGGCGCGCATAACGGAGATAAAACATCTCAATTACTGGGAGCGCTTGAGGTTCCTGAACCTGTATTCCCTGGAACGCAGGCGGGAGAGATACATGATTATATACATGTGGAAAATCCTAGAGGGACTAGTACCGAACTTGCACACGAAAATCACTCACTACGAAAGCAAAAGACTTGGCAAACGATGCAACATCCCCCCAATGAAAAGCAGGGGTGTCACTAGCACGTTAAGAGACCATACAATAAGTGTCAGGGGCCCGAGACTGTTCAACTGCCTCCCAGCATACATAAGGGGGATTACCAACAGACCCCTGGCAGTCTTCAAGCTGGCACTGGACAAGCACCTAAAGTCGGTTCCTGACCAGCCGGGCTGTGGCTCGTACGTTGGTTTGCGTGCAGCCAGCAGCAACAGCCTGGTTGATCAGGCTCTGATCCACCAGGAGGCCTGGTCACAGACCGGGCCGCGGGGGCGTTGACCCCCGGAACTCTCTCCAGGTAAACTCCAGGTAAGCATATACCAAGAACAGCACAGGTCCTAGGACTGACCCCTGTGGAACCCCGCTTGTCACAGGCGCCCACTCTGACACCTCGTCACGTACCATGACTCGTTGTTGCCTCCCTGTCAGGTATTCTCTGATCCATTGCAGTGCCTTTCCTGTTATGTGTGCCTGATCCTCTAGCTTTTGCAGTAACCTCTTGTGAGGAACTGTGTCGAAGGCCTTCTTGCAGTCCAAAAAAATGCAGTCGATCCACCCCTCTCTCTCTTGTCTTACTTCTGTCACCTTGTCATAAAACTCTAGTAGGTTTGTGACACAGGATTTTCCTTCCCTGAAACCATGCTGGTTGTCAATTATACACTTGTTTCTTTCCAGGTGTTTCACCACTCTCCTCCTGATGATCTTCTCCATGACCTTGCATACTATACACGTTAGTGATACAGGTCTGTAGTTTAGTGCCTCATGTCTGTCTCCCTTTTTAAAAATTGGGACTACATTTGCCATCTTCCATACCTAGAGGAGTTGCCCAGTTTCAAATGATGTGTTGAAGATCTTTGTTAATGGTACACACAATATCTCTGCTCCCTCTTTAAGGACCCACGGAGAGATGTCTGGTCCCACCGCGTTTGAGGTGTCAAGTTCGCATAGCAGCTTCTTCACCTCCTCCTTGGTTATATGTACCTCATCCAGCACTTGCTGGTGTACCCCCCTGTTCTGATTTCCTGGAGTCCTACTGGTTTCCACTGTAAATACTTCTTTAAATCTCGTGTTGAGCTCCTGACATACCTCTCGGTCGTTTCTTGTGAATTCCCCATCACCCTTCCTCAGTCTGATTACCTGGTCCTTGACTGTTGTTTTCCTCCTGATGTGGCTGTACAACAGATTCGGGTCAGTCTTGACTTTCGATGCTATGTCATTTTCATATTGTCGCTGAGCCTCCCTTCTTATCTGTGCATATTCGTTTCTGGCTCTTCGGCTAATCTCTTTATTTTCCTGAGTTCTCTGTCTTCTGTACCTTTTCCATTCTCTAGTACGCCTAGTTTTTGCCTCCCTACACCTTTGGGTGAACCAAGGACTCGTTCTGTTCTTCCCATTATTTCTGTTTCCCTTGGGAACAAACCTCTCCTCTGCCTCCTTGCATTTTGTTGCCACATAGTCCATCATTTCTTGTACTGGTTTTCCTGTCAGTTCCCTCTCCCACTGAATGTCTTGAAGGAAGTTCCTCATGCCTGAGTAGTTCCCCCTTTTGTAGTTTGGTTTTTCTCACCCTATTCCTGCTACTCTCTCCACTTGGAGCTCAACTATGTAGTCGAAGCACAGAACCACATGGTCACTAGCTCCCAGGGGCCTTTCATACATGATATCCTCGATGTCCGAACTACTCAAGGTGAATACAAGGTCCAGTCTTGCTGGCTCATCCTCTCCTCTCTCTCTGGTAGTGTCTCTAACATGTTGATGCATGAGGTTTTCCAGTACCACATCCATCATCTTGGCTCTCCATGTTTCGGGACCCCCATGGGGCTCCAGGTTTTCCCAGTCATATCCTTGTAATTGAAATCACCCATAACTAGTAACTTTGCTCCCCCCATGTGTGCTCTCCTGGCCATCTCGGCTAGTGTGTCGACCATTGCTCTGTTGCTCTCATCGTATTCTTTTCTTGGCCTCCTGCAGTTCTGTGGTGGGTTGTACTGCAGTTCTGTGGTGTGTGTGTGTGTGTGTGTGTGTGTGTGTGTTTGTGTGTGTGTGTGTGTGTGTGTGTGTGTGTGTGTGTGTGTGTGTGTGTGTGTGTGTGTGTGTGTGTGTGTGTGTGTGTGTGTGTGTGACCATTGAGCTGTATCAGTTAATGTGTGTGTGTGTATACCTACTGAGATGACTCAGTTAACGTGCACGTCTACCGAGTATTATTCAGCAAACACAAGCTGCATGTAGCTATTCGACATTTTGCAGAATTTTCCCGTTACTTCTGCATGAACCGTCCAAACAGGAACAAGCTTTAGCCAGCTATTTAAAGCTACTCTCTCTCTCTCTCTCTTTCCGTGGATTCAGTTTTACTGTTTTCCATTTCCCAGTGGTGTTCTGTGGTTCGAGGTTCTTTAACCAGAGGATTGGTAAACTCGGGGGAGGAAAACGGATAGGCGAGGATGGAATGTGGAAAAAGGGTATGTGAAGGATGAGGAGGGGTGTAACAAAGGTAAGTTTCCCAAACACTTTGGCGCATACCGATAAAGGTGTGTGTTGTGTTATGGCAATCACAGGATTGGGTATACCACACTACCCGTCAGCAGCACACGTGAATACAAGTTGCACACATGTGGTGGTGAACTGGTAGTAGGTATAGTTTTTTATTACTGCTTTATATTGCTCAGGAGGCAGGTTCTTTCGGCTGGGTACAAGGCACTTGCTGGAGCTGGTGGTAGGCTCAACTGCTTCTGAGGTGGTATGCTCAGTATCCTGGTATTTAAGGATGGTGGTCTAGTTGATAGAGGGATGCGTACCTTGTTCAGTTCACACAGGGCTGGGCATGGGACCGCAGGATCGAGTCCTGGCCAAGCTGCAGTTCTGTTAATAAATCACTTGTTTCGTTATATATATATATATATATATATATATATATATATATATATATATATATATATATATATATATATATATATATATATATGAGCAATGGGCTAGTAACCCCTTCTCCTGTAGACATTTACTAAAAAAGAGAAGAAGAAAAACTTTATAAAACTGGGGAGCTTAAATGTGCTTGGATGTAGTGCGGATGACAAGAAACAGATGATTGCTGATGTTATGAATGAAAAGAAGTTGAATGTCCTGGCCCTAAGCGAAACAAAGCTGAAGGGGGTAGGGGAGTTTCAGTAGGGGGAAATAAATGGGATTAAATCTGGAGTATCTGAAAGAGTTAGAGCAAAGGAAGGGGTAGCAGTAATGTTGAATGATCAGTTATGGAAGGAGAAAAGAGAATATGAATGTGTAAATTCAAGAATTATGTGGATTAAAGTAAAGGTTGGATGCGAAAAGTGGGTCATAATAAGCGTGTATGCACCTGGAGAAGAGAGGAATGTAGAGGAGAGAGAGAGATTTTGGGAGATGTTAAGTGAATGTATAGGAGCCTTTGAACCAAGTGAGAGAGTAATTGTGGTTGGGGACCTGAATGCTAAAGTATAAACTTTTAGAGAGGGTGTGGTAGGTAAGTTTGGGGTGCCAGGTGTAAATGATAATGGGAGCCCTTTGATTGAACTTTGTATAGAAAGGGGTTTAGTTATAGGTAATACATATTTTAAGAAAAAGTGGATAAATAAGTATACAAGATATGATGTAGGGCGAAATGACAGTAGTTTGTTGGATTATGTATTGGTAGATAAAAGAATGTTGAGTAGACTTCAGGATGTACATGTTTATAGAGGGGCCACAGATATATCAGATCACTTTCTAGTTGTAGCTACACTGAGAGTAAAAGGTAGATGGGATACAAGGAGAATAGAAGCATCAGGGAAGAGAGAGGTGAAGGTTTATAAACTAAAAGAGGAGGCAGTTAGGGTAAGATATAAACAGCTATTGGAGGATAGATGGGCTAATGAGAGCATAGGCAATGGGGTCGAAGAGGTATGGGGTAGGTTTAAAAATATAGTGTTAGAGTGTTCAGCAGAAGTTTGTGGTTACAGGAAAGTGGGTGCGGGAGGGAAGAGGAGCGATTGGTGGAATGATGATGTAAGAGAGTAGTAAGGGAGAAAAAGTTAGCATATGAGAAGTTTTTACAAAGTAGAAGTGATGCAAGGAGGGAAGAGTATATGGAGAAAAAGAGAGAGGTTAAGAGAGTGGTGAAGCAATGTAAAAAGAGAGCAAATGAGAGAGTGGGTGAGATGTTATCAACAAATTTTGTTGAAAATAAGAAAAAGTTTTGGAGTGAGATTAACAAGTTAAGAAAGCCTAGAGAACAAATGGATTTGTCAGTTAAAAATAGGAGAGGAGAGTTATTAAATGGAGAGTTAGAGGTATTGGGAAGATGGAGGGAATATTTTGAGGAATTGTTAAATGTTGATGAAGATAGGGAAGCTGAGATTTCGTGTATAGGACAAGGAGGAATAACATCTTGTAGGAGTGAGGAAGAGCCAGTTGTGAGTGTGGGGGAAGTTCGTGAGGCAGTAGGTAAAATGAAAGGGGGTAAGGCAGCCGGGATTGATGGGATAAAGATAGAAATGTTAAAAGCAGGTGGGGATATAGTTTTGGAGTGGTTGGTGCAATTATTTAATAAATGTATGGAAGAGGGTAAGGTACCTAGGGATTGGCAGAGAGCATGCATAGTTCCTTTGTATAAAGGCAAAGGGAATAAAAGAGAGTGCAAAAATTATAGGGGGATAAGTCTGCTGAGTATACCTGGTAAAGTGTATGGTAGAGTTATTATTGAAAGAATTAAGAGTAAGACGGAGAATAGGATAGCAGATGAACAAGGAGGCTTTAGGAAAGGTAGGGGGTGTGTGGACCAGGTGTTTACAGTGAAACATATAAGTGAACAGTATTTAGATAAGGCTAAAGAGGTCTTTGTGGCATTTATGGATTTGGAAAAGGCGTATGACAGGGTGGATAGGGGGGCAATGTGGCAGATGTTGCAAGTGTATGGTGTAGGAGGTATGTTACTGAAAGCAGTGAAGAGTTTTTACGAGGATAGTGAGGCTCAAGTTAGAGTATGTAGGAAAGAGGGAAATTATTTCCCAGTAAAAGTAAGCCTTAGACAAGGATGTGTGATGTCACCGTGGTTGTTTAATATATTTATAGATGGGGTTGTAAGAGAAGTAAATGCGAGGGTCTTGGCAAGAGGCGTGGAGTTAAAAGATAAAGAATCACACACAAAGTGGGAGTTGTCACA
Source organism: Cherax quadricarinatus (assembly GCF_038502225.1). Lineage (NCBI taxonomy): Eukaryota > Metazoa > Arthropoda > Malacostraca > Decapoda > Parastacidae > Cherax > Cherax quadricarinatus. Next base: position 76,734,564 of record NC_091296.1, read on the forward strand.
GCTGCTCTTTGCTGATGACACTGTGCTCTTGGGAGATTCTGAAGAGAAGTTGCAGAGATTGGTGGATGAATTTGGTAGGGTGTGCAAAAGAAGAAAATTAAAGGTGAATACAGGAAAGAGTAAGGTTATGAGGACAACAAAAAGATTAGGTGATGAAAGATTGAATATCAGATTGGAGGGAGAGAGTATGGAGGAGGTGAATGTATTCAGATATTTGGGAGTGGACGTGTCAGCGGATGGGTCTATGATAGATGAGGTGAATCATAGAATTGATGAGGGGAAAAGAGTGAGTGGTGCACTTAGGAGTCTGGGGAGACAAAGAACTTTGTCCTTGGAGGCAAAGAGGGGAATGTATGAGAGTATAGTTTTACCAACGCTCTTATATGGGTGTGAAGCATGGGTGATGAATGTTGCAGCGAGGAGAAGGCTGGAGGAAGTGGAGATGTCATGTCTGAGGGCAATGTGTGGTGTGAATATAATGCAGAGAATTCATAGTTTGGAAGTTAGGAGGAGGTGCGAGATTACCAAAACTGTTGTCCAGAGGGCTGAGGAAGGGTTGTTGAGGTGGTTCGGACATGTAGAGAGAATGGAGCGAAACAGAATGACTTCAAGAGTGTATCAGTCTGTAGTGGAAGGAAGGCGGGGTAGGGGTCGGCCTAGGAAAGGTTGGAGAGAGGGGGTAAAGGAGGTTTTGTGTGCGAGGGGCTTGGACTTCCAGCAGGCATGCATGAGCGTGTTTGATAGGAGTGAATGGAGACAAATGGTTTTTAATACTTGACGTGCTGTTGGAGTGTGAGCAAAGTAACATTTATGAAGGGGTTCAGGGAAACCGGCAGGCCGGACTTGAGTCCTGGAGATGGGAAGTACAGTGCCTGCACTCTGAAGGAGGGGTGTTAATGTTGCAGTTTAAAAACTGTAGTGTAAAGCACCCTTCTGGCAAGACAGTGATGGAGTGAATGATGGTGAAAGTTTTTCTTTTTCGGGCCACCCTGCCTTGGTGGGAATCGGCCAGTGTGATAATAAATATATATATATATATATATATATATATATATATATATATATATATATATATATATATATATATATATATATATATATATATATATATATATATATATATATATATATATTTCAAGATTTTGGGAAATGTTCAGTGAATGCGCGGGGAGTTTTGATTATTATTACAATAAAAAAAACAAGCGCTAAGCCACAAGGGCTATACAGCCCGTGGGGAGTTTTGAACCAAGTGTGAGAGTACTTGTGGTTGAGGATTTTAATGCTAAAGTTGGTAAAAATGTTGTGGAGGGAGTAGTAGGTAAATTTTGGGTGCCAGGGGTAAATGAAAATGGGGAGCCTTTAATTGAGCTATGTGTAGAAAGAGGTTTGGTAATAAGTAATACATATTTTATGAAAAAGAGGATAAATAAACATACAAGATATGATGTAGCACGTAATGAAAGTAGTTTGTTAGATTATTTATTGGTGGATAAAAGGTTGATGGGTAGGCTCCAGGATGTACATGTTTACAGAGGGGCAACTGATATATCGGATCATAATCTAGTTGTAGCTACAGTTAGGGTAAGAGGTAGATGGGATAAGAGGAAAATGGTAACAACAAGAGGGAGGTGAAAGTGTATAAACTAAGGGAGGAGGAAGTTCGGGTGAAATATAAGTAACTATTGGCAGAAAGGTGGGCTGGTGCAGGTATGAGTAGTGGGGGGGTTGTAGAGGGTTGGAATAGTTTTAAAAATACAGTATTAGAATGTGAGGCAGAAGTTTGTGGTTATAGGAGGGTGGGGGCAGGAGGAAAGAGGAGTAATTGGTGGAATGATGAAGTAAAGGGCGTGATAAAAGAGAAAAGGGTAGCTTATGAGAGGTATTTACAAAGCAGAAGTATTATAAGAGCAGAGTATATGGAGAGTAAAAGAAAGGTGAAGAGAGTGGTGAGAGAGTACAAAAGGAGAGCGGATGATAGAGTGGGAGAGGTACTGTCAAGAAATTTTAATGAAAATAAGAAAAAAATTTGGAGTTAAACAAGTTAAGAAAGCCTAGGTAACAAATGGATTTGTCAGTTAAAAACAGAGTAGGGGAGCTAGTAGATGGGGAGATGGAGGTTTTGGGTAGATGGCGAGAATATTTTGAGGAACTTTTAAATGTCAACGAAGAAAGGGAGGCGGTAATTTCATGCACTGGCCAGGGAGGTATACCATCTTTTAGGAGTGAAGAAGAACAGGATGTGAGTGTGGGGGAGGTGCGTGAGGCATTACGTAGAATGAAAGGGGGTAAAGCAGCTGGAACTGACGGGATCTTGACAGAAATGTTAAAAGCAGGGGGGATATAGTGTTGGAGTGGTTGGTATTTTTGTTTAATAAATGTATGAAAGAGGGGAAGGTACCTAGGGATTGGCGGAGAGCGTGTATAGTCCCTTTATATAAAGGGAAGGGGGACAAAAGAGATTGTAAAAATTATAGAGAAATAAGTTTACTGAGTATACCAGGAAAAGTGTACGGTAGGGTTATTACTGAAAGAATTAGAGGTAAGACAGAATGTAGAATTGCGGATGAGCAAGGAGGCTTCAGAGTGGGTAGGGGATGTGTAGATCAAGTGTTTACATTGAAGCATATAAGTGAGCAGTATTTAGATAAAGGTAGGGAAGTTTTTATTGCATTTATGGATTTAGTAAAGGCATATGACAGAGTGGATAGGGGAGCAATGTGTCAGATGTTGCAAGTATATGGAATAGGTAGTAAGTTACTAAATGCTGTAAAGAGTTTTTATGAGGATAGTGAGGCTCAGGTTAGGGTGTGTAGAAGAGAGGGAGATTACCTCCCGGTAAAAGTAGGTCTTAAGCAGGATGTGTAATGTCACCATGGTTCTTTAATAAATTTATAGATGGGGTTGTAAAAGAAGTAAATACTAGGGTGTTCGGGAGAGGGGTGGGATTAAATTATGGGGAATTAAATACAAAATGGGAAGTGACACAGTTACTTTTCGCTGATGATACTGTGCTTATGGGAGATTCTAAAGAAAAATTGCAAAGGTTAGTGGACGAGTTTGGGAGTGTGTGTAAGGGTAGAAAGTTGAAAGTGAACATAGAAAAGAGTAAGGTGATGAGAGTATCAAATGATTTAGATAAAGAAAAATTGGATATCAAATTGGGGAGGAGGAGTATGGAAGAAGTGAATGTTTTCAGATATTTGGGAGTTGACGTGTCAGTGGATGGATTTATGAAGGATGAGGTTAATCATAGAATTAATGAAGGAAAAAAGGTGAGTGGTGCATTGAGGTATATGTGGAGGCAAAAAATGTTATCTATAGAGGCAAAGAAGGGAATGTATGAAAGTATAGTAGTACCAACACTCTTATAAGGGTGTGAAGCTTGGGTTGTAAATGCTGCAACGAGGAGGTTGTTGGAGGCACTTGCGATGTCCTGTCTAAGGGCAATGTGAGGTGTAAATTTTATGCAGAAAATTCGGAGTGTGGAAATTAGGAGGTGTGGAGTTAATAAAAGTATTAATCAGAGGGCTGAAGAGGGGTTGTTGAGGTGGTTTGGTCATTTAGAGAGAATGGATCAAAGTAGAATGACATGGAGAGTGTATAAATCTGTAGGGGAATGTGAGGGAAAAGTTCAATAGATAGGAGTAGTGAGGGAGTATTTAGTAACAATAGTTTCATTGCCGGCTACTTGTTAAGGTAGGGTAAGTCCAGCTCCCGCTATTCCCCCCCCATCCTTTTTCCCCCTCCCCGAAAGTGATAGTTTAATTGCCGGCTGCTTGTTAAGGTAGGATCAGTCTCGCTCCTGCTATCCCTTCCCCTCCCTCTTCCCCTCCCCCCCCCCCCCGAAAGGTGACGTGTGGGGCTCCGGTCAAACAGTAAATCACTCGACTCACAGCTCCCAACACTACTGTAAGTACATGCCTAATCATATTTTAGTGGACTTATTGGTTGAAAGCTTCACTTTTGACCAATAATTAACTTAGTCCTTTCAGTCTTGATAGGTTAAATGTCTTAATAATCACCACATCTTTTAGGTATTGTACTTATCATGGAGAGTGATTTCTTAAGCAGTGGGTAATCTGTCTCTCTTTACAGCTTGAAATGACAGAGAGGGTCACCTGCCAATCAACGAGTAGAATAGAAGGAGACGGACTAACGTCCTGAGACGTCCCATTTTTGATCCACTTACCTGTTTGTGTATGCAAGTAGCAGGATATAACCCCTCATCATTGCAGTGGTAAAGAACCTGCTTTCCTGTCATCTGGACTGAGTATTCACGGCTATACTCTGTGAAGAACGAGCCGGTGGGTTGTAACCAACACCTGCGACTCCCCCCCCCACATCAGCAACGGCTACGATTTCAGTAAAACGCAGTGTCACTAACACCAGACACCCCATTATCACTATATTAGCATTGAGTTCAAATGTCCATTTTTCATTTCATTTTTCATTTTTCTTTCAATTAGGATACCCATTCATGTTTTATTGTTTTACATTTTCAGTTTCTAAATAATGAAGTGTTTATCCTTGTCTGTTATTTCTTTTTCTATTCATTAATTTTTCTGAGGAGGAGCCAGCCTTGGTAATACTGACTGAAGTTGTTACAGGGCTGAGTAAGCCTTCACAAGTGGCAACCTTGCCAGGCTCCGACTCTACTGAATCAAGATTCAATTCCATCTCGAATCTACCATTGGAACTTCAACGCCACATACCACAGATGGTTACCACCAGCCATGAGTAATCATTCTCTATGGTAGGACTACAGTACAGGTATTTGAAAGATTTGGTGATTGTTATAGTCTCAATTTATTGTAAGTCAAGTCAGGCAGGATATAATATTTAATTCTCCCACCTTTTTGTTCAAGCTTGAAACACTTTGGAGGATTAGACTCTAGGGACCCGAGATTTTCCAGTGACAATTTGTTTCATTGAGCTCTTTATTTTATCAAGGGAACTGTCGTAGAACACTCTTGATTTATTGGTGAGAAGATTGGATGGTTAAGGGACCCCATTCTACTTACTGTTTGCTCGGAGCTGGCATAGAACCCTTCGTTTTCATTAATACATATTGTTTAATTGAAGCAGGGATCAAGCCCTCTGGTTTATTTACAGTTTGAGTGGAGCAGGAATTGAACCCTCCGTTTTCTTTGATACCCGTTTCATTTTCCCCTGGTAGTTTAAGTTATTCTTGCAAATATGGAGGAATACCAGTTTTGGATGAACACTGGAAGTAAGTTAGGAATAACAGGGAAAAATTTAGAATCTTTCATTAGTGCTAAAATCCAGGAAAGAATTGAAAAGGAGAGAGAGAGAGAATCGAAAGAGAAGAGGAAAAGGAGAGATTGAGAATCGAAAGAGAAGAGGAAAAGGAGAGATTGAGAATCGAAAGAGAAGACAAAAAAAGAGAGTGATAGACTTGATCGTGAGGAAAGAGCTAGAGAACGTGAGGAAAGAGCTATAGAACATGAGGAACAAGCTAAAATACGTGAGTTAATCGAGAGAGAAAAGGATCGCGAGCTCGAAAAATCTCGCCTTGAATTAGAGAATAAAAAGTTAACTTTCTCACAACAGCAATTAGAGGAAGGAGTAATGGAACAACGTGCAGCTAGTACACATATTCCAACACCTAATTTACCTCCCTTCACAGAGCGGGAAGACATAACTTCATACATTATCAGGTTTGAAAATACCGCTACCCTCTGTGAATGGCCTGCTGACACCTGGGCTACCAGGTTAGGAATGTTATTTTCTGGTACAGCCTTGAATATCTATGCAACTTTGTCGCAGGATATCATATGTAATTATAACCTACTGAAGAAGGCAATCCTTAAAGCATATCAAAAAAACACAAATTCTTACAGGAAAGATTTCAGGTATGCCACCTTACAGCCTGGCCAGAACTTTCAACTTTTGGATAGAGAGTTCAGGAATTGATCACAGTTATGAATCTCTTCGAGACTTCATGGTTGCTGATCAGTTCCTGACAGCTCTTCCTCACCAGATACGAACATTCATTAGAGAACGTAACCTGATTAAAGCTGAAGAAGTTGCTGAGGCTGCTGACCTGTATGCTGAGGCTCACAATTCCTATAAAGACCTAAAGGGATCGAACCTAAGGGCAAGGGTTCATCAGATCTTAAGAAATCAAAGTCTCTAGTGAAAAGTAAAATGACTTCTTTTATTCCTGTTTGTCATATGTAGTGTTAAGGGACATAAACGTCCAGATTGTCCTAAGAAGGTCCAAAAAGTTGGGAGATGTTTTAAAGACTGTAATGACCAAGCACCCTTGTGTTCAGGAACAGTTAATGGACTTAATGTATCTACCATTTTACGAGACACTGGATGCACATGTATAGTCATTTCTGATAAGCTGTTCCCTAACCTTAAAGAAACTCATTCCTCTGCTATACTTTCAGACTACTTGGGCCGTACGGACACTTTTCCTACCATCCGTTGTTACATTAGGTCTAAATGGTTCACAGGTTCGTCTGAAGCCGTACTAGCTCCCATCACTTCTTGCTCCGTACTAATAGGTAATGTAAAAGGTGCCATTCTTCCTTCTGAAGTTGACCTTTCATCACCAAAGATGGACATAGGTGTTTCAGATCCTCTTCCTGTAGAGTCAGAGAAGCCCCTCGAAAGTTCAGATGAGACAATGTCTCGCGAGATTCATGTGGGATTAAAAACCAGTGATGCTACTCTCGAAAGCGAGGTAGTAGGATCACCGGTTCACTTATTAGATGAAAGTGAAGATATCACCTCCGATACTATAAATGTCTTGACTAGGGCTCAGACCAAAGCCCAGGCTTCTCCTACTGTCCATCCTTTGATTTTTCCCTGGCTTTAAGCCTTTAGATATATCGAAGGACTCCTTTGTCAATTTACAACGTAATTGCCCTTCTCTTCAGAATTGTCATAATGCCGCTAAACAAAATCAAGTTATCCAAAGGAAAAACTTTTCATATAAATTTGAATATATAAAAGGTATCTTGTACAAGTCAGTATTCAAATTAAATTCAGATGAGATAGACTCTTCCATCTTAGTTGTTCCAAGTCAATGCTCATGACCTGCCAGTGGCCGGACATTTCTCGCATCGTAAAACCTTAAATAAAATTATGGAAACCTATTTTTGGCCAAAAATGTCCTCAGATGTCACTACCTATTGTAGATCGTGTAAAGTTTGCCAACTGTCATCCTCCCGAGGTACCAGGCGAGTACCTATGGTCAAAATACCAGTCTTTACGGTACCTTTTGAAAGAGTAGCTATTGACATCGTTGGTCCTTAATCTCCTCTTTCATCTGGGGGACATAGATATATATTAACATTAGTTGATTATGCTTCGAGTTTCCCTGAAGCTGTACCCTTAAAGACCATAACTACTACAGAGGTGGCTGAAGCCCTTTTGTCCATCTTCTCCAGAGTGGGCATCCCTAGAGAAATTTTGTCTGACCGTGGGACACAATTCACATCTGACTTAATGCAACATCTATACCAACTTCTGGGAGTGAAGCCTCTCTTCACCACACCCTATCATCCCAGCTGTAATGGGAGGATTGAGCGCCAGCATTCGATTCTAAAGTCCATTTTAAGGAAACTTTGCTCCCTTAAACCTAAGGAGTGGCATCGTTACCTACCCTGTGCCTTGTTTGCCATGAGGGAAGTTCCCAGTGACTCTTTGGGGTTTTCACCTTTTGAACTTCTCTATGGTAGACAGGCCAGAGGTCCACTGTCCATCCTTCATGACTTATGGACTAATGAGGAGGTAAATGCTGAGGTTCAGTCTTACCAGTTTCTCCTTGACCTTAGATCCAAACTTGAGGAGACCTCTGACATAGTTTCGAAAAACTTAAGTTTGCCAATGGACCAGTACAAAACCTATTTTGATTCCAAAAGTCAGAGAAGAAGTTTTAAAGTAGGGGATGAAGTTCTTGTACTTTTGCCGATCAAGTCAAATAAATTATTAGTAGCATGGAAAGGTCCATATAAAGTATTAAAAATTTGTGGGAAAGTTGACTACCTCATAGAAGTCAAGAGGAAACCTAAGCTTTATCATATCAACATCCTTAAGAAATATTACCGAAGAAATTCGGTCAACTCTTTGAATGACTTTGACTTAGTTTTTCCACACGAACTTGATAAGACAACTGAAGAGTGTAAGGTGTGCATAATTGACACCTCTAACATAGACTATGACGGAGAACTACATGACTTGGTGACTCTCGACCACTCGGGCGCAACAAACATTAATATTAATGAATCTTTGGATGACCATAAGAGACATGAACTACTTCAATGTGTGAGTAACTTTTCAGACGTCTTTACTGATATTCCAGGTGTTACCTCCACGGTAGTCCATAAGATTGACTTAGTGACGGATAACCCTATCAAAAGAAAATTATACCCAGTTCCAGTTCACCTTAGGGATGCATTTGACCGAGAGGTAGACAAATTATTAAAACTAAAGATCATTGAACCTTCAGTATCTGCATATTGCTCACCAGTAGTCATGGTTAAGAAGGAGGATAATTCATATAGACTTGCTATTGACTTCAGAGGCCTTAATGCTATAACTCGGTGGAATGCTGAGCCTATGCCCCTTAATAGATAGCGATTTACACAAATTTTATGACGCTTCCTTCTTTTCAGAGATTGATATTGCGCAGGCATATCATCAAGTAATGTTAGATCCTTCTTCTAAGCAGTACACCGCTTTTCCTACACACCAAGGACTGATGCAATATAGAACTATGCCCTTCGGTTTGGTAACTGCCTGTGCTACCTACGTGAGACTGATGAGAAAGGTCTTGGGTAATATGCCAAATGTTTCCGTTTATTTTGATAACATTTACATAATGACATCCACGTGGGGTGAACATATCCAAACATTAACATCAGTTTTGCGTAGGTTACACTCACATGACCTCACTGCCAAGCCGAAGAAATGCTTCCTTGGGTATAACAAGATTAGATATCTTGGACTGATACTTTCTAATAACTCTCTGCAGCCTCTCCCCAGTAAGATCAAAGCTTCATTAGAATTTAAATTCCCCAAAACCAAGAAGCTCATGCATAGCTTTCTTGGTTCTGTAAATTTTTATACACAGTTTATCCCGAACCTTACTGATCTTACAGGCATCTTATCCGACTTCCTTAAAAAGTCTGTGAAGGAACCTCTTGAACTTTCCGATGTAGCTCGCGAAAAGTTTAATGAGATTAAAAGTATCTTTTCGAAAGACCCTATACTTAAGATTCCAGATATTAATGAAACATTTTGTTTAAGAACTGATGCCTCCAATACTGGCTTAGGTGCAGTGTTACTACAACACCATGATGGTACTCCCTTCCCTGTATGCTTCCTAAGCCGGAAACTCCTTCCTGCAGAAATGAGATACTCCACCATAGAAAAGGAATGTTTGGCCCTTGTGTGGGGTATCTCCAAACTTAAATTTTATTTGCTGGGAAAAGAATCCATTTTAGAAACGGACCACAAACCTTTGATATACCTAGAAACTTTTAAGGGAACCAACAGTCGCCTCTTGAGGTGGACATTGGCACTCCAGGCTTTTAAGTTCCATATTGTGTATATCAATGGTTCATCCAATTATTTCTCTGACTGGTTAAGTCGTGACAGTCAGTAGAAGATTTGTTGCCTTACGCGACTTCCACATGTTAGAACTTTTTCCTCACCTATTCTTCTTATACTCCTTGACTATAAGTCTTGGTATGGGGGAGTGTGAGGGAAAAGTTCAATAGATAGGAGTAGCGAGGGAGTATATAGTAACAATAGTTTCATTGCCGGCTACTTGTTAAGGTAGGGTAAGTCCAGCTCCCACTATTCCCCCACCCCCTTTAACCCCCTCCCCGAAAGTGATAGCTTGATTGCCGGCTGCTTGTTAAGGTAGGGTCAGTCTAGCTCCTGCTATCCCTTCCCCTCCCTCTTCCCCTCCCCCCCCCGAAAGGTGACGTGTGGGGCTCCGGTCAAATAGTAAATCACTCGACTCACAGCTCCCAACACTACTGTAAGTACACGCGTGACCATATTTTAGTGGACTTATTGGTTGAAAGCTTCACTTTTGACCAATAATTAACTTAGTCCTTTCAGTCTTGATACCTGGAGTTTACCTGGAGAGAGTTCCGGGGGTCAACGCCCCCGCGGCCCGGTCTGTGACCAGGCCTCCTGGTGGATCAGAGCCTGATCAACCAGGCTTTTACTGCTGGCTGCACGCAAACCAACGTACGAGCCACAGCCCGGCTGGTCAGGAACCGACTTTAGGTGCTTGTCCAGTGCCAGCTTGAAGACTGCCAGGGGTCTGTTGGTAATCCCCCATATGTATGCTGGGAGGCAGTTAAACAGTCTTGGGCCCCTGACACTTTTTGTATGGTCTCTTAACGTGCTAGTGATACCCCTGCTTTTCATTGGGGGGATGTTGCATCGTCTGCCAAGTCTTTTGCTTTTGTAGTGAGTGATTTTCGTGTGCAAGTTCGGTAGATTAAATGTTTTAATAATCACCACATCTTTTAGGTATTGTACTTATCATGGAGAGTGATTTCTTAAGCAGTGGGTAATCTGTCTCTCTTTACAGCTTGAAATGACAGAGAAGGTCATCAGCCAATCAACGTGTAGAATAGAAGGAGACGGACTAACGTCCTGAGACGTCCCATTTTTGATCCACTTACCTGTTTGTGTATGCAAGTAGCAGGATATAACCCCTCATCATTGCAGTGGTAAAGAACCTGCTTTCCTGTCATCTGGACAGGAAAGCTATACTCTGTGAAGAACGAGCCGGTGGGTTGTAACCAACACCTGCGACTTTCCCCCACATCAGCAACGGCTACGATTTCAGCAACACGCAGTGTCACTAACACCAGACACCCCATTATCACTATATTAGCGTTGAGTTCAAATGTCCATTTTTCATTTCATTTTTCATTTTTCTTTCAATTAAGTTACCCATTCATGTTTTATTGTTTTACATTTTCAGTTTCTAAATAATGAAGTGTTTATCCTTGTCTGTTATTATTTCTTTTTCTATTCATTAATTTTCCTGAGGAGGAGCCAGCCTTGGTAATACTGACTGAAGTTGTTACAGGGCTGAGTAAGCCTTCACAGGGAAGGTAGGCGGGGTAGTGGTCGTCTTCGAAAAGATTGGAGGGAGGAGGTAAAGGAGGTGTTGTGGGCGAGGGGTTTGGACTTCCAGCAAGCGTGCGTGAGCGTGTTAGATAGGAGTGAATGGAGACAAATGGTATTTGGGACCTGACGAGCTGTTGGAGTGTGAGCTGGGTAATATTTAGTGAAGGGATTCAGGGAAACCGGTTATTTTATATAACCGGACTTGAGTCCTGGAAATGGGAAGTACAATGCCTGCACTCTAAAGGAGGGGTTTGGGATTTTAGCAGTTTGGAGAGATATGTTGTGCATTTTTATACGTATATGCTTCTAAACTGTTGTGTTCTGAGCACCTCTGCAAAAACAGTGATTGTGTGAGTGAGGTGAAAGTGTTGAATGGTGATGAAAGTATTTTCTTTTTGGGGGATTTTCTTTCTTTTTGGGTCACCCTGCCTCGGTGGGAGACTGCCGACTTATTGAGAAAAAAAAAAAAAATATATATATATATATATATATATATATATATATATATATATATATATATATATATATATATATATATATATATATATATATATATATATATATATATATATATATATATATATATATATATATATATATATATATACATGTATTCAAATAACCAGTGTTAACAGTATAAAGGGAAGAAACTTGTTCAAGAAACCAACAAAGAAATAATAAACATCACATCAAGTAACTAATGCTTGCAGCAGAAAATTAAAAAAATCTAACAATAATGGTAGTGACCACTGCCTACAACTATTAATTATTCGAGTGACCAGTGCTTATAGTAAACAATTAATCAACTAACCATTAATCATTCGGGTGACCAGTACATAGCTTTTTCAAGTTACCAGAGTTTACAGCAAAAAAGGGAAATACTTAAGTAACCAATAATTATTAAGAGTGACGAGTGCTTATAGTAAAATCTGTTCGAGAGACCAAAGCTGATAGCGAATAATTGTCTAAGTAACGAGTGATCTTTGATTATTGTCAGTAACAAAAGAAACACTGCAGTAGGCCTACTGGCCCATGCTAGGCACGTTTCCCACCCATTCATGTACTTGTCCATCCAACTGTTAAAGCTACCTAAGGTTCTCCCATCAACAACGCTATTCGGTAGTTCTTTCCACTCATTCACAGTACTTTCCCACCTTTCTAAATCTAATTTTTTCCAACTTGAACCCAATGCTACGAGTCCTGTCTTCGTTAGATATTTTTAGCACGTTATTTATATCCCTTTCCTGTTTTACAATTGTACACTTCAGTCTTATCCTTCCCTTATCCTATGCCTTCCCAAAGAGTGCAGGTTCAGTGTTCTCAGTCTGTCCTCGTAGGAAAGATTTCTGATACATGGGATCAACTTCGTCAGCCTTCTCTGTATGTTTTCCAGCGCATTTATGTCCATTCTGCAATATGAAGACCAGAACTGTGAAGCATAATCTAAACGAGTGTTTTTCACTATACTTGAGAGAGAGAGAGAGAGAGAAAGAGCGGGGGAGGAGAAGAGGGTCTAAGTACATATTAATAATAGAGCACATTTCATTCTCCTTGTCAGTAAGATGCCCAGAGTTATTTTTAAGGGGACCTATCTTATCACTAACTTTTGTTCTATAAAGCTGGAAAAGGCTTTTTGTGTTAGTATTCGAATCCCTAGCAACTTTAATTTCATAGTCCTGTTGAGTTTTTCTTATCCCCTTATGGAAAATTTTATATGGGGTTACCTGTATGTACCTCAACATTACATGCATACAAGTAACCTCATTGGGAGACAACAACCATATTGTTTACCGTAGTCACCCCGTGTAGACATGTGAGAAAACTTAGCCACCCCTGGTCACTGCAGGTAGTTCCTTCGACCTCACAATCCTACCCATATCTATCCGAAACCAGTATGACGGATAGCACCCGCAAGTACGGCGCTACTAATTAATTGTGGACTGTTATATTAGTTTAACTGAATGAAGGTGGGGGGGGAGTAGGTTGCACATGTATATATCCATCAAGGAAAAAACACTTGTATGTAATACCACCACTTACCAGAATTTCTCCGGTGGTCATTTGATGTAGCTGGATCACCCACAACCTATCAAATTACAACATACCTAACTGGCCAGTATCAGTTTGCTATAACTAGAAAGGTTACTTAACTGTGGGTGATTGATGCTCCGTATTTCCTCCATCCACCATCTCATTTCGATGTCCTGCTACACCGATACGGTTCTTATTCCAGCAGGACAAGGTATCTGTTGGTTTGTCTCGGTTTAGGGTCGTGACTCCATAAAAACTTCACTATCCTCGGGACAGGAACCACGAGGTAAACATGTGCACACTCACTCTGGGAATGGCAGCTCATATCGCTTCAACGATTCCTTAACTTAGTATTATTATCACTGATTACTTCACAGCCCACCATACGGTTTAACGTCTCATAACTAGTATACACATTAGAAGTCGCTCTATTAAGATATTAGGCCGCCGTGAACGCCAATTTCCTGGTCCTATGCTTTCCCAGCCTCTTAACTCCATTCAAAACACTCCCGCTACTGATACCCCATCTCTACCTCCCCCCTGCCCATCAGCGCAGGCGCAGAGGGAACCTCTTGGTTCTCTTCCATTTTCAAACACATTTTTTTACCCATATCAACACCTATTAGGCACTATAGCTTCGGAAAATTAAAATATTTTCCACACTGCGGCCGGGCGGAGGTCGTTGTTAGAAGACTTAAATAATGTGGAGTACAATTTTCCCATCTTCACTGGCCATCTGGCTTGGGAACTCCAACATTGTTTTTTACATAATCACCAATTAATTCTTTCCGCCTGTTAACTCCTCAGGTAGGGCTCCATCCAAAGCACATTCAAGCTTCCATGCTTCTTGTATTAACAATTTCCCTCTTATTGTAAGGTGTGACACTAAACCTATACTCTCGGGGTTAATTTATTGGGCATACTGGAATTATTAGACTTTAATAATAACAAGTCTCTCTCAGTATCCCAAGTCGTCCCCAGTACATTACTGCATATAGGCACTTCAACTCCAGGGCTTTCCATATTTATTGATCCCTCAAAATGGACTAATTAATGTTCCATTTCCTCAGGGGCATCCTTGCACCTTGCATTATTTCATTAACCCCTTCATATATCCTCATTAGTTCCTCTTCAGTTGACGTCACACCCAGGAAATTGTCCACATAAGATTATTTACCCAATTACTTCGCTCAGTGGACCACCTGTGCACTTAAGGTGTGCATTTATCGTCGCCTGAAGTAGGAACAATTTATTATTTAACTGTTTATTAATTATATCATTATAAGCAGTCAACAATTCTGGTGTCTTGCTCAGTTAGCAGAGCTGGGCCCTTTAACTGTCCATACGCCATCCTATAATTATTTTATTATTATAATCAAAAAGAAGCTCTATCCTATAATTAGTAGGTAATTCTGGGCGGTTCAGCTTCCACAGAAGTCGCACCCAGTAATGTCCAGATTCACATTTAATATCCTTCAGGTATTGTTCCTGAGTAAAGGAATCATTTGGACTTTCCTCATTTATATTAATCCCTATGCTGTCCAGCTCCCACAAATTAGACTGGTTCAACATCATCCTCGATAGAAGAATACTTGTACTGGGTTGACCTTTTATGAGTAAGACACACCGTGACTGTATTTACTACTTCCTCTAGTCATCATTACTACGCGGTAGCCTGCCATATATTACATGGCCCGTGCCAGTGTTGAGGAGAGTGACGCCGCATAGTTTTGGATTTATACCCTTTATCCTGAATTATTACATCCAACACCGGCAAGGCTACCTCAGCTAGGCCATCATTATTGCCATTAGCTGCAACCTTTATATCAGTCACTGTAGTGTCAGGGTTATTAACATTATCATTATTGTCACCATTATTATAAGAATTACATACAACCCTGCACATAACTGTATGGTGCCTTCCCTTGTTGCATTGATAACAACTGTTCAATTTGGCATGACAATCCTTTACATTGTGATTGCCTAGACATCTGATATATCTGTCAAGTTCTTCCATTCTTTCCACTTTAATATCCCATGAATTATAGGCATTACAATTTTTAGTGAAAGGAGTACCCTTGCAGAAGAGACAGTCTCTCTTTTCCATGCCTGACCTCTTATCAACTGGGTTACCCTTACTGAGGTACTTATTCCTCTCACTTTGATGTAAGGAACCACTATTATTGATTCCTGTCACTTGATATGTGCCTATGTAACCCTTAATTATGATTATTACCACTGGGATTATTTTTCCCTTTTGAGACTTGACAGATACCTCCGAGTCATTATGTCTTATATCCTTAGAACTGTTTGGCTGACTGGCCTGCAATTGAACAATTAATTCTTGCAGACCTAGACTGATTTCCTCCAGACCGTACTCTGGAGGTTTTGGCAAACCCACCCTTTGCATTAATAGGTTGATCAACTGCCTGGTTTACACCCTTTAATTTATTCAAAGCCTTATTTTTACAAAACAGTTTTTCTCCCAATTCGTAATCCTGATTAATTAAAACTTTCATTTCCTTTCCATCTGCACAATTCACTAGCAGATCTCTCTCACAGTCTTTATACCACAATTTGTATGACTCATACTATTATTATAATAAAAAAGAAGCGCTAAGCCACAAGGGCTATACAGCGCTGCTGCATGACTCTCATCTATTTTCTAAGGCATCTAGGTGTAACTTTAATTCATCAGGGTTCACCGTTTCTTGTCCCATTAACTCCATACACTTGTTGTATGATTTAGTAACATGACCCTTCTGAGCTTGCAGTGATGCTTTCTTTGCTTTGGCATCCATGGACTTGCCAGCCGCACTAGCTTCCTCAGACCCAGCCATGGTTAGGGAATTAATAACCACTGATTATACAACTTAAGTAGACGCCTTATGAGAGTAATTCTTGCACTTTACTCTTGTATAAATCCTAGCCACACATGTGCTAGTAATTAATTGGGTTAATTATCATCCACCACACGATCGATTAAATTTGTGCACCCTATGCCCACTTCCTTCAATCAGTCACTTAATTATTAAGTAATTAATTCAATTAATTTTTCACTGATTGTATCCGGTTCAGGAAGGACCAACGGGCAGATATGGAAAATTTTATATGGGGTTACCTGTATGTACCTCAACATTACATGCATACAAGTAATCTCATTGGGAGAAAACAACCATATTGTTTACTGTAGTCACCCCGTGTAGACATGTGAGAAAACTTAGCCACCCCTGGTCACTGCAGGTAGTTCCTTCGACCTCACAATCATACCCATATCTATCCAAAACCAGTATGACTGATAGCACCCGCAAGTACGGCGCTACTAATTAATTGTGGACTGTATAGATTATATTAGTATAACTGAATGAAGGGGAGAAGTAGGTTGCACATGTATATATCCATTAAGGAAAAACACTTATATATAATACCTCCACTTACCAGAATTTCTCCGGTGGTCATTTGATGTAACTGGATCACCCACAACCTTTCAAATTACAACATACCTAACTGGCCAGTATCAGTTTGCTATAACTAGAAAGGTTACTTAACTGTGGGTGACTGATACTCCGTATTTCCTCCATCCACCATCTCATTTCGATGTCCTGCTACACCGATACGGTTCTTATTCCAGCAGGACAAGGTATCTGTTGGTCTGTCCCGGTTTAGAAGTCGTGGCTCCATTAAAACTTCACTATCCTCGGGACAGGAACCACGAGGTAAACATGTGCACACTCACTCTGGGAATGGCAGCTCATATCGCTTCAACGATTCCTTAACTTAGTATTATTATCACTGATTACTTCACAGCCCACCATACAGTTTAACGTCTCATAACTAGTATACACGTTAGAGGTCGCTCAATTAAGATTTGGGACCGATGATTATTATTATAATCAAAAAGAAGCACTAAGCCACAAGGTGACATCGATGAGTGATGATTATATCACGGGTATTTTCCATTGAACACACTCCATGGCATCTGCCATTATTCACTAATTTTGCCACTTATTACAGTGGTCCCGTAAATCACGTTCCCTCACTCTTCACTAGGAACAGTTACGACACTTCCTATTATGAAGTGAGGCCTATATTAATCCTTAGGCCGCCGTGAACGCCAATTTCCTGGTCCCATACTTTCCCAACCTCTTAACTCCATTCAAAACACTCCCGCTACTGATGCCCCGTCTCTACCTCCCCCCTGCCCATCAGCGCAGGCGCAGAGGGAACCTCTTGGTTCTCTTCCATTTTCAAACACACTTTTTTACCCTTATCAACACACTAAACACCTATTAGGCACTATAGCTTCAGAAAATTAAAATATTTTCCACACCCCTTTTAAACGTCCCTCTTAATGTCAATATACTGATTCATAAGATGACCCTCACCTCTTTTGATGCGCCTATAAATTCCTTTGTCATTATTCGAATATTAATTTCTTTTTTTTTTAAATTATAAAAATTACATGTTGCTTACTTAACTCATTACCATAAAAGAGTAAATTATATGGAATGTTGGTTCCTCTGTGGCTTAACATCTTTTAAGTCACATCAACACTACTCACCTACACTACATTATATAAACACCATTATATCCCAGCAGTTCTTACACATAAATTAAAGGAAAATTATCAGTTTCCCATATAATTATTATTATTATAATCAAGGGGGAAGCGCTAAACCTGGAGGATTATATATTATAATTATAATCAAGGGGAAGCGCTAAACCCGTAGGATTTTACAGCGCCTGGGGGGGTGTGGAAATTTATTTGGTCCCTAAAGTTCCACAGGACAGATCCGGTATGGCTGTAATGGAACGGCTGAGCTGGGTGGCCCTTAAACTCACCCAAACAAAAAGCGTTCTCCCCAAACATAAACGTTCTCCATGAGTTGGCGTGGTTGGTAAGCTTATTTAATTTATAGATTTACCCTTCAGGGAAGGAGTAGGTAGTTTTACTGGTAGCACACTAATATTAGGATCATTGAGGCAACTGTAGATAATAATAATGTAGACCTAATACCTTAACATAGGTAGTAATAGGCCGATAATGTAGGCAAACACTAGGATAAGTTAGCTAGGGAGAACTGGCAGCCCTAGTTTGAACGACGAGACGAGGGTCTGGAAGACATCAGTTCGTTCTTCTTAAGACAGACACCAACTGGACAAGACGTGCCGTGATCAGCAGACGGCGCCCCCACGTGTCTTCACATTTGAGACCTAGGGAAATCTGGTAGACGCACCTCAATGTACCGTAGATGACCTCCATCAGGCCCATACAGTAAGACAAGACCTCCACTTTATCTCGTAGATTTCTAGCCAGTGTCTGGGGAGAATTGTGAGTGAGTTTGATCTGTGGGCCCGGTGTGCAGCAGGCAGTGCATGCCCAGTAAGTACCAGTGTCTCTTGGCAGTCTGGAAGCTAGTGTCCGTGTCTGCATAGTTATACTAGGGGATACATACCCTCTTGGATATAGGAATTTCTGAGGTGCAGGCAGGTCACTAATAACGATTGAATATTGCAGGAATTAAGGCTCCTGGTTGCACGTGGTTTCTGAGGGGAAGTCCAAAGTGGCTAAGGCTAAGCTTAGGGAAGTTGAAGAACAGGATATATGCTGCAACACCAAGTAAGTTAGTCCTTTATATGTGCATGCAGGCGAGTTTCTTGCAACATCAATCATTGTGAAAATCTGTCCTATAAGCCACTTGTGAGGCTGAGGTACCCACCTCAGAGCTCGGTGTCAACAGAGTTTGCCAGGGTAGGCGACTCACTTGAAGGCAGTCCACACAAATTTTCACAGGGGGGATGTGGAAGGCATTCAGGCTTAATTCGGGGAACTGGAGCACAGTTCCAATTCCCTAAATCAAGAGCCCCTCACCAATATCAAGGACCCATATAATGAACAATGACATCGTCATATCAAAAAATTATGTTAATATTTTACCTCCCTGGGTCATTTAATGGCCAATGAGAAATAAGTATTCCTTCGTATATTGAACATAGTTAACAATTTAAAAATATAAAAATACATAGAAAGTATCAGAACTTAGCGTTACGTTCTGAAATAAGACAATTCTGAATCTGAACGACCTCAATCTTCACTGGCATCAAAGAAATCTTTCTGGAAGGGGGCCAAGCAAGGTTAAGTGGTCTGGCATCAAGGTCACCATGCATGGTACAGTGGTCGTTCATCAAGGTCACCATGCATGGTACAGTGGTTTGGCATCAAGGTCACCATGAATGGTACAGTGGTCTGGAATCAAGGTCACCATGCATTGTACAGTAGTCTGGCATCAAGGTCACTATACATAGTACAGTGGTCTGGCATCAAGGTCATGCATGGTACAGTGGTCTGGCATCAAGGTCATGCATGGTACAGTGGTCTGGAATCAAGGTCACCATGCATGGTACAGTAGTCTGGCATCAAGGTCACCATGCATGTTAAAGTGGTCTGGCATCAAGGTCACCATGCATGGTACAGTGGTCTGGCATCAAGGCCACCATGCATGGTACAGTGGTCTAGCATCAAGGCCACCAAGCATGGTACAGTGGTCTGGCATCAAGGTCACTATGCATGGTAGTGGTCTGGCATCAAGGCCACCAAGCATGGTACAGTGGTCTGGCATCAAGGTAACCATGCATGTTACAGTGGTCCAGCATCAAGGTCACCATGCATGGTAAAGTGACCTGGCATCAAGGTCACCATGAAGGGTAAAGTGGTCCAGCATCAAGGCCACCATGCATGGTACAGTGGTCTGGCATCAAGGTCACCATGCATGATACAGTGGTCCAGCATCAGTCACCATGCTTGGTAAAGTGACCTGGCATCAAGGTCAGCATGAAGGGTAAAGTTGTCCAGCATCAAGGTCACCATGCATGATAAAGTGACCTGGCATCAAGGTCACCATGAAGGGTAAAGTGGTCCAGCATCAAGGCCACCATGCATGGTACAGTGGTCTGGCATCAAGGTCACCATGTATGGTACAGTGGTCCAGCATCAGTCACCATGCATGGTAAAGTGACCTGGCGTCAAGGTCACCATGAAGGGTAAAGTGGTCCAGCATGAAAAAGTAGTGGTCTGGCATGGTACAGCATGGTCAGTGGCATCAAGGTCACCATGCATGGTACAGTGGTCCAACATCAAGGTCACCATGCATGGTAAAGTGACCTGGCATCAAGGTCACCATGAAGGGTAAAGTGGTCCAGCATAAAGGCCACCAGGCATGGTACAGTGGTCTGGCATCAAGGTCACCATGCATGGTACAGTGGTCCAGCATCAGTCACCATGCATGGTAAAGTGACCTGGCATCAAGGTCAGCATGAAGGGTAAAGTTGTCCAGCATCAAGGTCACCATGCATGGTAAAGTGACCTGGCATCAAGGTCACCATGAAGGGTAAAGTGGTCCAGCATCAAGGCCACCATGCATGGTACAGTGGTCTGGCATCAAGGTCACCATGCATGGTACAGTGGTCCAGCATCAGTCACAATGCATGGTAAAGTGACCTGGCGTCAAGGTCACCATGAAGGGTAAAGTGGTTCAGTATGAAAGTATGCATGGTACAGTGGTCTGGCATCAAGGTCACCATGCATGGTACAGTGGTCCAACATCAAGGTCACCATGCATGGTAAAGTGATCTGGCATCAAGGTCACCATGAAGGGTAAAGTGGTCCAGCATGAAAGTATGCATGGTACAGTGGTCTGGCATCAAGGTCACCATGCATGGTACAGTGGTCCAGCATCAGTCACCATGCATGGTAAAGTGACCTGGCATCAAGGTCAGCATGAAGGGTAAAGTTGTCCAGCATCAAGGTCATCATGCATGGTAAAGTGGTCTGGCATCAAGGTCACCATGAAGGGTAAAGTGGTCCATCATGAGTCACTATGCATGGTAAAGTGGTCCAGCATCAAGATCATGCATGGTAAAGTGGTCCAGCATCAAGATCATGCATGGTAAGGTGGTCCAGCATCAAGATCATGCATAGTAAAGTGGTCCAGCATCAAGATCATGCATGGTTGTGAAAATTTGTGTGGACTGCCTCCAAGTGAGTCGCCTACCCTGGCAAACTCTGTTGACACCGAGCTCTGAGGTGGGTACCTCAGCCTCACAAGTGGCTTATAGGACAGATTTTCACAAATGACTGATGTTGCAAGAAACTCGCCTGCATGCACGTATAAAGGACTAACTTACTTGGTGTTGCAGCATATATCCTGATCTTCAACTTCCCTAAGCTTAGCCTTAGCCCCTTTGGACTTCCCCTCAGAAACCACGTGCAACCAGGAGCCTTAATTCCTGCAATATTCAATCATTATTAGTGACCTGCCTGCACCTCAGAAATTCCTATATCCAAGGGGGTGTGTATCCCCTAGTACAACTATGCAGACACGGACACTAGCTTCTACATAGACGAGAGACACTGGTACTTACTGGGCATGCACTCCCAGCTGCAACACAGGCCCACAGATCAAACTCACTCACAATTCTCCCCAGACACTGGCCAGAAATCTACGAGATAAAGTGGAGGTTTTGTCTTACTGTATGGGCCTGACGGAGGAGGTCATCTACGGTACATCGAGGTGCTTCTACCAGATTTCCCCAGGTCTCGAATGTGAAGACACGTGGGGGGCGCCGTCTGCTGATCACGGCACATCTTGTCCAGTTGGTGTCTGTCTTAAGAAGAACGAGCTGGTCTCTCTTCCAGACCCTTGTCTCTTCGTTCAAACTAGAGCTGCCAGTTCTCCCTAGCTAACTTATCCTAGTGTTTGCCTACATTATCGGCCTATTACTACCTATGTTAAGGTCTTAGGTCTACATTATTATTATCTACAGTTGCCTTAGTAAACCTAATATTAATATACTACCAGTAAAACTACCTACTCCTTCCCTGAAGGGTAAATCTATGAATTAAATAAGCTTACCAATAATCCACGCCAACTCAAGAGAATGCTTTGTTTTGGGTGGGGTATAAAGGCCACCCAGCTCAGCCATTCCATTATGGTCATGCTGGATCTGTCCCGCCGGCGAAGGTAGGCGCTAAGTCTAGATCAAGTCTGCCTCCCGCAGGCCCTCCCAGTGGGCCCTGGACTAGAGCGCCGTTTGACGGGTCGTCCGGCCACTCAGCTCGGTCAGCCTCTGGTCCAGTTTCTCATGTCCCGGTCCCACCGTGTGGACCTCAAGAGGTAAAAGCCTGTTGATGGGTCTTATAGTCTCGACACCATTCATTCTCACCTTCACCATTCTCAACCGCCCAGCCTTGTCTGGGTGGGTCGACACTACCAGGCCAAGAGGCCAGTATGCCCTGGGTGCCTCGGATTCTACTAGCACCAGGTCCCCTTCACTTAGCATCATCTTATTTGCCTCGGGGTCGGCACCATAGAAATGTTCCCACAGGGTTGTCAAGTAATCCCTGCGCCACACCTGGTTCCATTTGTCCAGGATGTTCACCAGTCTGTTGTGACTCCTGTGCAGTTCTTCATGATGGGGGGACCATCTGGCCCATAATAATCCAGCTTCTTGGAAGACTGACTCAAAATTGTGGGAAAGGGCTCAATCCTCCTTCCAAACAGCATGTGATTGGAGGTGAGAGCTTCCTGCTCGTCAATCCCATTTTGCACGTAGGTCAGAGGCCTGTTATTGACTCTTGCCTCTATCTCCGCTAACACTGTCCTCAGTTCATCAAAGCTCACTCTCCTGCCGTGCAAGACCTTCCGAATGCACCCTTTGACTGTGCCTACCATACGTTCATAGAATCCCCCTTGCCAAGGCGCCCTGGGAGCTATGAACCTCCACTTGCACTCTATTCTCTTCAGGTGTTCTTGTACTTCTCTGTTGTCCCTAAGATTCCTGAAAACTTTATCGGCCGCCCTAAAGCTTGTGCCATTGTCCGAGATAATCAATCGCGGGCACGAGAATCTGGCTGTAAACCTCCTGAACAACTTCACGAAAGTCTCTGTTGACATATCTTCTGCCAACTCCAAATGCACAGCTCGAGTAGTGGCACAAGTAAACAGGCAGACATATACTTTCTGAGGGCCCACCCTATCGTCTCCTGGGTTCTTCAATGTGATAGCCCCAGTATAGTCTATTCCCACAGTCTCAAAGGGCCTGTCACTATGTACCCGCTCCTGAGGCAGCGGTGGTGGACCTGGGTATGGTAGGGTCCTCCCATCGTACCGCCGGCAGACCGTGCAACTCTTTAGCACCCTTTTGATGGCAGCTCGACCCTTCAGTACCCAGTAATTCTGACGTAGGCAGGCGAGGGTATCTCCAAACCCCCCATGTAAGGTCCTCTGATGGGCATCTTGTATCAATAGCTCTGACGCCCATCCCTCCTTTCCCAGTAGCAAGGGATGTTTGGCCCCATAGCTGAGCTCAGAGTTTTGTATTCATCCCCAGCATCTTATTAGCCCCGCATGATCTAGGAACAATCCCAAAGTTCCCTGAGTCATCGTTGGACACACGTCCTGATGCCATAACCTGCTGCCTGGTCGCCAGTACTTCCAGCACTCCTGGAAACTTCTCCCTTTGGCACTGCCTTATCCAATATTCTCTGGGACCCACGAGAGACAACTGTCGACCTTGGCTTACCTTGCCATGCAGCTTCCTCACAAATCGAAATACCATTCCCGTGACTCCTATAAGTTTCCTCCAAGAGGAGTAGCGCCTGGGGTCAAATAATTCAGTGTCGGTTCCCCTGCAAAGTGTACTATGCTGCTGGTTGTCTCCCCGAATTTCTGCTCTGGCCAGCAATCCCTTGCCGGTAACCAGTCTGGGCCTTTGAACCAAATCTCACTTTTACTCAGCTTTTTGTGTGTCACCCCTCGGCTTATCAGGTCGGCTGGGTTTTGATCTGTAGGCACGTACAGAATTGTTGACGTTGACTGTAGTTCCCGTATCTCCTTTACCCGATTCCTGACATAGGGGAGCTTAGACCTGTCGTTCTGGACCCACTGTAAGGCCACCTCCGAGTCTGTCCATACATAGGTGTGTGTCACCCTCAGATTACTCAACACCTCCTCTATGTACTTACCCAGTCTTGTTCCCAGCAACATCGCCGTGAGCTCTAGCTTTGGAATCGAGCAATCCTTCAGGGGTGTCACCCGCGCATGACTGGTGGCCAGACTGGCCTGGTCCCCGGCCACCAAATATGCTACTGCCCCATAGGCCCTGGAGGAGGCATCACAGAAGACATGCAAGTCATAGTCCCGCCCGGTGCACCCGATGGACCTGGGGAATGTGAACTCATGCAATTCCGCTAGATCTTTGCTAACCAGATCCCACTCCTGGCAGACTGTTTCTGGCAGTGGGTCGTCCCAACCTAGGTTCAGCTCCCAGGTCTGTTGCACTAGCATCCTCCCTCGAATGGTGATGGGTGTCAACAAACCCAAAGGATCGAAGGCAGTCTGCACTTTGCTCAGCAAAGACCTCCTGGTCAGCTTCCCTTCCCCATCAGGTTTCCTCTTTAGCCTAAGTCTGTCTTCCTTGATTTCCCACTCCAGTCCCAACACCGATGTTACCTCAGGTACTGAGTAGCCAGCATAGTCACGTTCCACCGTGCCCCACAACCTTGGGTTGTTTGTCACCCATTCTCTCAATGGCATGTTAGCCGAGAGCATCTCCTGATTAGACTCTCGGTAAATGTCCATCAACAGCCTTTCATCTGAGGTGGTACCTTGCATGTTGTCCACATAAAATAGGGTCTTCAGTAATTCTTTAAGCGGGCTGTTACAGTTCACAAGGTGGTAGTCTATGGTGGCCTGTAATAGGAATGGTGAACTAGTGGCACCAAACAACACTGCCCTGAATCTGTAGGTATCATATCCTCGCTCGGGCACCTCCCTGTCAGTCAACCACAAGAACCTTGTGTAGTCCCTGTCTTGTGGCTGCAACCCAATACGTAGGAAGGCTTTGCTAATGTCTGCCGCATAGGCGTACTGTTCTGTCCTGAATCTCAACAACACATCTGCTAATTTCTGCGTCAGGGAGGGCCCTGTGAGCAGACAGTCATTCAACGATGGCTCTCGGGGACTCGCCTGTGAGCTGCAGTTGAAGACTACTCTGATGGGAGTGGTTACTGACTCCTTGGTGACTGCCATGTGTGGAAGATAATGGGTGTTTTCCCCAGGGCTGGCATTGGGCACTTTCTCAATGAACCCAAGGGCCAGCTGTTCCTTAATAATATCATCATATTTCCCCACCAGACCCTTCTTGGTCAGGCTGTTCACCAATGAATTCAACTGACCCCGTACCTTCTTGAAATTAGTGGGCAGCATTGGGTGTCCCGGTTTCCATGGGAGTCGCACCCAGTACTGTCCGTCCCTGAACTGCACATGGTTCAAGTAATCTTGATACGTCTCTTCATGTTCGGGGGGCGGCTGGTCACCCTTAATCCCTACTACATCCAGGTCCCATAGTTTATGGACCGGCTCACTGTCAGATATGCCAACTTGCGTCTCTGACAGACCTTCGTGCACCCCAATCCGCATCACCAGTACAGCCTCAGTCGCTGTAATACCGGAGCCCTCCTTCCCCGGGGTCGCAGGGAAATGAGCTGGTACCCTGCCTCCTACGATGTACCCCGCTGGAGTCCTTTACAGACCAACACCCTCCTTGATAACCCTTCTCGTAGACACGAACTCGTCTATGTAATCTCCTCCTACCAAGATTCCCACATTACTAACGTTGTCTGTAGCAATGTCTGGTTCCGCTAGCTTCACACCTAACTCCCTCAAATGTTTGACTGCTGCGGCCAGTCCCTTAGTGGTAATGATATTGGGCAGCTTCTTCACTATCAAGGCTGAAATTTCCCGTCGATGCCCGGCTAACCTGACCGTCACATTGACTACTGGATAAGACCTGCGTGGGACTTCCCCACCAAACCCTTCCATCTTCATGTCACCATTACCACCTGTCTTCAGCTTCAACCTAATTGCTAGACTCTCTGTTAAAAAGGATCTCTGTGCCCCACTGTCGAAGAACAAACGGGTCGTTTCAGACTTCTTCCCATTCGTAACCACCGCCATTATGGTGGGCAAGGTCACCGAACCTTGAAACTGCTCCCCAGAACAAATTCCCAGTGCCGCACTCACCACACTCATCACTGCTTCCGACTTGTCCTTGCTCTCCGCCCTTTCTTGCGGTTTGCTCTCCTTAGCTTGTGCTGATCTGGTGTCATTAGGACACAGTGCACTGTGGTGCCTACCTTTCCGGCAGCCCCGACACTCATTGAGTTGGGCGCTACAGTCCCTGGCAAAATGTTCTCCACAACACTTGAAACAAAGTCTCAACTCCCTTAGTCGCTGAACCCTTTTGTTATAGGTGGTGAAGCTCGGACACCCTGAACTAGAGTGTTCTTCTTCACAAAACACGCACCGTCTCATACTGGCCGCTTTAGTGGCTTCTCCCTTGGCCCTGTGGGTGGAGGACTCGCCCTGGGCATAATACGTGCTGACCCTAGTAGGTGGTGGTTTAGGTCTATCTCTCGAATGTCTGGGGAAGTTGACCGACTTCTCCTTGGTAGGTAATTTCTCCCCCTGACCTATGCTCAGGTGAGATATGAGATCCCCTAACCCTTCAATAATTTGTTTTATCGTGAACCTATTCGTCCGATATTTTAAGTGCAACTCATGCACTGTAGTGCTAGCCAGTTTCGTCTGAATCACCTGGCTAAGGACCCATTCTGAATCATCCTCATCATGCAAATCTCTGAAACTGTTTGTCAAGCTCATAATTTCAATTCGGAACTTCTCTAGGCTTTGACGCTCATGTCGGCAAGCCTCTAGATCCAACAACCTATAAAGTATAGCTACCTTTATCTCCTCAGTGTTGCCAAACATGTCTTCTAATTGGTCTTTGGCATGTTGGTAATTAGTGTCAGTAATCTGGTAGAGCTGCGACCGCAAATACTGCAACTTGACGGCATCTGACAAATCGTTCCTGTCATCTATCTGGGCTTTAAACTGATCCCAGAAAGCAATGTACTCAGTTAGGGTTCCGTCAAATGTCGGTAAATTCAACTGGGGCAACCTGGGCAACATATTGACAGGTGTGTGGCTGTTTGGGATACCTGCGGTGTTCGACACCACCCTTGGAATACTAGCCTTTAATGTACTTAACTTATCTTTGTACATATTCATCTCCTGATGACAATCTACATCATCCTTAGTGAATTCATCCAGAGCCTGCTGAAGACTAACCTGGGATTCATTATCCTCAATAGCCTGTAGCTCATATGCTGAGAATGCTTGTTCATAGGCTTCCCATTTTTCCCCAAAACTCTTCAAGCAGTCTTGCAAATCATCGCAGTCTACGTTACTGCGTTGGCAAGTAGCCTTGCACCTGTTACGCGTTCTGTTCAGATGCCCTTTGTATGCCGCCACTGATCGTTTTAATTTTGTTAACACTGAACCAGACTCTCCCATCTGCCACTGTCGAAGGTTAATGAGGAGTGTGACACTAATTGTACATTACCCAGTCCACCCCACAGCACGTCACGGTGTTAGGTAAGAATGAACGAGTCTCAAGGCCTCTCAACAAGCTTAACAATTCCCTTTGTTATATTGTCTCTACTCTGACTTAAAATGTACACTGTTAGCTCTCAAAT
The DNA here is from genome assembly GCF_038502225.1 of Cherax quadricarinatus. Lineage (NCBI taxonomy): Eukaryota > Metazoa > Arthropoda > Malacostraca > Decapoda > Parastacidae > Cherax > Cherax quadricarinatus. The sequence goes on from NC_091296.1 coordinate 76,762,324, forward strand.
CCCAATCAAAATGTGTATCGATGTGAAAGCTTAACCTAGCACTTTCCTGTACAATGCCAGCAAATAATTACAGGACTTAACCTAGTCTCAGGTACAATTCACAAATCCCACATTAACATGAATCAAAGACAATGAAAATCACACAATAAAAAGTGCAGTATACAAATTAAAATCACTTGGTTAACACAAATAAATTCAACAATTCAACTTGTGAACCAGTAAATAAATAATGTGTAAACAGCTTGACCTAGCTTACTCAGTCTAGCGTGGATGGTTGGATAAGGTAAATCCTAACCTAACTAGTGAGCTAGCTTAATTTAACCTAGCTTTAGAAATCCCTGTAAATAATAACTATGTTAAATCTGTCCTAGCTACTATAACTGTTGTAAATATTGCACAAGCCTAGCCTAACTGTGGCTACCTTGCAAATCCACTGTAAGTAATCAACACACAAGTCTCCTACTCTGGATTACTTGTAATCACTGTAAATAACTAAATTCACAAGCTTCTCTAGCCTACCTGTAAAGTACTGCAAATAACAACTTCTGTGTATAGTCAGCTTGGCCTAGCCTCTGTGTAACTCTGGGCCTAGGTGTGCTAACTTAACCTAACTCTGTTAAACTGGTTCCTAACTGTGGCCTAGCTATGATAGCTTAACCTAGCTATTCCACATCACGGTTTTCGAAGGACCACTTTTGTGAAAATTTGTGTGGACTGCCTCCAAGTGAGTCGCCTACCCTGGCAAACTCTGTTGACACCGAGCTCTGAGGTGGGTACCTCAGCCTCACAAGTGGCTTACATGACAGATTTTCACAAATGACTGATGTTGCAAGAAACTCGCCTGCATTCACGTATAAAGGACTAACTTACTTGGTGTTGCAGCATATATCCTGATCTTCAACTTCCCTAAGCTTAGCCTTAGCCCCTTTGGACTTCCCCTCAGAAACCACATGCAACCAGGAGCCTTAATTCCTGCAATATTCAATCGTTATTAGTGACCTGCCTGCACCTCAGAAATTCCTATATCCAAGGGGGTGTGTATCCCCTAGTACAACTATGCAGACACGGACACTAGCTTCTACATAGACGAGAGACACTGGTACTTACTGGGCATGCACTCCCAGCTGCAACACAGGCCCACAGATCAAACTCACTCACAATTCTCCCCAGACACTGGCCAGAAATCTACGAGATAAAGTGGAGGTTTTGTCTTACTGTATGGGCCTGATGGAGGAGGTCATCTACGGTACATCGAGGTACCTCTACAAGATTTCCCCAGGTCTCGAATGTGAAGACACGTGGGGGGCGCCGTCTGCTGATCACGGCACATCTTGTCCAGTTGGTGTCTGTCTTAAGAAGAACGAGCTGGTCTCTCTTCCAGACCCTCATCTCTTCGTTCAAACTAGGGCTGCCAGTTCTCCCTAGCTAACTTATCCTAGTGTTTGTCTACATTATCGGCCTATTACTACCTATGTTAAGGTCTTGGGTCTACATTATTATTATCTACAGTTGCCTTAGTAAACCTAATATTAATATACTATCAGTAAAACTACCTACTCCTTCCCTGAAGGGTAAATCTATAAATTAAATAAGCTTACCAATAATCCACGCCAACTCAAGAGAATGCTTTGTTTTGGGTGGGGTATAAAGGCCACCCAGCTCAGCCGTTCCATTACGGCCATGCTGGATCTGTCCTGTGGAACTTTAGGGACCAAATAACTTTCCACAATGGTAAAGTGGTCTGGCATCAAGGTCACCATGCATGGTACAGTGGTCCAGCATCAAGGTCACCATGCATGGTAAAGTGACCTGGCATCAAGGTCACCATGAAGGGTAAAGTGGTCCAGCATCAAGGCCACCATGCATGGTACAGTGTTCTGGCATCAAGGTCACCATGCATGGTACAGTGGTCCAGCATCAGTCACCATGCATGGTAAAGTGACCTGGCATCAAGGTCACCATGAAAGGTAAAGTGGTCCAGCATCAAGATCACCATGCATGGTAAAGTGGTCTGGCATCAAGGTCACCATGAAGGGTAAAGTGGTCCAACATGAAAGTATGCATGGTACAGTGGTCTGGTATCAAGGTCACCATGCATGGTACAGTGGTCCAGCATCAGTCACCATGCATGGTAGTGACATGGCATCAAGGTCACCATGAAGGGTAAAGTTGTCCAGCATCAAGGTCACCATGCATGGTAAAGTGGTCTGGCATCAAGGTCACTATGAATGGTAAAGTGGTCCATCATGAGTCACTAATCATGGTAAAGTGGTCCAGCATCAAGATCATGCATGGTAAAGTGGTCCAGCATCAAGATCTTGCATGGTAAAGTGGTCCATCATCAAGATCATGCATGGTAAAGTGGTCCAGCATCAAGGTCACCATGCATGGTAAAGTGGACCATAGTCAAGGTCACCATGCATGGTAAAGTGATCCAGTATCAAGGTCACCATGCTTGGTAAAGTGGTCCAGCATCAAGGTCACCATGCACGGTAAAGTGGGCCAGCATAAGGGAACTATGCACAGTTAAGTGGTCCAGCATCAACGTCACTATGCACAGTAAAGTGGTTCAGCATCAAGGCCACCGTTCATTGTAAAGTGGTCCAGCATTAGTCACCATAAATGGTAAAGTGGTCCAGCATCAAGGTTACCATGTATATTAAAGTGGTCCAGCATCAAGATCAACCCAACTCCCATCATCGGATAAGATTGAACAGTGATAATACTCCATTTATTTTTTACATCACTTTGCACTTCTCCAATTAACTTTACTGGATTTTATTTTTATTACCCTCCCACCAATGCAGGGTGACCCAAAAAAGAAAAACACTTTCACCATCATTCAAACAATGTCTGTGCAGAGGCGCTCAGATACAACAGTTGTTATTAGATTTAAATGAAGCATTAAACCCAAAGGGTCATACAATGCCTGGGAAATGGCAGGCAATCACATTCAATCCAAGGATCAAGATTATTATTATTATTATAATCAAAAAGAAGCGCTAAGCCACAAGGGCTATACAGCGCTGCAGGGTAGGGAAGGAAGCGAGGGTATTGGATGGCAGAAGGGAGGAGGGATGATCAGCAGGTTACAGAAAACAGCAGGGCAGGGGATAGTACGGGGGTAGAGGGTAGCAAGAGATTGAAGTAGAAAGGGCTGAAGGTATCAGAATTTGTGAAGTAAGTCAGTTGTTGTCAAAAAGTCAATGAGAGAGTCCGGATGAAAGGTGGGTCCATCAGCGAGAAGGGAAGGTAAAGAGAGACCAGCGGAGCGAAGACGAAGACAGAGGTAAATTCTGCGTGCTCGTTGATAAAGTGGGCAGTCCAACAGAATGTGGCTGACTGATAATGGAGCTTGGCAATTCTCACAGAGAGGAGCAAGACGCCTCTCCATGAGATATCCATGAGTAAGACGAGTATGGCCAATGCGAAGACGGGAGAGAGTAGTCTCCCAACCTCGACACTGGTGATAAGAAGACGGCCAGTAACCTATACTCGGTTTAATAGATTGAAGTTTGTTGCCGAGCATAGTAGACCAATGTTGTTGCCAACGGGTGTGAAGATGGGAAGATATTGCAGCAAAATAGTCCGTAAATGGAATACCTCTATAAGAAACTGGTAGGTCATGTACTGCTGACCGCGCAGCAGTGTCTGCCTGTTCATTGCTCTGTACGTCAACATGACCAGGGACCCAACAAAAAATAATATCTTTATGCTTGGTAAAGATGCGGCGTAGCCAAAGTTGGATACGGAGGACTAAGGGGTGAGGTGTATCAAATTTTTGTATAGCCTGTAAAGCACTAAGGGAGTCTGAGACAACCACAAATGATGACACAGGCATAGATGCAATACGGATAAGTGCTGTAAGGATGGCATATAATTCAGCAGTAAAAATACTAGCCGAAGATAGTAAATGCCCTTGTACGATGCTGTCCGGAAACACTGCTGCGAATCCTACGCCATCAGAAGACTTAGAACCATCTGTGTACACAGCAATGGCATGAGAATGAGAGTGAAAGTGGTCAAGAAAAAGAGAGCGGGAAGCGACCGTAGACAGCTGGGCTTTCGAGCAAGGGAGGGAGAAAGAACAGACTCGAACAGCTGGAACTTCCCAGGGGGGTAGGGAAAAGTGAGATGCTACATGTACATAGAAAGGTGATAGTTGAAGAGAAGACGAGCGAATGAAGGCGAAGAGAGAAGGGACGGAGTAAACAGGGGCGGCGAACAAATAATGTCTACTAAAATCAGTGACCATTCTATAAATGGAAGGATTGTGGAGATCATGAGAGCGTACATAGTAGCACAGGCAATGGGCATCACGGCGATCGGATAAGGATGGAACGTTCGCTTCTGCATAGAGGCTCTCGACAGGGGAAGAGCGAAAAGCACCAAGGCATAAACGTAATCCTTGGTGATGAATGGGGTTAAGGCTAGAGAGTAGCAGGAGATGCCACTGAATAGATCTGGTCACCATAATCAAGTTTCGATAAAATAAGGGTGGAATGTAGGCGAAGGAGGGTTCGACGATCAGCCCCCCATGAAAGATGAGCAAGGGTTTTAAGAAGGTTCAGCCGGCTGTGACAAGTTGCCTTCAGAGAGGTAATGTGAGGTTTCCAGGATAACCTACGATCAAAGAGGAGGCCCAGAAACTTGACTATATCACGTTCAGGGATACGGGAGCCATAGAGGTACAAAGGATGATCGGAGATGACAAAGCGTCTAGTGAAAGTAATTTGGTGGGTTTTAGTGCTGGAAAATTTAAACCCACGTGTGGTGGCCCAATTGGAAACACGGTCGACTGCATGTTGGAGAGAAACTGTAATGAGGTGACAGTCAGCGCCTGCACAGGCAATAGCGAAGTCATCAACATAGTGATGACCAAATATTTGATGGAAGACTAGAGGCCAAATCATTAATAGCAAGGAGAAAAAGTGTTGTGCTCAGAACACATCCCTGGGGGACACCTTCAGCTTGGATAAAGTCCGGGGAGAGCACATTATTAACCCGAACACGGAAATGCCTGTCAGTTAAAAAGTTCTTAAGGAAGGACGGTAGATGGCCTCGAAGGCCTAAGGAGTGGGCTTGGGCTAAAATATTATACCTCCAAGTTGTGTCATATGCCTTCTCAAGGTCAAAAAATATGGCAATAACTGAGTGGTTATTCGCAAAGGCATTACGAACATACGTATTCAAGCGTAGTAAGGGGTCTATGGTAGAACGTCCCTTCAAGTGTTTCGGAATTCAGAGACGTCGTAAGGGAGACAATATTGGAAATGGTAGGGGGAGGATGAGTAAAGATTGGAACTGTAATGGACTGTACCAAAAGCGTGGAGGGAACTGGAGAAGCGTGGAAGGGGACAGAAGAGGCAGAAACCTGGGAGGTGGCAGAAGAGGAAGAAACTTGGGAGGGAACAGGGGATGAAGGTACAGTAGGAGGGTGAACCTCTACACTTGTAACAGAGCCAGTGAGAGAGGAAGAACCAGGTACAGAGACAGGGAAGGTAAAATGAGGAGGTGGAAGATGGGTAGGTGCTAATGGACCTCTTTTTGACTTTTGAGAAGTAGAGGGATGATTGGGAGGTGTCATACGAGATCTCGTCACTACTGAGGCTTGTGAGGGAGAACACGAAGAAGCGAGATCAGACCGAGGTGTTGAAGTAGGGATGTCTGAGCCGAGGGCAGCAAAAGAATTAGATACAGGAGTGACTATGGGAGAGGTAACCACAGAGGTGGTTGCAGAAGATGGGATACCAGAAGTGGGGGGACGTTTTGAAACACGGGAATAAGAAACACGAGGTAGTCTCCCTTGGAGGCGGAGACGACAAACTGCCATGGCATACGAGAGACCTTCTGCCTCTTTGAGGTAATGGATTTCCCACTCGTTTAAGTAGACTTGACAATGGCGAGAGTACGAAGGGTGAGCCTCATGACAATTAAGGCAAGAGGGAGGTCGATTGCAAGATGTATTAGAATGGTCATCGGCACCACAGACTGGGCATTCGGCGATAGATCTGCAATATTTCGCTGGATGGCCAAATCGTCAGCAATTTCTACACTGTTGCGGTGTAGGGATCACCTTTCGAACTTGTAACCGATGTCCTGCTACATAAATTGAGGATGGGAGTTCACGACAGTCAAAAGTTAAACAAGCCATATTGCTTCCGCCCGCGGGCAGGAAGAACGTAGGTGTCTATCTTGAGGATTGGGAGATCTTGGAGTTCCAGCTGTTCAAGAATGTCAGTGCCACATGTCTGGAAATTTTGTTGAACTATGGTATGGGGTAGAATGACGGTACCACTACAAGAATTGAGGGAATGATGTTTTTCAATAGTGACAGGAATAGTATCGATATGGGAAAGACAAGAAAGCTCAAGAGCCTGGGTAGCATTCTGTACGGTGATGATGCGCGTACCGCTCTTAAGAGCATGAAGAAATATCTTTACCAACATGGCATAGGAGTGCCTTGCCAATACTGTGGTCAGAAAGATAGGCAGTAGAGGAAGTCGGTCGTACAGTGAAGAATTTAGTCCATTGTGCGGTCTGAAACTGAGCATGGAAAGGTAGTGAAGGATGTGTCGATCCTTTCTGAGAAGAACGAGAAGGTGGAGGAGTATCATCAGCAGGTAATTGTCGTTGGCATTTAGGCATGGGACCAGAGTTGGTCCGACGTGGAACGGGTCAGCGATTCGAAAATTGCCGCACAGTAGAGGGAGAGGCCGGAAGCATAGTCAGAGGAGAGCGAAGGTCAGATAAATCGAAGGAGTCAGTCGAGGCTTCAGTACCTGAAGCGGGGGAGGAAACAGCACCGGCAAGAGGTACAGAGGCATCAGGAGTGTCCGAAGAGTGGTCCAAAGACGAGGCGGGGTCAGAACGGAGGGCGGTATCAAGAAGGGGCCCGGGGGTAGCAGGTTCATGAACTAGGGCTGCCATGGTTAGGTTACTTCTCTCTTTTTGTTTTTAAGAAAAAATGAAAGAAAAGTAAAAATAAAAAAAGAATAAAAAAAAGGGGGGACCGGGGAGGGATAGTTCCTAGGAGGAATGAAAGGGCCAGAAATCTCCCTCCGTGCCCAAGAGGACCTCAGCAACGCAAGTAGCGCAGATGCATCATTGAACCCGTGCCATACCCTACCCATCATGCCAGTAAACCGGCAATCTGGGATAGCAACCTCACATCTGCCGAGCTACCTCGGTGGACAAAAGAGAGGGCGGCCGGAAATCTGCCACAAATCATACCTCCTTCGGCCACCACCCCCGGAATCCAAAAGGTGGCCTCCAGAGATACAACCGTCGCCCGAGAGACACCCAAAGCCACCCACCGGGATACCAGAGAGGGATCGGGACATCCTCAGGCAATCCAGATTCCACGGCAAACTACACCACCGCCAAGAACCTCAACGTAATGTGATGGACCCCGGTACCCTTTCCCCTACCTAGGAACTAGCGTGCCTGTGGGAAAAAAAAAAAAAGGCCAAAAAGGAAGGGCAAAAGAGAGGGGTGGGGAGGAGGAGGAGGAAAGGAAAAAGGGGAGGATGGGGAGGATGGGATAGGGAATGGGGGATTGAGGAGTAATTAGGTTCGGTCTGAGGAAGGAGACCAACAGGTCTAATTCCTCAGACCAAGGAGCCCCCCTTGAAGAGGCTGACTGATGTAAATGTTGTAACTCCGAATATGAATGTCGTCAGGCCCAGCTGCCGATGATCGGCAAGCTGAGAGTGTTGCCTCCAGTTCCTGAAGTGTAAAAGGCACATTATACTGTTCTTCTCTGAGAGAAGACAAGTCCAAGGGTACTAACTCTCTGGCATACTTTGAGGAAAGAAACGAGGGGCATAGATGGAGCCCCCGGGAAATACAGACCAGATGAGTGCCAATTCCAATGGCAACATCAAGAGGGTTTGCTATATTAACACCGGCGACCCGTAGAACAGGAGCTGGGTCAGGAGAGCATTTACCACTCAATTTCCTCACTTTTTTCCAGACTGCACTCATAGAGGAAACAGAGGTGATGGTGGAAACAATCTCGCCAGCAAGTGCATTTAGCGTCATGGATGACACGGTGAGCGACTGCACGCTTCTGTTTAAAATCAAGAAGTCTCTCAGCGGTTCTATTGTACCGGTACCTGCCCCATGCAGTGCGTTTCAAATGTACTGCACGAGCACAAGCAGGAGACCACCAAGGCAAGCACTTCTGAGAATGCCTGCCTGAGGTTTGGGGTATAGAATGAGAAGCTGCGGTTAAAACTGACATCGAGAAGAGGCTCATCAATGGAGGATGAAGAAGGAACCTCACTAAAAGCAGTGTGTTGCACGTAAAGGTCCCAATTTGCCCGATCAAGTTGCCAGCGAGGGCTACAGAAAGGTTGTGAATATGAAGGAGAAGTATGAGTGATTGGAAAATGATCGCTGTCATGCAAGTCCAGTAGAACAGACCAGGCAAAGTCTAGTGCAGTGGAGGAAGAGCAGACCGATAGATCGATGCAAGAGAGAGAGTATGAGTACGAGGATCAAAATGGGTAGGAGTACCCATATTTAAAACATGGAAGGGGTAAGAGGGGAGAAAAGCCTCCAACTGAATGCCACGTGAGTCACTATGAGACCCCCCAAAGGAAATGGTGGGCATAAAATCGCGAAGTAACATTATTATTTTTATTATTTTATTTTTTATTATCACACTGGCCGATTCCCACCAAGGCAGGGTGGCCCGAAAAAGAAAAGCTCCCACCATCATTCACTCCATCACTGTCTTGCCAGAAGGGTGCTTTACACTAGTTATTAAACTGCAACATTAACACCCCTCCTTCAGAGTGCAGGCACTGTACTTCCCATCTCCAGGACTCAAGTCCGGCCTGCCGGTTTCCCTGAACCCCTTCATAAATGTTACTTTGCTCACACTCCAACAGCACGTCAAGTATTAAAAACCATTTGTCTCCATTCACTCCTATCAAACACGCTCACGCATGCCTGCTGGAAGTACAAGCCCCTCACACACAAAACCTCCTTTACCCCCTCCCTCCAACCTTTCCTAGGCCGACCCCTACCCCGCCTTCCTTCCACTACAGACTGATACACTCTTGAAGTTATTCTGTTTTGCTCCATTCTCTCCACATGTCCGAACCACCTCAACAACCCTTCCCCAGCCCTCTGGACAACAGTTTTGGTAATCCCGCACCTCCTCCTAACTTCCAAACTACGAATTCTCTGCATTATATTCACACCACACATTGCTCTCAGACATGACATCTCCACTGCCTCCAGCCTTCTCCTCGCTGCAACATTCATCACCCATGCTTCACACCCATATAAGAGCATTGGTAAAACTATACTCTCATACATTCCCCTCTTTGCCTCCAAGGACAAAGTTCTTTGTCTCCACAGACTCCTAAGTGCACCACTCACCCTTTTCCCCTCATCAATTCTATGATTCACCTCATCTTTCATAGACCCATCCGCTGACATGTCCACTCCCAAATATCTGAATACATTCACCTCCTCCATACTCTCTCCCTCCAATCTGATATCCAATCTTTCATCACCTAATCTTTTTGTTATCCTCATAACCTTACTCTTTCCTGTATTCACTTTCAATTTTCTTCTTTTGCACACCCTACCAAATTCATCCACCAATCTCTGCAACTTCTCTTCAGAATCTCCCAAGAGCACAGTGTCATCAGCAAAGAGCATCTGTGACAACTCCCACTTTATGTGTCATTCTTTATCTTTTAACTCCACACCTCTTGCCAAGACCCTTGCATTTACTTCTCTTACAACCCCATCTATAAATATATTAAACAACCACGGTGACATTATTATTATAATCAAAAAGAAGCGCTAAGCCACAAGGGCTATACAGCGCTGCAGGGTAGGGAAGGAAGCGAGGGTATTGGATGGCAGAAGGGAGGAGGGATGATCAGTAGGTTACAGAAAACAGCGGGGCAGGGGATAGTACGGGGGTAGAGGGTAGCAAAAGATTGAAGTAGAAAGGGCTGAAGGTATCAGAATTTGTGAAGTAAGTTAGTTGTCAAAAAGTCAATGAGAGAGTCCGGATGAAAGATGGGTCCATCAGCGAGAAGGGAAGGTAAAGAGAGAGCAGCGGAGCGAAGACGACGACGGAGGTAAATTCTGCGTGCTCGTTGATAAAGTGGGCAGTCCAACAGAATGTGGCTGACTGATAATGGAGCTTGGCAATTCTCACAGAGAGGAGCAGGGCGCCTCTCCATGAGATATCCATGAGTAAGACAAGTATGGCCAATGCGAAGACGGGAGAGAGTAGTCTCCCAACCTCGACACTGGTGATAGGAAGATGGCCAGTAACCTATACTTGGTTTAATAGATTGAAGCTTGTTGCCGAGCATAGTAGACCAACGGTGTTGCCAATGGGTGTGAAGGTGGGAAGATATTGCAGCAAAATAGTCCATAAATGGAATACCTCTATATGAAACTGGTAGGTCATGTACTGCTGACCGCACAGCAGTGTCTGCCTGTTCATTGCCCTGTACGTCAACATGACCAGGGAACCAACAGAAAACAATATATTTATGTTTGGTAAAGATGCGGCGTAGCCAAAGTTGGATACGGAGGACTAAGGGGTGAGGTGTATCAAATTTCTGTATAGCCTGTAAAGCACTAAGGGAGTCTGAGACAACCACAAATGATGACACAGGCATAGATGCAATACGGGTAAGTGCTGCAAGGATGGCATACAATTCAGCAGTAAAAATACTAGCCGAAGATAGTAAATGCCCTCGTACGACTCCGTCCGGAAACACTGCTGCGAATCCTACGCCGTCAGAAGACTTAGAGCCATCAATGTACACTGCAATGGCATGAGAATGAGTGAAATTGGTCAAGAAAAAGAGAGCGGGAAGCGACCGTAGACAGTTGGGCTTTCGAGCAAGGGAGAGAGAAAGAACAGACTCGAACAGCTGGAACTTCCCAGGGGGGTAGGGAAAAGTGAGATGCTACATGAACATAGAAAGGTGATAATTGAAGAGAAGACAAGAGCGAATGAAGGCGAAGAGAGAAGGGACGGAGTAAACAGGGGCGGCGAACAAATAAAGAATGTCTACTAATATCAGTGACCATTCTATAAATGGAAGTATTGCGGAGATCATGAGAGCGTACATAGTAGCGAAGGCAATGGGCATCACGGCGATCAGATAAGGATGGAACGTTCGCTTCTGCATAGAGGCTCTCGACAGGGAAAGAGCGAAAAGCACCAAGGCATAAACGTAATCCTTGGTGATGAATGGGGTTAAGGCTAGAGAGAGTAGCAGGAGATGCCACTGAATAGATCTGGTCACCATAATCAAGTTTCGATAAAATAAGGGTGGAATGTAGGCGAAGGAGGGTTCGACGATCAGCTCCCCATGAAAGATGAGCAAGGATTTTAAGAAGGTTCAGCCGGCTGTGACAAGTTGCCTTCAGAGAGGTAATGTGAGGTTTCCAGGATAACTTACGATCAAAGAGGAGGCCCAGAAACTTAACTGTATCACGTTCAGGGATACGGGAGCCATAGAGGTACAAAGGAAGATCGTAGATGACAGAGCGTCTAGTGAAAATAATTTGGTGGGTTTTAGTGCTGGAAAATTTAAACCCATGTGTGGTGGCCCAATTGGAAACACGGTCGACTGCATGCTGGAGAGAAACTGTAATGAGGTGACAGTCAGCACCTGCACAGGCAATAGCGAAGTCATCAACATAGAGTGATGACCAAATATTTGATGGAAGACTAGAGGCCAAATCATTAATAGCAAGGAGAAAAAGTGTTGTGCTCAGAACACATCCCTGGGGGACACCTTCAGCTTGGATAAAGTCCGGGGAGAGCACATTATTAACCCGAACACGGAAATGCCTGTCAGTTAAAAAGTTCTTAAGGAAGGATGGTAGATTGCCTCGAAGGCCTAAGGAGTGGGTTTGGGCTAAAATATTATACCTCCAAGTTGTGTCATATGCCTTCTCAAGGTCAAAAAATATGGCAATAACTGAGTGGTTATTTGCAAAGGCATTACGAACATACGTATTCAAGCGTAGTAAGGGGTCTATGGTAGAACGTCCCTTACGAAAGCCATACTGATGAGTGGAGAGACTGTTGTGTGTCTCTAAATACCACACTAAACATCTATTTACTAGGCGTTCATTCACTTTGCAAACTGCACTGGTAAGAGCAATGGGACGATAGTGGGAGGTTTCATGTCCCGTAGTGCCTGGTTTGCATAAAGGGAGAAAAATGGCAGATTTCCACAGCTGTGGAAGAACTCCTTGTGACCAAATAAGATTGTAAAGGCGTAATAGGACTGCAAGGGCTGACTGATGTAAATGTTGTAGCATACGAATATGAATGTCGTTGGGCCCAGCTGCCGATGATTGGCAAGCTGAGAGTGTTGCCTCCAGTTCTTGAAGTGTAAAAGGCACATTATACTGTTCTTCTCTGAGAGAAGAAAAGTCCAAGGGTGCTAACTCTCTGGCAGACTTTGAGGAAAGAAATGAGGAGCATAGATGGAGTCCCTGAGAAATACGGACCAGATGATTGCCAATTTCATTGGCAACATCTAGTGGGTTTGCTATATCAACACCAGCAACCCGCAGAACAGGAGCCGGGTCAGGAGAATATTTACCACTCAGTTTTCGTACTTTTTTCCAGACTGCACTCATAGAGGAAGCAGAGGTGATGGTGGAGACATAATCTCGCCAGCAAGTGCGTTTAGCATCACGGATGACACGGCGAGCGATCGCACTCTTCTGTTTAAAATCAAGAAGTCTCTCTGTGGTTCTATTGTACCGGTAACTGCCCCATGCAACGCGTTTCAAACGTACTGCACGAGCACAAGCAGGAGACCACCAAGGCACGCATTTCTGAGAATGCCTGCCCGAAGTTTGGGGTATAGAATGAGAAGTTGCGGTTAAAACGGAGGACGAGAAGAGGTGAAAAAGCTCATCGATGGAGGACGAAGAAGGAACCTCTCTAAAAACAGTTAGGTGTGAGTAAAGGTCCCAATTTGCCTGATCAAATTGCCAGCGTGGGATGCGAAGAGGTGGTGAATATGAAGGGGAAGTAAGAATGATTGGGAAATGATCGCTGTCATGTAAGTCCGGGAGAACAGACCAAGTGAAGTCTAATGCGGCGGAGGAAGAGCAGACTGAGAGATCGATGCAAGAGAGAGTGTGAGTCCGAGGATCAAAATGGGTGTGAGTACCTGTATATAAAACATGGAGGGGGTGGGTGGCAAGAAAAGCCTCTAACTGAATGCCACGGGAATCACAGTGAGACCCCCCCCCCAGAGGAAATGGTGGGCATTAAAATCACCAAGTAACAGAATCGGTGGCGGTAATGATGAAAGAAGAAAGGCACTATCCGGGATAGATAATGCCCAAGAAGGAGAGAGATATAAAGAACAGAGCATATACCACCTATGCAAGCGGATACGGGCTGCTGTGTAATGCAGCGAAGTACGAACAAATAGCTGATGGTACGGAATATCAGTGCGTAGAAGAAGGGCACTTTCATTAAAGGTCCCATCAGGAAAAGGATCTGAAGAATACAATAAATTATAGCCTGAGATGGGAGAGATAACAGCAGTGTAATTTTGGTTCCTGTAAGCAAACACCAACAGGGGAAAACTGGGAGAGTAACATCTGAAGCTCACCCCGATTACCCCTGAGGCCGCGTATATTCCACTGTAAATAGGCCATGATTGGCAATGATAAAGATATCTGAAATCCGCAGGTAAGGGTTCCTACGGACTAGAGGGGTTAGAAAAGTCCACATGCGGAGGCAGTGGAAAACGTTCAAGCAGTGAAGGAACGGTGCGCTGTGAAGAAAGGAGTTGCGCAGATGGAGAAGAGGAGAGAGGAGCAGAGGGTGGATCAGTGTCCATTGATGGTTTGGTCTCTGCAATACATTCAGAGATTGCTTCAAGTGTTTCGGAATTCAGAGACGTTGTATGGGAGACAATATTGGAAATGGTAGGGGGAGGATGAGTAAAGATTGGAACTGTATTGGACTCTACCAAGGTAGGGGGGGGGTGAAAGGGTGGAGGGAACTGGAGAAGCGTGGAAGGGGACAGAAGAGGCAGAAACCTGGGAGGTGGCAGAAGAGGAAGAAACTTGGGAGGGAACAGGGGAGGAAGGTACAGTACGAGGAGGAGGGTGAACCTCTACACTTGTAACAGAGCCAGTGAGAGGGGGAGAACCAGGTACAGAGACAGGGAAGGTAAAATGAGGAGGTGGAAGATGGGTAGGTGTTAACGGACCTTTTTTTGACTTTTGAGAAGTAGAGGGACGATTGGGAGGAGGTGTCATATGAGATCTCGTCGCTACTGAGGCTTGTGAGAGAGAACACGAAGAAGCGAGATCAGACTGAGGCGTTGAAGTAGGGACATCTGAGCCGAGGACAGCAAAAGAATTAGATACAGGAGTGACTATGGGAGAGGTAACCACAGAGGTGGGTGCAGAAGATGGGATACCAGAAGTGGGGGGACGTTTTGAAACACGGGAATAAGAAACACGAGGTAGTCTCCCTTGGAGGCGGAGATGAGAAACTGCCATGGCATAAGGGAGACCTTCTGCCTCTTTGAGGTAACGGATTTCCCGCTCGTTTAAGTAGACTTGACAACGGCGAGAGTACGAAGGGTGAACCTCATGACAATTAAGGCAAGAGGGAGGTCGATTGCAAGACATATTAGAATGGTCATCGGCACCACAGACTGGGCATTCGGCGATAGATCTGCAATATTTCGCTGGATGGCCAAATCGCCAGCAATTTCTACACTGTTGTGGTGTAGGGATCACCTTTCGAACTTGTAACCGATGTCCTGCTACATAAACTGAGGATGGGAGTTCACGGCTGTCAAAAGTTAAACGAGCCACATTGCTAGGGTATCGTCTCCGCCCGCGAGCAGGAAGAACATAAGTGTCTACCTTGAGGATTGGGAGATCTTGGAGTTCCAGCTGTTCAAGAATGTCAGTGCAACATGTCTGGAAATTTTGTTGAACTATGGTAAGGGGCAGAATGACAGTACCACTACAAGAATTGAGGGAATGATGTTTTTCAATAGTGACAGGAACAGTATCGATATGGGAAAGACGAGAAAGCTCATGAGCCTGGGTAGCATTCTGTACGGTGATGATGCGCGTACCGCTCTTAAGAGCATGAAAAGAAATATCTTTACCAACATGGCGTAGGAGTGCCTTGCCAATACTGTGGTCAGAAAGATAGGCAGTAGAGGAAGTCGGTCGTAAAGTGAAGAATTTAGTCCATTGTGCAGTCTGAAACTGAGCGTGGAAAGGTAGTGAAGGACGTGTCGATCTTTACTGAGAAGAACAAGAAGGTGGAGAAGTATCATCAGCAGGTAATTGTCGTTGGCATTTAGGCGTGGGGCCAGAGTTGGTCCGACGTGGAACGGGTCGGCGATTCGAAAATTGCCGCACCGTAGAGGGAGAGGCCGGAAGCATAGTCAGAGGAGAGCGAAGGTCAGATAAATCGAAGGAGTCAGTCAAGGCCTCAGTACCTGAAGCGGGTGAGGAAACAGCACCGGCAAGAGGTACAGAGGCATCAGGAGTGTCCGAAGAGTGGTCCAAAGGCGAGGCGGGGTCAGAACGGGGTGCGGTATCAAGAAGGAGCCCAGGGGTAGCAGGTTCATGGACTAGGGCTGCCATGGTTAGGTTACTTCTTTGTTTTTGTTTTTAAGAAAAAAAAAGAAAAGAAAATAAAAATAAAAAAAAGAATAAAAAGGGGGGGACCGGGGAGGGATAGTTCCCAGGAGGAATGAAAGGGCCAGAAATCTCCCTCCGCACCCAAGAGGACCTCAGCACCGCAAGTAGCACAGATGCAGCATGGAACCCGTGCCATACCCTACCCATCATGCCAGTAAACCGGCAATCCGGGATAGCAACCTCACATCTGCCGAGCTACCTCGGTGGACAAAAGAGAGGGCGGCCGGAAATCCGCCACAAAGCATACCTCTTTCGGCCACCACCCCCAGAATCTGAAAGGTGGTTTCCAGAGATACACCCGTCGCCCGAGAGACACCCAAAGCCACCCTTTGTGATACCGGAGAGGGATCGGGACATCCTCAGGCAATCCAGATTCCATGGCAAACTATGCCACTGCCAAGAACCTCAATGGAATGGGATGGACTCCGGTACCCTTTCCCGTATCTAGGAACTAGCGTGCCTGTGGGAAAAAAAAAAAAAAAAAAAAGGAAGGGCAAAAGGGAGGGGTGGGGAGGAGGAGGAGGAAAGGAAAAAGGGGAGGATGGGGAGGATGGGATAGGGAACGGGGGATTGGGGGGTAATTAGGTTTGGTCTGAGGAAGGAGACCGACAGGTCTAATTCCTCAGACCAAGAGCCTCTTCACCACACCAAGGAGCCCCCCTTGAAGAGGTCGCAAAGTAACAGAAGTGGTGGTGGTAAGGATGAAACAAGAAAGGCAAAATCTGGGATAGATAATGCCCAAAAGGGAGAGAGATATAAAGAACATATTGTAAACCACGTATTCAAGTGGATACGGGCTACAGTGTAATGCAGTGAGGTATGAACAAACAGTGGACGGTTCGGAATATCATTGCATAGAAGAAGGGCACTTTCATTAAAGGTTCCATCAGAAAAAGATTCCGAAAAATACAATAAATTATAGCCCGAGATGGGTTGGAAAACAGTCGAGTGTAATTTTGGTTCTTATAAGCAAACACCAACAGGGGAAAACCAGGAAAGCAGCATCTGAAACTCACCCCGATTACCCGAGGCCGCGGATATTCCACTGTATACAGGCCATAATTGGCAACGAGGAAAATACTAGAGATCCGCAGGTAAGGGCACCTACAGGCTAGAGAGTGTTAGAAAAGTCTGTGCTGTGGCATCCGAAGATGCTTAAGCAGCGAAGGAACTGAGCATTGCGAATTATTATTATTATTATTATAATCAAAAAGAAGCGCTAAACCACAAGGGCTATACAGTGCTGCAGAGCAGGAAGGAAGTGAGGGTATCAGGTGGCAAAGGGGAGATGGATGAGTAGTAGGCTACGGAGAACAGCGAGGCAATGGATGGTGAAAGGGTAAAGGGCAGCAAGAGACTGAGCTAGAAAGGGCTGAAGGGAGTGCGTAAGGCATCATCATCAGAGTTTGTGGAGTAAATCAGTCGTTGTCAAGAAGTCAATGAGAGAGTCAGGATTAAAGAAGGGTCCATCAGCAAGAAAGGAAGGTAAAGAGAGAGTAGTAGAACGAAGACGGTGTTGGAGGTAAATTCTGTGTGCTCGTTGATAGAGAGGGCAGTCTAACAGAATGTGGCTAATCGATACAGGAACTTGACACTGCTCACAGAGAGGTACAGGGTGCCTCTCCATGAGATACCCGTGAGTAAGATGAGTGTGGCCAATGCGAAGACGGGAGAGAGTGGTCCCCCAACCATGGCACTGATGACAAGAAGACGGCCAGTAACCTATGCTCGGTTTAATAGAATGAAGTTTGTTACCAAGCAGAGTTGACCAACGTTGTTGCCAACGGGCGTGAAGGTGGGTAGCTATTGCAGCAAAATAGTCCAGAAATGGAACACCTCTATAGGAAATTGGTAGGTCATGTACTGCTGACCGTGCAGCAGTGTCTGCCTGTTCATTGCCCTGTACGTCAACATGACCAGGGACCCAACAAAAAATAACATCTTTATGCTTCGTAGAGATACGGCGTAGCCAAAGTTGGATACGGAGAACTAGGGGGTGAGATGTATCAAATTTTCGTAAAGCCTGTAGAGCACTAAGGGAGTCTGAGACTACCAGAAATGATGACACAGGCATAGATGCGATACAAATAAGTGCTGCAAGAATGGCATACAATTCAGCAGTAAAAATGCTAGCGGAAGATAGTAAATGCCCCCACATGACGCTGTCCGGAAACACTGCTGCGAATCCGACGCCGTCTGAAGACTTAGAGCCATCTGTGTACACAGCTATGGCATGAGAATGGGAGTGGAAGTGGTCAAGAAAAAGAGAGCGGGAAGCCACCATAGGCAGTTGAGCTTTTGAGCATGGGAGAAAGAACAGACCCAAACAGCTGGAACTTCCCAGGGGGGTAGGGAAAAGTGAGATGCTACATGAACATATAAAGGTGGTAACTGAAGGGAAGACAAGAGTGAATGTAGGCGAAGAGAAAAGGGACGGAGCAAACAGGGGTGGCGAACGAATAAAGAATGTCTACTAATATCGGTGACCATTCTATAAATGGAAGGATTGTGGAGATCGTGAGAGCGTACATAGTAGCGAAGGCAATGGGCATCACGGCGATCAGACAAGGATGGAACATTCACTTCTGCATAGAGGCTCTCAATAGGGGAAGAGCGAAAAGCACCAAGGCGCAAACATAATCCTTGGTGATGGATAGGGTTAAGGCTAGAGAGAGTAGCAGGAGAGGCCGCTGAATAAATCTGGTCACCATAATCGAGTTTCGATAAAACGAGGGCTGAATGTAGGCGAAGCAGAGTTCGACGATCAGCTCCCCAGGAAAGATGAGCAAGGGTTTTAAGAAGGTTTAGCCGGCTGTGACAAGTTGCCTTCAAAGAGGTAATGTGAGGTTTCCAGGATAACCTACGGTCAAAGAGAAGGCCTAGAAACCTGACTGCATCACGTTAGGGGATACGGGAGCCATAGAGATACAAAGGATGATCGGAGATGACAGAGCGTCTAGAGAAAGTAATTTGGCGAGTTTTGGTACTTGAAAATTTAAACCCATGCATGGTGGCCCAAGTGGAAACACAGTCGACCGCATGCTGGAGAGAAACTGCAATGAGATGACAGTCAGCACCTGCACAAGCAATAGCGAAGTCATCAACATAGAGTGATGACCAAATATTGGGTGGAAGAACAGAGGTCAAATCATTTATAGCAAGGAGAAAAAGTGTTGTGCTTAGAACACATCTCTGAGGGACACCTTCAGCTTGGATGAAGTCCGGGGAAAGAACATTATTGACTCGAACACAGAAATGTCTGTCAGTTAAAAAGTTCTTAAGGAAGGATGGTAGATTGCCTCGGAGGCCTAAGGAGTGGGATTGGGCCAAAATATTATACCTCCAAGTTGTGTCACATGCCTTCTCAAGGTCAAAAAATATGGCAATAACCGAGTGATTATTCGCAAAGGCATTACGAACATACGTATCCAAGCGTAGTAAGAGGTCTATGGTAGAACGGCCCTTACGAAAGCCATATTGACTAGCGGAGAGACTGTTGTGTGTCTCTAAATACCATATTAAACGTCGATTTACGAGACGTTCCATCACTTTGCAAACTGCACTAGTAAGAGCGATGGGACGATAGTGGGAGGCATCATGTCCCTTAGTGCCTGGTTTGCGGAAAGGGAGAACAATGGCAAATTTTCACAGCTGGGGAAGAACTCCTTGTGCCCAAATAAGATTGAAGAGGTGTAAGAGGACTACAAGGGATGACCGAAGTAAATGTTGTAACATACGAATATGAATGTCGTCGCGCCCAGCTGCCGATGATCGGCAAGCTGAGAGCGTTGCCTCCAGTTCTTGAAGTGCAAAAGGCACATTATACTGTTCTTCTCTGAGAGAAGAAAAGTCCAAGGGTACTAACTCTCTGGCAGACTTTGAGGAAAGAAACGAGGGGCATAGATGGAGCCCCCAGGAAATACAGACCAGATGTGTGCCAAGTTCAATGGCAATGTTGAGAGGGTTTGCTACATCAACACCAGCGACCCGTAGAACAGGAGCAGGGTCAGGAGAGTATATACCACTCAATTTCCTCACTTTTTTCCAGACTGCACTCACAGAAGAAGCAGAGGTGATGGTGGAAACATAGTCTCGCCAGCAAGTGCGTTTAGCTTCACAGATGACACGGCGAGCGATCGCACGCTTCTGCTTAAAATCAATAAGTCTCTCAGCGGTTCTACTGTACCGGTACCTGCCCCATGCAGCGCTTTTCAAACGTACTGCACGAGCACAAGCAGGAGACCACCAAGGCACGCACTTCTGAGAATGCCTGCCTGAGGTTTGGGGTATAGAATGAGAAGCTGCGGTATAAACTGACGTCGAGAAGAGGTGTAGGAGCTCATCAATGGAGGATGAAGAAGGAACCTCACTAAAAGCAGTGAGTTGCGAGTAAAGATCCCAATTTGCCCAATCAAATTGCCAGCGAGGGCTACGGAAAGGTGGTGAATAGGAAGGAGAAGTAAGAATGATTGGAAAATGATCGCTGTCATGTAAGTCCGGTAGAACAGACCAGGTGAAGTCTAGTGCAGTGGAGGAAGAGCAGACTGATAGATCGATGCAAGAGAGAGTATGAGTACGAGGATCAAAATGGGTGGGAGTACCGTATTTAAAACATGGAGGGGGTGAGAGGCGAGAAAAGCCTCCAACTGGATGCCACGTGAGTCACAATGAGACCCCCCCAGAGGAAATGGTGGGTGTTAAAATCACCAAGTAACAGAAGTGGTGGTGGTAAGGATGAAACAAGAAAGGTAAAGTCTGGGATAGAAAATGCTCGAGAAGGAGAGAGATATAAAGAACATTGTAAACCACTTAGTCAAGTGGATACGGGCTGCAGTGTAATGCAGCGAGGTATGGACAAATAGTTGACAGTACGGAATATCATTGCGTAGAAGAAGGGCACTTTCATTAAAGGTCCCATCTGAGAAAGGATCCGAAGAATACAATAAATTATAGCCTGAGATAGGTTGGAAAACAGCCGAGTGTAATTTTGGTTCTTGTAAGGAAGCACCAACAGGGGAAAACCTGGAAAGCAACATCTGAAGCTCACCCCGATTACCCCTGAAGCCGTGGATATTCCACTGTAAATAGGCCATGATTGGCGATGAAGAAAATACCAGGAATCCGTAGGGAAAGGCACCTACGGACTAGAGGGGTTAGAAAAGTCAACGTGTGGTGGCATTGGAAGACGTTCAAGCAGCGAAGGAACGGAGCGTTGCGAAGAATGGGGTTGAGAAGATGGAGGAGAGGGAAGAAAAGGAACAGGAAGTGAATCAATGTCCATTGAAGGTTTAGTCTCTGCAATATATTCTGAAATGGCTTCAAGTGTTTCTGAATTCAAAGATGTATGGGAGACCATATTGGAGATAGAAGGGGGAGGGTGAGTAAAGATTGGGACAGTAATGGACTGTACCAAAGTAGAGGGGGAGGAAAGAGTGTAAGGGACTGGAGATGAAGTGTGGGGGGGGGGGACAGAAGAGGCAGAAACCTGGGAGGTGGCAGAAGAGGGAGAAACTTGGGAGGGGACGGGGATGGAAGGCATAGTACAAGGAGGAGGATGAATCTCCACACTTGTAATAGAGCCAGAGAGAGGGGAAGAACTAGGCACAGAGACTGGAAAGGTAAAGTGTGGAGGTGGAAGAAGGGAAGGAAGGGGCAAAGAAGATTTGAGCAATGTGGATTTTTTGGACTTCTAAGAAGTAGAGGGGCGATTGGTATTAGGTGTCGTACGAGGTCTTGTCGATACTGGGGCTTGTGAGGAAGGAAGCGAAGATGTGAGAACAGACTGAGTTGTAGTCGGGCTGTCAGAGCCAAGGACAGCAAAAGGATTAGATGCCGGAGTGGCTATGGGAGGGGTAACAACAGAGGAGGCTGCAGAAGATGGGACCCCAGAAGTGGGGGGATGTTTTGAAATACGAGTCCTTTGCCTCCCTTGGAGGCAGAGATGAGTAACTGCCATAGCATAAGGGAGACCTTCTGCCTCTTTGAGGCAACGGATTTCACGTTCATTTAAGTAGACCTGGCAACGGCGGGAGTATGAAGGGTGAGCTTCATTACAATTAAGGCAAGATGGAGGTTGACTGCAAGATGTATTAGAATGGTCGTCGGCACCACAGACTGGGCATTCAGCCATAGATCTGCAATATTTCACTGGGTGACCAAATCGCCAGCAATTTCTACACTGTTGCGGTGTAGGTATCACCTTTCGAACTTGTAACCGATGTCCTGCGACATATACAGAGGACGGGAGTTCTCGGCTGTCAAAAGTTAAACGAGCTACATTGCAAGGGTAACGTCTCCGCCCACGGGCAGGAAGGACATAAGTGTCTACTTTGAGGATTGGGAGATCCTGGAGTTCCAGCTGTTCAAGAATGTCATTGCCACATGACTGGAAATTCTGTTGGTCTATGGTATGGGGCAGAATGACAGTATCACTACAAGAATTGAGAGAAAGATGTTTTTCAATAGTGATAGGAGTAGTATCTATATGTGAAAGGAGAGAAAGATCATGAGCTTGGGTAGCATTCTGGACAGTGACGATGTGCGTACCACTCTTGAGAGCATGAAATGAAATATCTCTACCAACATGACGCAGGAGCGCTTTGCCAATACTATGGTCAGAAAGGTAGGCAGAAGAAGAAGTCGGTCTTAATGTAAAGAATTTAGTCCATTGTGTGGTCCGAAACTGAGCGTGGAGAGGGAGTGCATGACGTGTCGGTCTTTTCCTAGTAGAATGGAAAGGTAACAAAGGAGCATCATCAGGAGATTGACATTGGCGTTTAGGAGTAGGACCGGAGTTGGTCCGGCGTGAAATGGGCGGGCGATTCGAAAATTGCCATACCCTAGAGGGAGAAGCCGGAAGCATAGTCAAAGGAGAGCGGAGTTCAGACAAATCGAAGGAGTCAGTCGAAGCCCCGGTACCTGAAGCGGGTGAGGAAACAGCACCAGCAAGAGGTACAGGGGCATCAGGAGTGTCCAAAGAGTGATCTAAAAACAAGGCAGGGTCAGAATGGGGTGCAGTATCAAGAAGGGGCCCGGGGGTAGTGGGTTCATGGGTTGGGTTCTCCATGGTTAGGTTACTCCTTTGCTTTTTGTTTTTAAGAAAAAAAAAGAAAGAAGAAAAGAAAATATAAATAAAAAAAAAAGGATAAAAAAAGGGGGGAGCGGGGAGGAATAGTTCCCAGGAGGAATGAAAGGGCTGGAAATCTCCCTCCGCGCCCAAGTCCTCAGCACCGCTAGTAGCGCAGATGCAGCATGGAACCCGTGCCATACCCTACCCTTCATGCCAGTAAACCAGCAATCCGGGATAGCAACCTCACATCTGCCGAGCTACCTCGGTGGACAAAAGAGAGGGCGGCCGGATATCCGCCACAAAGCATACCTCCTTCGGCCATCACCCCCGGAATCCGAAAGGTGGCTTCCAGAGATACACCCGTCACCCGAAAGACACCCAAAGCTACTCCGGGATACCGGAGAGGGATCGGGACATCCCCAGGCGATCCAGATTCCATGACAAACTACGCCACCGCCAAGAAGCTCAACGGAATGGGATGGACCCCGGTGTCCTTTCCCCTACCTAGGAACTAGCGCGCCTGTGGGAGAAATCCCAAAGGCCAAAAAGAGGAAGGGCAAAAGGGAGGGGTGGGGAGGAGGAGGAGGAAAGGAAAAAGGGAGCATTGCGAAGAAAGTTGTGGAGATGGAGGGGAGGGAGGAGAAGGAACAGGAAGTGGATCAGTGTCCAATGAAGGTTTAGTCTCTGCAATATATTCTGAAATGGCTTCAAGAGTTTCTGAATTCAAAGACGTATGGGAGACAAGATTGGAGGTAGAAGGAGGAGGGTGAGTAAAGATTGGGACAGTAATGGACTGTACCAAAGTAGGGGGGGACGAAAGAGTGTAGGGGACTGGAGAAGAAGTGTGGGAGGGGACAGAAGAGGCAGAAACCTGGGAGGTGGCAGAAGATGGAGAAACTTGGGAGGGGACAGGGGTGGAAGGCACAGTACGAGGAGGAGGGTGAACCTCCACACTTGTAATAGAGCCAGTGAAAGGGGAAGAACTAGGCACAGAGATTGGAAAGGTAAAATGAGGAGGTGGAAGAAGGAAAGGAGGGGGCAAAGAAGATTTGAGCAATGGGGATTTTTTGGACTTCTGAGAAGTAAAGGGGCAATTGGTAGAAGGTGTCGTACAAGGTCTTGTCAATACCGGGGCTTGAGAGGAAGGACGCGAAGATGTGAGAACAGACTGAGGTGTTGTAATAGGGACGTCTGAGCCCAAGGCAGCAAAAGAATTAGATAATGGAGTGGCTATGAGAGGGTAACAGCAGAGGAGGCTGCAGAAGATGGGACCCCAGAAGTGAGGGGACGTTTGGAAACACGGGAATAAGAAACACGGGGCAGTCTCCCTTGGAGGCGGATATGAGAAACTGCCATAGCATAAGGGAGACCTGCCTCTTTGAGACAATGGATTTCACGCTCATTTAAGTAGACCTGGCAACGGCAAGAGTACGAAGGGTGAGCCTCATGACAATTAAGGCAAGAGGGTGGTTGACTGCAAGTCGTATTAGTATGGTCATCAGCACCACAGACTGGGCATTCGGCTATAGATCTGCAATATTTTGCTGGGTGACCAAATTGCCAGCAATTTCTACATTGTTGCGGTGTAGGGATCACCTTTCGAACTTGCTACATAAACAGAGGATGGGAGTTCACGGCTGTCGAAAGTTAATCGAGCCACATTGTAAGGGTATCGTCTCCGCCCGCGGGCAGGAAGGACATAAGTGTCTACTTTGAGGATTGGGAGATCCTGGAGTTCCAGTTGTTCAAGAATGTCATTGCCTAGAAATTCTGTTGGACTATGGTATGGGGCAGAATGACAGTACCACTACAAGAGTTGAGGGAATGATGTTTTTCAATAGTGATAGGAATAGTATCGATATGTGAAAGGAGAGAAAGATCATGAGCTTGGGTAGCATTCTGGACAGTGACGATGCGCGTACTGCTCGAGAGCATGAAAGGAAATATCTCTACCAACATGGCATAGGAGCACTTTGCCAATACTCTGGTCGGAAAGATAAGCAACAGAAGAAGTCGGTCGTAAAGTAAAGAATTTAGCCCATTGTGCAGTCCGAAACTGAGCATGGAAAGAGAGTGCATGACGTGTCGGTCTTTTCCGAGTAGAATGGGAAGGTAACGAAGTAACATCATCAGGAGATTGTCGTTGGTGTTTAGAAGTGGGACCAGAGTTGGTCCGACGTGGGACAGGCTGGCGATTCGAAAATTGCCACACCGTAGAGGGAGAGGCCGGAAGCATAGTCAAAGGAGGGCGGAGGTCAGACAAATTGGAGGAGTCAGATAAGACCCCGGTACCTGAAGCTGGTGAGGAAACAACACCAGTAAGAGGTACAGGGGCATCAGGAGTGTCCAAAGAGTGGTCAAAAAACGAGGCAGGGTCAGAACGGGGTGCGGTACCAGTAAGGGGCCTGGAGGTAGCAGGTTCATGGACTAGGGCTTCCATGGTTAGGTTACTTCTTTCTTTTTGTTTTTAAGAAAAAAAAAAGAAAAGAAAATTAAAAAAAAAAAAAAAAAAAACGGGGAACAGGGAGGAATAGTTCCTAGGAGGAATGAAAGGGCCAGATCACACCCTCCGTGCCCAAGAGGACCTCAACACCGCAAGTAGTGCAGATGCAGCATGGAACCCGTGCCATACCTTACCCTTCATGCTAGTAAACCAGCAATCCAGGATAGCAACCTCACATCTGCTGAGCTACCTCGGTGGACAAAAGAGAGGGCAGCCGGATATCCACCACAAAGCATACCTCCTTTGGCCACCACCCCCGGAATCCGAAAGGTGGCCTCCAGAGATACACCCGTCGCCCGAAAGACACCCAAAACCACCCCCCCGGAAGACCGGAGAGGGAACGGGATATCCCCAGGCGATCCAGATTCCACGGCAAACTACACCACCGCCAAGAACCTCAACGGAATGGGATTGACCCCGGCACCTTTCCCCCTACCTAGGAACCAGTAGGCCTGTGGGAAGAATCCCAAAGGCCAAAAAGAGGAAGGGAATAAGGGATGGATGGAGGGGGGAGGAAAGGAAAGAGGGAGGATGGGGAGGATGGGATAGGGAAGGGGGGATTGGGGGGTAATTAGGTTCAGTCTGAAGAAGGAGACCAACAGGTCTAATTCCTCAGACCAAGAGCCTCTTCACCATGCCAAGGAGCCCCCCTTGAAGAGGGGCACCTTTTGAAATTTGTGTGAAATTGGCAAAATTGCCAATTCCGGACCACTTTATTGGATAGTTGAAATCGGTAAATGGGTGGTTTCTTGTACTCATTCGATAGAAAAAAATGGAGTTCTAGCGAAATAGTTATGATTTTTGTCAACTAGTACATTGGAATTGGCCAAAAACAGGGCTCAAAGTGGGCAAAATCGCTGATGTGTAAACATCATCAAGACCACTTAACTTCATGAGAGCATAATTCCATAAGTTTTCTATCAAATTTCATACTTTTGGTGTCATGATCGGGAAAAGATTCGCTATCATTTCATAAGAAAAAATAATATTTTTTTTTTCGAAAAATTTCCGACCCTGAAAACAAGTTTAGGAGTGGGTCTGCCGACCCTGAAAGGGTTAAATGCCAATATTGATACCATCAAATTGTCTACTGATACTGATACCAATATCAATATTCTGATGCCCCTAAATGAAACTCAAAGAAACATTTAAATTTCCTATAAATTTTATTTTTGAATTCAAGAGACTGCTTTGTTATTAAATCAAGATTTATCAAAGAAGGCCCTGATGTAACCTACTGTACACAGATCAAAGGAACAAAATTTTTTAGGTCAAAGGAACAAAATTTTTTATAAGATTTAGAAACATGAACTGTTACACATAAGAATGACAGTCACTTGATACAACATACAGTATTTAACCCTTAACCCTTTAGGGGTTTCGGCCGTACTAGTACAGCTTACGTACCAGGGTTTTTGATGTACTAGTACGCCTAAATTCTAGCGCCCTCAAATCTAGCAAGAGAAAGCTAGCAGGCCTGCATATGAAAGAATGGGTCTATGTGGTCAGTGTGTGCAGTATAAAAAAATCCTGCAGCACACAGTGCGTAATGAGAAAAAAAAAAACTTTGACCGTGTTTTTGGTTTAAAACAGTGACTTTGCACTGTATTTTCGTATGGTATTTTTTGTTCTATTCTAGTTTTCCTGGTCTCATTGTATAGAATGGAAGACATATTACATAAATTGAGATGATTTTGACTGGTTTTACAATGAAAAGTACCTTGAAATTGAGCTCAAAGTAGCAGAAATGTTCGATTTTTACAAAGTTCAAAAGTAAACAAATCATGCTAAGCGTCCCATACATGTCAACTGGTAAGTCTAATATTCTTTCACAAGTGCGCCGATATTATTTATACCATTTCTACACTAATGCAGTAGTCTGCATAACAGTAAATCTTTTTTTTTTTTTGTGAGAATAAAAAATCAAAGTGGAAAGCAAAAGAAATGTAAGAGGGGCCTGGGGACGTGACTAATGAACAGAGGTTATTTTAGTGCCAGGAATGTCTTTCTTGTTTATTCTGGACCCTATTTGGAAATTGGCATCTTTTGAGATTTGTGTGAAATTGGCAAAATTGCTAAATTCTGACCACTTTATTGGATAGTTGAAATCAGTAAATGGGTGGTTTCTTGTACTCATTCAATAGAAGAAAACGGAGTTCTAGCGAAATAGTTATGATTTTTGTCGACTAGTACACTGGAATTGGCCAAAAATAGGGCTCTAAGTGGGCAAAATCGCCGATGCGTAAACATCGTCAAGACCGCTAACTTCGCGAGAGCATAATTCCGTAAGTTTTCCATCAAATTTCATACTTTTGGTGTCATTATGATCGGGAAAAGATTCTCTATCTTTTGGGCGGCCCTGAGAACAAATCTCTGAGAGGGCCTGGTGACCCTCAAAGGGTTAAACTGTCCAAACGTAGATCTATGTTTGCTCGCATAGCACTCCGAACGTAGATCTACATTTTTTTTTTACATTGTTATGGAGAAAATCAAGATTGGAACGCTATGCGCACGAACATAGATCTACGTTTGGACAGTTTAAGGGTTAAGAAATAAATACATTAACATAGTAAAATATAAAAAAAAATCATGAGAAAAACATTTAACATTATATACATTTGTATACTGACTACATTCTGTTATGACCACAGTCAATCTCTTCTCAAGAATCACAAAATCAAGTAAAATATTATGGCAATTGCTACATTTATATAAGAGTGAAAAGATAGGATCTATTACTGTGGTAATTTTAATGATAAATGCTCAATTCACTACATAACCCAATTATGTAGATGAATGGTTCAGAGAACCGACAAGTTGATAAATTAGACACATGTGCAACACTTGGGTATCTTTAATGAGGAAATGTTTCGCCACACAGTGGCTTCATCAGTCCATACAAAGGAGAACGGTGAAAAACAGGAGGAGAATGAGGTAATCAATCCCTCAGCCTTGAGTCGATGTGGTCAGTCCATCAATCTTGAAAAGAATACAGCATATGTGCGAAGAAATAGCTTATATACTGTAGGCAGGAGAGGTGCAGCAGTAGTAGGTGGTATCACATTTGACCAATGTGGAAGTCATGCCCAAGGGTTAGGCAAGTGAAGAATTCCCTGTATTAAGATCCCCTGTATTAAAATCCGTTGCTGTGTTCTTCACCGTTCTCCTTTGTATAGACTGATAAAGTCACTGTGTGGCAAAACATTTCCTCCTTAAGAATACCCAAGTGTTGCATGTGTCTAATTTATCAACTTGTCGGTTCTCTGAACCATTCATCTACATTCCTGTCTGACACAGCAACATCTTGGGATCTTAATACAGGGAATTCTTCACTTGCCTAACCCTTGGGCACGACCTACTTCCGCATTGGACAAATGTGATACCACCTACGACTGCTGCACCTCTCCTGCCTACAGTATATAAGCTACTTCTTTGTACATATGCTGTATTCTTTTCAGATTGATGGACTGACCACATCGACTCAAGGCTGAGGGACTGATTACCTCAAACTACTCCTGTTCTTCACCATTCTCTTTTGTATGGGCTGATGAAGCCACTGTGTGGCGAAGCGTTTCCTCATTAAAGATACCCAAGTGTTGCACATGTGTCTAATTTATAACCCAATTATCTTACTTTGAGAACAAGAACACTATGTAATATTTTGCTCTCAGTGTTACAAAGGTTTACAACTACTGTTCAAAGCATTTTTAAAGTAAGCCAGTAGAAGGCCTCAGTCAGATGACCAAAACCTCCAGCAGCAGGTCATCACATGACTAAGACCTGTGTCAGGAAACACTTGTCCTGTTTCCTGATGAATTTTACCTAACTTAATAATACAGCCTCTTCTCTCTTAGCGACGTACCCGTTTACCGACAACTCGGACTTACGCCGGGCTCTCTGACCAATATGCATACTTAAATAATGCATATTAGAGCTGATTTCCTCTGCTCTATTTATTACAATATACAGTACACTACTGTATAACCATTTAAAAATATACTAAAAATGTTATAAATGGTGCAAAGGTGACACTAAAACAATATCAAAGATGGCTGACACAAACCCACTACTATTATAGAATGCTCCTTGCTTAGTGACGAATTCGTTTACCAACATGGTCTTAGGGACAGAACTCAGTCAGTAAGTGAGGAGAGGCTGCACACAAAAGTACTGACAAGTATCAGCAATTAACATATTCTTATTCCAGAGAAAATGTTCTGTTTTGAGTAAAAAGCCTTATAAAAATAATGTATAACAAAGCTTCCAAAAAATCTGTAATTTTTAACTATAGAAAAATGAATTTCTACAAAAGTATTGTTGGACTTAAATCTACCATTTGGCACAGTACCTGGGAGTCATTACCATTATCAAGGAAATTCACACTATGAATAATATGACAAACAGAAAGGTACATGTATTTATCCATATCTAATATTTCACAGAGTGTTTTAACCTAAGAGAGTTATTGCATGTAAAATTATACAAAGTAATACTTCCTTTGATTCAGTGGGGTGTATTAGGGGTGATCTGTGGAGTAAGCAGAGTTGAAGTACACCCATGGTAAGTGGTGGAGCTATAGTCCTGTTGATCATCCATAATTGTAGGCACATTTATCATAACATTCAATAAAGGAGGATCATGTGTATGCAAACAATGCCAGTTAGTCATCATACATTATGCACCTTAAGGGAATAAATTATTACTCTGCCAGAATGGTTTCATTTTCTGTTTAGCAGATACTGAAGTTCAATATTTTCCACAATTCATTTATTTTGACTAAAATAGGTGATCATTTTTACTACAACAAATGTTAGATCAGTAGTGGCAGTAAAATGAGCATGTATGCTATACATTTACAAGACTGTACAATAATGAGGTTAAAAATTATAGTTAATGAGGTCCAGTCTCTAATTCTAATGACTTTAATCAAATAAACTGTCGTTAATTTTACAAACAGAACTGGCGAAGGGCTCTTGATTCAAGGAATTAGAATTATCTTCCACTTCCTTGGATCAAACCTGAGTGCCTCCCATTCCCCATGCACCATACAACCACTATGGGTTTAGCACTTTCCATAAACATAATAATTTACAAGTGGAGGTAGATATGAAAGGCTTATAAAGGGTAATAACCTAGGGTCAATGGACCACTCATGCAATACATTATGTTCATGTATCCACACAATCAAAATTCTTCTGTACATTTCCTAATTCCTGAATGCCGACAAAACACCTTCAAAACTGTTAACAGTAAACAATGTACATTCATTTCAACAACAGACTAGTAAAGCAATTAACTAAGATGGAAAAATATTGTACAAAAAATTATAAAAAATTACAACAGTTAAAATAACTAACTAGCCTGTGGAAAAAAAAAACCCACTGCATGTACAAAAAGAGAAAAATTAGCAAGTTATTAAGTTAACTTCTCACATGATAATAAAATACAGTAATAGCCATACACATTATGGAAATGTATACTACATATTTATTCTTAAGATAATTATAAGAGTACAGGATAAAAATATAGCAATAATAAACTGTCTCTACAAAGTATAATTTACAAATGATTCAGGAACAGATGACACTGTTCACATACTTTACAGAAATGACATAAATGATATTTTTGGTAATTAAAGGTCTCATCAAGGATATTTTTAGGTCAAACTGTCCTTATAGCAAAGATTCCCAAAATTTTCTTTAGCACCACTCCCCTAACCCCCCCCCCCCAAAAAAAAAAAAAAGATCTTCATTTCTTGACCAATTTATACCAAACCAGTATGAACCCACCACACAAGTATGAAATTATTATACACAATAAAATAAATGTACTACATTGATACAAATACTAAAAATCTATTCTGAAATTTAGTTAAAAAAAATTCAATCCAAAATCTACACTTTGACCAATCTGTGCCAAATATGAAATCACTGCACACACACACCAGGAGCTATGATTCGACCCCTGCAACAACAATTAGGCGAGTACACCAACAAAATATACACATAAAAAAATCAATGTACTTGATAAACAAACAAAGAAATAATTGCCGAGATAAATATTTCCAACCTTGCCTGATTGCAATGGAATAGCAGCAATGATTCTAGCAGGTGGCAGAGTAGCAGTAACCTTGCCAGCAGCTGGCATAGTAGTAGCAACCTTGCCAGCAGCTGGCAGAGTAGCAGTAACCTTGCTAGCAGCATCAGATGCTTGTGCTAGTAATGAAGTTATCAGCTTCACACATGACTGCCATTTTCCTCATAAAACATCTAATGAAAATGCATAAAATTTATTCACAAACAATGAAATACACTACTGAAATAAAAGCTTTAGTTTTAGTTATACATGTATAATGTAACAGCATTTTACTTCTACAATTGTAAATAAAATGGCAAATACTATTTTTATAGCGAATACTGTAATTCATTTCTAAATTTTCTTATATTTTTTTAACATCAGCTGTTGCCCACCAAGGTAGGGTGACCTGAAAGAGAAGAAGCACTTTCACCATCACTCTACAATCATCTTAACACAGGTGTGCCAACACTATAACTCAGATGACCCTCTAAGCTGCAACATGCCCAATAGTAATAATAATTCTCTGGTCACACTGCCTTGGTGGGAGGTATGCCACCTGCCAAGGCAGAGGACCTAAATAATTTAATAATAATAATAATAATAATAATAATTTTTTTATTATTAACACATCGGCCAATTCCCACCAAGGCAGGGTGGCCTGAAAAAAGAAACTTTCATCATCATTCACTACATCACTGTCTTGCCAGATGGGTGCTTTACACTACAGTTTATAAAGCTGCAACATTAACACCCCTCCTTCAGAGTGCAGACACTGAACTTCCCATCTACAGGACTCGAGTCCGGCCTGCCGGTTTCCCTGAATCCCTTCATAAAGGTTACTTTGCTCACACTCCAACAGCAAGTCAAGTATTAACAACCATTTGTCTCCATTCACTCCTATCAAATACGCTCACGCATGCCTGCTGGAAGTCCAAGCCCCTCACACACAAAACCTCCTATACCCCCTCCCTCCAACCTTTCTTAGGCCTACCCCTACCCCGCCTTCCTTCCACTACATACTTATACACTCTCAAAGTCATTCTGTTTCGTTCCATTCTCTCTACATGTCCGGATCACCTCAACAACCCTTCCTCAGCCCTCTGGACAACAGTTTTGGCAATGCCGTACCTCCTCCTAACTTCCAAACTACGAATTCTCTGCATTATATTCACACCACACATTGCATTCAGACATGACATCTCCACTGCCTCCAGCCTTCTCCTTGCTGCAACATTCACCACCCATGCTTCACACCCATATAAGAGCGTTGGTAAAACTATACTCTCATACATTCCCCTCTTTGTTTCCAAGGACAAAGTTCTTTGTCTCCACAGACTCCTAGGTGCACCGCCCACTCTTTTCCCCTCATCAATTCTATGATTCACCTCATCTTTCATAGACCCATCTATTATTAATAATAATAATAATAATAATAATAATAATAATAATAATAATAATAATAATAATAATAATAATAATAATAATAATAATAATAATAATAAACAAATAAAAATAAATAAATTGGCAAAGTACTGGTATGTGCTTAAAATCCTCAGACTGATGGTGTTACAGTTTAATTTATACTTATTTTGGCAAAACAGGCATAAAACAACCATGCACTCATAAAATTAACTGCATCACTGACTAACCTACTATTCAATATCCAGTAATTAGCTGTTCATTAGGAAAACAAAAAATCCTAGATTCCACTTCTATAAGACTCACTTTAATGTGAATAAAAGCATCCTTAGAAATTTTTCTAATTTTACTAATGTGAAGCATACACTGAGCAAAAACAGTGTGATAGCTTTGAAAACACAGCTTCAAGAGAAGTCCCATCACCCTTCCTTTCCTTTCCAACCAGATTGTCAGCCCTAAGCCCCTTCTATATAGAAATTCTGAAGTTGCCCCTGTTTAGTGGTCGTACACAGCCATGTCACCCTGCCTCAGTGGAAGAGAGCCAGTGTGTTAAAAAGAAAAATAACCATGCTGAAATAAAAATTTGACAGGTAGATTGAGTTTTATTTTATGGGGAAAGGGGATTAGGAGGGAGGAATTTTAGCCATTTCAACAATACATTTTAAATATTCTGGGCAAATGAAGGATGGTGAATGCATTTCCTTTTTTTAGGTATCCCCAACTTGGTGCAAAATGGCCAATGTAATAAAAAATGATAACAGAATTTGAACTATGAAATAAAAGTAAGTGTTGTGATAAATGATTTAGATAATCAACACATTAAAGAATGAGACACTTGTGCAGCATTTGAGAATCTTCAATGAGGAAACGTTTCGCCACACAGTGGCTTCATCAGTCCAATACAAAGAAAAATGGTAGAAAAAGAGTAGTAGTTTGAGGTAATCAGTTGCTCGGCCTGGACTCAGTCGATGGACTGAACACACAGATTCCTGGCTGAAGGATTGATCACCTCCAACTCCTCCTCTTTTTCGACCTTTCTTCTTTGTACTGGAGTGATGAAACCACTATGTGGTCAAACATTTCCTCAATAAAGATTATCAAATGTTGCAGAAGCATCTCATTCTCCAAAACTGTTAATTACAACCAGATAAAACTGCATGCTATGCAGAGTTATGGACAGGCATTTCAAGTTGAGGTATATTATATCTAGCATAAAATAGATGCCACACACTCTTCACCTTCATGACTCCTTCATAGGTAAACTGATAAATAGAAGCTTGTCAATAATAGTCATAATTTGAGTTTTCACTGACTAACTATGTCTTATGACGACCTACCATTTTTAGTTAATTCACAGTTGAATAAATTGAATAATCTTCATCTTGCTTTTTCGTATGTGTTGCAAAGTTTTTTGGTAGATTCAAGTATTTTGCTGATGAAGTGGGCAAGCAGGATTTCCCCAAATCACTTATACTTGCTGATTTGATCATCTCTTGATGTATTTTTATCTGTTGAGGAAAAAATTAAAAAACTATATAGGATAATAAGTATGGTATACTAAATATTGTACAGCACTGTTTTCCCTCTGTATCCAAAATGGTTGTCTGTAAACATGGTGAAATTATGGCTACAAATCCTATACAGATCAACCATCACTAATCCGGCATCACTGGGACCTGTAGGGTGCCAGATCAGTGATTTTGCCAGATCACAGAGTAGTTAGGTTAGAATACACTTAACCCTACAACTAACCACCTCATTCTACCTTTAACCTTTAAACTGTCCAAATGTAGATCTACGTTCACTTGCCCAGAACTCCCAATACAGTGGACCCCCGGTTTACGATATTATTTCATTCCAGATGTATGTTCAGGTGCCAGTACTGACCGAATTTGTTCCCATAAGGAATATTGTGAATTAGATTAGTCCATTTCAGACCCCCAAACATACACTTACATAAATACACTTACA
The DNA here is from genome assembly GCF_038502225.1 of Cherax quadricarinatus. Lineage (NCBI taxonomy): Eukaryota > Metazoa > Arthropoda > Malacostraca > Decapoda > Parastacidae > Cherax > Cherax quadricarinatus. The sequence continues at coordinate 76,797,072 of NC_091296.1, forward strand.
TAATTGGTCGCATTGAGAGCTGTTCATATACCGGGGGTCCACTGTATTTTGAGAGAGAAAAAAAAAAGCTTTTTTTTTTTAACATAGAGGACATTATTCTACACATTACAGTGGACCCCTGGTTAATGATATTTTTTCATTCCAGAAGTATGTTCAGGTGCCAGTACTGACCGAATTTGTTCCCATAAGGAATATTGTGAAGTAGATTAGTCCATTTCAGACCCCCAAACATACACGTACAAACGCACTTAAATAAATACACTTACATAATTGGTCGCATTGGGAGGTGATCGTTATGCGGGGGTCCACTGTATAAGATAAAAAATTTTTTAGGATCAGTACTTACTGAGATAGGTATAATCCTGTGAAGTTGGCACTGGATGCTCACCCGATGGCAACGTGGAGTCCTGCTGCTTGCAGAAGTGTTGCCGATATACCTTTTTTGGTAATTTTTATACAGTACTATTTTATATAATTATAATGTTCTGATAACTGCAGTGCAGGAGGGAAGAGGAGCAATTGGTGGAATGATGATGTAAAGAGAGTAGTAAGGGAAAAAAAGTTAGCATATGAGAAGTTTTTACAAAGTAGAAGTGATGCAAGGAGGGAAGAGTATATGGAGAAAAAGAGAGAGGTTAAGAGAGTGGTGAAGCAATGTAAAAAGAGAGCAAATGAGAGAGTGGGTGAGATGTTATCAACAAATTTTGTTGAAAATAAGAAAAAGTTTTGGAGTGAGATTAACAAGTTAAGAAAGCCTAGAGAACAAATGGATTTGTCAGTTAAAAATAGGAGAGGAGAGTTATTAAATGGAGAGTTAGAGGTATTGGGAAGATGGAGGGAATATTTTGAGGAATTGTTAAATGTTGATGAAGATAGGGAAGCTGTGCTTTCGTGTATAGGGCAAGGAGGAATAACATCTTGTAGGAGTGAGGAAGAGCCAGTTGTGAGTGTGGGGGAAGTTCGTGAGGCAGTAGGTAAAATGAAAGGGGGTAAGGCAGCTGGGATTGATGGGATAAAGATAGAAATGTTAAAAGCAGGTGGGGATATAGTTCTGGAGTGGTTGGTGCAATTATTTAATAAATGTATGGAAGAGGGTAAGGTACCTAGGGATTGGCAGAGAGCATGCATAGTTCCTTTGTATAAAGGCAAAGGGGATAAAAGAGAGTGCAAAAATTATAGGGGGATAAGTCTGTTGAGTATACCTGGTAAAGTGTATGGTAGAGTTATAATTGAAAGAATTAAGAGTAAGACGGAAAATAGGATAGCAGATGAACAAGGAGGCTTTAGGAAAGGTAGGGGGTGTGTGGACCAGGTGTTTATAGTGAAACATACAAGTGAACAGTATTTAGATAAGGCTAAAGAGGTCTTTGTGGCATTTATGGATTTGGAAAAGGCGTATGACAGGGTGGATAGGGGGGCAATGTGGCAGATGTTGCAAGTGTATGGTGTAGGAGGTAGGTTACTGAAAGCAGTGAAGAGTTTTTACGAGGATAGTGAGGCTCAAGTTAGAGTATGTAGGAAAGAGGGAAATTTTTTCCCAGTAAAAGTAGGCCTTAGACAAGGATGTGTGATGTCACTGTTGTTGTTTAATATATTTATAGATGGGGTTGTAAGAGAAGTAAATGTGAGGGTCTTGGCAAGAGGCGTGGAGTTAAAAGATAAAGAATCACACACAAAGTGGGGTTGCCAGCTTTTTTGCTGATGACACTGTTTTTGGAGATTCTAAAGGGTTCGAGATTGGTGGATGTTTGGTAGGGTGTGCAAAGAAAATTAAAAAGGTGAATCGGAAAAAAATAAGGTTATGAGGATAAAAAAGATTAGGTATTTAAAGATTGAATTCAGTGGGAGGAGAGTATGGAGGGAGGGGTTTGAAATTTTGGGGGGGGGTGTCAGATGGGTCTTGAAAAAGGGGGAATCATAGGTTATGAGGGAAAAAAAGTGGTGGGGCACTTGGAGTCTGTGGAGACAAAAAACTTTGTCCTTGGGGCAAAGGGGAAAGTAGAGTATAGTTTTTTAAACGCTCTTATATGGGTGGAAACATGGGGGATGAAAGTTGCAGCGAGGGAAAAGGGTGGAGGCAGTGGAGATGTTTCTGAGGGGAAATTTTTGAAAATAATGCGAGAATTGTAGTTTGGAAGAGGAGGGGTCGGGATTACAAAACTTTGTCCACAGGGCTGAGGGAAAGGGGTTTTAGGGGGGTTGGACATTAGAAAATGGGGAAGAATGCTCAAAGGGGTATCATCTGAGTGGAAAGGGGGTGGGGTCGGCCCGGAAAGGGTTGGGGGAGGGGGAATGGGGTTTTGTGTGGGGGGCTTGGACTTCCGAGGCCGTGGCGTGTTTTATAAAGGGGGAATGGGACAAATGGAATACGGCGTGCTGTTGGGTGTACAAAATAACATTTTGGGGGGTTCAGAAACCCCGGCGGACTTGAGTCCTGGAATGGGGAATCGTGCCCCCTCGAAGGGGGGTGTTAATGTTACAGTTTCTGTAGTGTAAAGCACCCTTCTGGAAACAGTGATGGATGAATAATGGTGAAATTTTTCTTTTTGAACCCCTGCCTTGGTGGAATCGGCCAGTTGATAAAAATTTAAAAAAAACTGCAATTTATATTGTTCTTGTGATTTACGAATCTTTGTTTTTACACTTTTATATCCATATGCTGATAAATCTTTTTTGTCATATCCATATTTGATAAATCCTAATTATTGGAAATTGTATAAATATCCAAAACACTGACAGGTAACATTTTCACCTGCCGGTCATTTACTATTATCTAGAAATATATACAAAGTTTTTAAAAGACCAGTTTTTTAAAATCCTGGAATGTACAGTGGTACCTTAGGTTTGAAAGTTCCCAACTCAACAATTATGTAAGTGTATTTTTGTAATGCTTAAATGTATTTTTGGGTCTGAAATGGACTAATCTAATTTACATTATTCCTTATGGGAACAAATTCGTTTATTACTCACTCGAACAGCCTTCTTGAGCGATTAAGTTCGTAACTCAAGGTACCACTGATATGAAACTCCTTGAATCAGGGTGTAAAACAGAGTGTCATGAAACTCTGATAGTGCAGCGGTGGTTTGACACTTGATGATTGTGCATTGCTGCGGGAACCCTAGCATTATTTGTTTTCACTGCACACATATGTCTGTCTGTGTCTAGTTCTGTCTGCTTATCTGTCTTTCTGTCTGCCGTGTCTGTCTGTCTGTCTCTCTTATCTCAGAAGCAGCTCATGAACCAACAGTTATACACAGGATGCAGTCACATCTGATTCCTGATCAAGTGAAAATGGTATTACTTGCAGTCATGCTTATTATCCTTATACTAGTATACCAGGAAAAGTGTGCGGTAGGGTTATTTTGGGGAAAAGAATTAGAGGCAAGACAGAATGTAAAATTTGGGGATGAGCAAAGGAGGTTTTAGAGTGGGTAGGGATGTGAAAGATAAAATTTTTACATTGAAAGCATATATGTGAGCAGTATTTAGATAAAGGTAAGGAATTTTTTATTTGCATTTATGGTTTTAGAAAAGGCATATGATAGAGTGGATAGGGGAGCAAGGGGCAGGACGTTGCAAGTGTATGGAATAGGTGGTAAGTTGCTAAATGCTGTAAGGAGTTTTATGAGGATAGTGAGGTCAGGTTAGGGTGTGTAGAAGAGAGATTACCTCCGAAAGAGTCTTAGACAGGATTTTAATGTCACCATGGTTCTTTAATATATTTATAGATGGGGTTGTAAAAGGTAAATGCTAGGGTGTTGGGGGGGTGGGATTAAATTATGGGAATTAAATACAAAAAGGAAGTGACACAGTTATTTTGCTGATTACTGTCTTATGGGAGATTTTAACAAAAAAATTTCAAAGGTTAATTGGACGAATTTGGGAATTTTGTAAGGTAGAAAATTGAAAGTGAACACAGAAAGAGTAAGGTGATGAGAGTATCAAATGATTTAGATAAAAAAAATTGGATATCAAATTGGGGGAGGGAGTATGGAAAAGTGAATGTTTTTAGATATTTGGGAGTTGACATGTCAGCGGATGGATTTTTGAAGGATGAGGTTAATCATAGAATTGATGAAGAAAAAAAGGTGAGTGGTGCATTGGAGGGATATGTGAGGCAAAAATGTATCTATGGAGCAAAATGTTATCTATGGTGGCAAAGAAGAATGATGAAAGTATAGTAGTACCAACACTCCCGATATGGGTGTGAGCTTGGGTTGTAATTTTCAGCAGGGAGGCAGTTGGAGGCATGGAAAGTCCTTTTAGAGCAATGTGTGGTGTAAATATTATGCAGAAATTCGGGGTGTGGAAATTAGGAGAAGGTGTTAGAGTTAATAAAAGTATTAGTCAAAAGGGCTGAAGAGGGGTTTTTTGAGGTGGTTAGGTCATTTTAGAAGAATGGATCAAAGTAGGTGACATGGAGAGCATATAAAACTGTGGGAAGGAAGGGCAGGGTAGGGGTTCAAAAAAGGTTGGAGGGAGAGGTAAAGGCGTTGTTGTGGGCGAGGGTTTGGACTTCCAGCAAGCGTGTGTGGCGTGTTAGATAGGAGTGAATGGAGACAAATGGTGTTGGGACCTGATGATCTGTTGGAGTGTGAGCAGGTAATATTTGTGAAGGGGTTCAGGGTAACCGGTTATTTTATATAACCGGACTTAGTCCCGGGAAAAGGAAGACTAAAGTCACTCTAAAGGAGGTTTGGGATATTAGCGGTTTGGAGAAAATATTGTGTATTTTTATATGTAACCTACCATCCGATTACGACTTTTAGTTCGGTTCGAGAACCAGTAAAGTGAAATATTGAAAATGAAATGTCGTAAGTCAAATGGTCGTAAGTCGAACTTCTACTGAATATCAACAAAACATTTTTGTAATGGCTTTATTTTATTGTTTTATTTTTTGGGATTTCATGTTTACTTTTTTTATGCTGTTAGTCTGTATTTATACTGTAAGGATTGGATAAACACTGTGTACAAACAAATAGTGTTTATTTCCCAAAAATTTGGCATAAAAACACGGTCATAAGCCGAGTGGTGTAAGTCGGATGGTAGATGTATATACTCTAGGACTGTTGTATTCTGAGCACCTCTGCAAAACTGATTATATGTGAGTGAGGTGAAAGTGTTGAATGATGCTAAAGTATTTTCTCTTTAGGGATTTTCTTTCTCTTGGGTCACCTTTCGATGGGAGATGGCCAACTTGTTAAAAAAAAAAAATCTACAAGCACAGTGTATAGCACTGGATTTTTTGGTCATCCTCATAATTTACACTATGTATGTCTGCAGTTATGACTTGTGACAGAGACAGAGATGAAGAGACAGACAGATACAGATGAAGGGGCAGCCATAGTCAGTAAAATCAAGTCAGTAAAGTCAGCCAGTCAATCAGTCAGTCAGCCAGCCAGCCAGTCAGCCAGCCAGATGAATAGGTATTACACATTCCAGAATCATTCCTCTTTACTTGGCATAGGTTGCAGGACATTCTGGCAGGATGACACTCCGGTGGTATCATAAATAAAAAGGATGTTGAACAAATGTTGCACATGGGTTATTTGGGAAGTTATTATTTCCTCGACCACTTGCAACATCCATCTAAAACCACTAAACTCTGGGTAAACTCACTTTCCTCAAAGGGGAGTGTTAATATGACATGGCATCGGACTCGGGTGTTGCCCTCATTTGCTCTATCTGGCGCTAATTGAACTGGTGCTCCCACAAGGTACTAAGTTTCCCAGTTTTTTTAATACTGCACACAAGATGTTAGCCCCTTCTATACTAACCAGGGGATCTAGGCAATCATGACAAATTTGAAGGCAGGAAAAAAAAAGCAGATTTCGTTTGGAGCATTAGCGGTACAACGTGATCTAAGTTTGACAGTTTAAGGGTTAAAATATCCTTGAAATCAGAACAAGTTGGATAATGAAGGTAACAACTGACTTACGCAAGAAAAGTTATCACTCCACTTCCAAGTGAAGGCTGAATTTTCAACTAAGCATTTACATGTCTTGAGGTGAAGGTTGTCAGGACTGCCATCTTCATCTTGGAGATGATGAGATATCAGGAACGTGATGACACACAGGACATCTGGGTGGCAGATGATAAAGGCACTAGTTTTTCAAGTGGCATCTTCTGTTGCACCTTTTTAGCTACTTTTTTAAAACATCTTGCAAGCTGAGCTGTTTCATCAATATCAATGAGACTCTTCTCTTTTTCCTCATTTCCTTTCCCGCTTTCTCCTCTGCTTGGTTTCTCTGTGGACTTACAACCATCTGTACAATTTCTGAGCCAGTATAATGATGAACAATAGCTGCATCTTCATCTACATTCATCCATTCCTCAACATTATCTTCATCCATCCTCAATGCAAGATCTTTTAAGGCCACTGTACGATGTTTCGCTTTACACCAATAAGCATTTCTTTATTCACTGGAAACCATGGCTGAGTCTAAAAGTGAGAAAGGTTATAACAATAAATAAAAAAAAAACAAATTTGGGAATGGTTTCTGTTTTTTGCAAGTGACACAACAGTGTTTTCAGCAACATGCACCAAAAAATGCGGCAGGTTGGTGCAGTGACCTGCAAATCTGAAATTATGCTAGCGAAATCAGTGATGGAACCAGATTAGCGTTGCCGGATCAGTGATGGCCAACCTAACCATTTCTTTGTGTTTGTGGAGCCAAGCTCATGGGTAATTCAGTACACTGCCCACAGGTTATTAGTACATATTTATATATTCACTGTTGGAAATCTAAATAAAACTCAGAAAACAGGAGGGAAAAACAATTATCTTAGGATCCCAAATTTTAAAAGGGTACTTATGCAGTAATTCAGAATCTAACATTTAATTTTTCCCAAAAAATCACTTACAAATAACAATCCTGAATTCAGGAAACTGGTCAGCGGGACTTGAGTCCCGGAGGGGGGAATGTAAAAGTGCCTACTCTAAAGGAGGGTGGGGATATTTGCAGTTTGCAGAGCATCTGAACTGTACTATCAGGGCACCTCTGGCAAGACAGTGACAGAGTGAATAATGATGAAAGTGTTTCTTTTTCAGGTCACCTCCTTGGTGGGGGAACCAGTGTGTTAAAAAAATTTAAATTTTTTTATCCATTACAGTGTATGAATCTGGATATATAAAACAAACACTACCTCATGTAGTGATGGTGAATTAATATCTTCAGCTTGCAAGTAAATGTTAGATCCTCAATGCGGAGGAGGTTGTGGTAATCCTCACGTTGTCCTCCCTGAACTATGTATATCATTCTGTTGTGTATCCTGTCAATTAAAAATTGTATTTCCATACAGTGGACCCTGTTTTTTGTCAGTGCAAAAATCATTCAATTCAGATTTTGAGCACTTTTTCAGCGAAATTCTTCCCGGTTTCAACATCCCTGGAAATCATCCGTATCAGATCGCCCCACCCGCCTGGGATGCTGCTCTCCACGGGTACCAGATTCAGTCTGCCTCTGTCTCTTGTTGAGTTAGCAACACTCTGCACGTTCATCCATTTTTTTTCATGCTTGTTTTTTGGGCTTGACTGTGAAATTAGTCCATGGGGCAAAAAAAGGTAAAGAGTGCAACCTTTGTTAAAGAAAGGTAGAAACACAATAGAATTCAAGAAAGAACTTGTAGCAAATATGAAAGTGGCATCATTTGTGGCGAGCTCGCCAGGATGTATGGAAGTCAACATCAACAATCAGTTCCGTCCGGGCAGAAAGCAGAAATCAAGGATGATGATTTGCAAAAGTGGTAAATATCAAACGAAACAGAGATCACAAACAATGGGGATGTGAAGTTGTTGGTGTGGATAAACGGAAAAGAGTTAGAGGAGATAGTGTTATGCAGGGCCTTGATAGGGCTTTTGATGGGGTTTTTGATACCTGAAGCCCTTATGGAGAGTTCTCTTCCAACAATAACCTCCTCTCTCTCTCCTTTTGCCTTCTTCCATATCCCAGCAAGAGTCTTCAATAAAGTTATGTAATAGTGATTTAGTATATATTCATTTATCCATTAAAATTAGTGTTTTATATTCATTTCTCATTGTTTTCTGCATGTAAAACTATAGTTATTCTCTATAAAATGTATATCTTTTAATATTTTTGGGTGTCTGGAATGGTTAATTGTATTTACATTATTTCTTATGGAAATATTACTTCTGTTTTCGCCCCTTTCAGATTTTGCTGACTCGGGACGGTTAAGGATGAAACTGGTATTATTTACGTATTTCTAATCACTATTTCCCTCAATAATTATCACTGCTATTATTGTTTTTAACATAACAGACATCTCCACTTAAGCAGGGTGAACCAAAGGGAAAACACATTCACTCAATCACTGTCATCCCAGAAGTGTCCTGACATCACAAACAGATTACACTCCAATTCCCAAAATTCATTTTCCCCCTCCAGGTGGATCATGTTTTCCCCCTTCCAGGACTCATGTCCGGTTAACCATTTCCTGAAACCTTCATAAAAGTTATCTTGCTCCCACTCCCAAAAGTACATCCACTAAAATTACTTGTCTCCATGCAAATCTGGTGCTGTTGGAGTGGAATTTAAAACCAATTACAGACTCGAGTCCTGAGGTGGTAAGTAAGTGCTGCACTCGAAAAGTGGTGGGGATGTTGTGGTTTTTGGGTGGGCATCCCAGGGTGTAATATCAGCATACCTCTGGCAAGACAGTGATAAGATTCTTTCTTTCATATCACCCTACCTCAGTGGGGGATGGTTGGTGTTTTAAATATCAAAATACAATTGTGTCATCTGTACATTTTTTTTTTTTTTTGAGCATTGGCCATTTCCCCCTGAGGCAGGTGACCCCGAAAGAAAAAACCCAAAATCAAAAAAAAAGAAATTTCATCACTCAACACTTTCACTATCATTCTACACAATCACTGTCTTTGCAGAGCGCTTTGGGTATGACAGTTTAGATGTCCTCCAAACAGCCAACATCCCAAACCCCCCCTTCAAAGTACAGGCATTGTCTTCCCCCTCCCGGATTCAAGTCCGGGTCGGTTTCCTGAATCCTTCACAAAATATTACCCTGCTCACACTTCAACAGCCTCAGGTCCCAAAACCATTAATCTCCATTCATTCTTATCCTACAGCTCCTGCGCTTGCTGGAAGTCCCAAACCCCTCATCCACAAAACCTCCTTTACCCCCTCCAACCTTCCTAAGACCCTAACCTGCTTCCTTGCCCTACAGACATATATCTCCAAGTCATCTCTTTGTTCCATCCCTCTCTAAATGACCAAACCTCACAACCCCTCTTTGCCCCCCTGATAATGCTTTTAGTAACTCACACCTCTTAATTTCCACACTCGAATTCTCTGCATATATTCACACCACGTTGCCCTTATACACATATCTCCACTGCTTCAAGCCTCCTCCTTGCTGCAGCATGTACATAACCCACATTTCACACCCACATAAGTGCTGGTGCAACTATATTCTCATACATTCCCTTCTTTGCTTCCATGGATGACATTTTTTGTCTCACAGATACCTCAACACACTACTCACCTTTTTTTGCTTCATCAGTTCTATGGTTAACCTCATCCTTCATAACCCATCTGCTGACAAGTCAACTCCCAAATATCTGAACATCCACTTCTTCCATACTCCTCCTCCAATGTGATATCCACTTTTTCTTTATCTAAATCATTTGATACCCTCATCAACTTACTCTTATCTCTCAAGAGAACCAACAGTAATGGATTTAAATTAGATAGTTTAGATTTAGAAAGGACATAGGAAAGTTTGGTTTGGAAATAGGGTAGTTGATGAGTGGAACAGTCTACCTAGTTGGGTTATTGAGGCTAGGACTTTGGGTAGTTTCAAATTTAGGTTGGATAAGTACATGAGTGGGAGGTTGAATTTGAGTGGGACTTGACATCAGAGCTTATTTCTTGGGTAGCATTGAAAATTGGGTTGGGCAAATGTTTTGTTAGTGGGATGAATTGATAAAGGACCTGCCTAGTATAGGCCAACAGGCCTCCTGCAGTGTTCCTCCTTTCTTATGTTCTTATGTTAACTGTCTACCTTTACATCCCACAGACTCATTCACTAACTCTTTGCAACTTTTCTTTAGAATCTCACAAAAAGACACTTTCACCATCATTTGCTCTGTCACTGTCTTGCCAGAGGTGACCTGATACAATTCAGATGCCCTGCAACTGCAAATATCACAGTATCATCAGCAAAAGTAATTGTGTCAACTCCCATTTGTATTTGATTCCCATAATTTAATCCCACCCCTCTCTCCAACACCTCAGCATTTACTTTTTACAACCCCATCTAAAATCGTTAAACAACCATGGTGACGTTACATGCCTGTCTAAGACCTACTTCTACTGGAAGTAACTCCTCTCTCCTCACCCTAACTTGGCCTTGCTATCCTCATAAAACTCTTTACGTGATACGATACTAAAATCATAAATTTTTAAGTTCAATTCAGACACTGTCAGAAAAGATGTTGTGAAAGTAATCCTTGAATAAATTTCATCAGAGTTTCTTCCCAGGAGCCTGGAGGAGGAGGATGTGATTACTGTATTATGAACAGAGACAAAAGTAAAGTAAAATATGGTGCTCCATATTTGTCTTACAGAAAAACTACAGCTTATCTACTTTGGAAGTGTTCAATGTGGACTATAACATTTTTCCTAACCAGATTCAGATTAATGAGATTTAACTGTTACACAAATGTAACAATTTCCTTTAAATTGTAGATTTCACACACAGTGAGTCTAAAACTCACCTCTCATCTCCAGTTGTGGATGACTCTTTGAAGTATTAACACTGGTGTTGGAAATGACCACGACTCTTTCATTATAATTTTCTGATTTGTCTGAAAAACAAAGCAAATTAAATTTGAAAGTTCTACATTGATATTGTTTACTTAGATTTTAGTAAGGCTTTTGATAGAGTTCCACACAAAGACTGTTAAAGAAAGTGGCAGCTCATGGCACTGGGGGAAGTGCTCTAGTGGATCGAATCATGGCTCACAGACAGGAAGCAGAGTGTCCATAAATGGGGTTAAATCCAGTGGGGATCAGTAACAAGTGGCGTTCCACAGGGATCAGTCTTGGCCCGTTGTTGTTTATAATATATATCAATGATCTTGTGAAGGAATTACTAGTGATATGAGAATTAGCTGATGACACAAAGATAGGTAGGATAATTGATTCAAGCGTAGATGTTAGGGAACTTCAGGAGGATTTAAACAAACTCTATTCTTGGTCAGAAAAGTGGCAGATGCAGTTCAATGTAGATAAATGCAAGGTTCTGAAGCTGGAGTGTCCATAACCTAGCACTTATAAGTTAAATAATGTAGAACTTAGCCATACAGATTGCGAAAGGACTTGGGGTTATGGTAAGCAGCAACCTTAAACCAAGACAGCAATGCCTAAGCGTAAATAAGGCAAATAGATTACTGGGATTTATATCAAGAAGTGTAACAACAGAGTCCAGAGAGTCATACTGCAGCTTTATACATCACTGGTAAGGCCTTACCTAGATTATGCAGCTCAATTCTGGTCTCCATATTACAGAATGGACATAAATTCATTAGAAAACATTCAAGCATAGGATGACTAAATTAATACATAGCATTAGAAATCTTCCTTATGAAGAAGATTGAAGACTCTTAAGTTACATTCACTTGTTAGAGCGAAGAATGAGGAGACCTGATCGAAGTGTATAAGTGGAAGATAGGTATTAATAAAGGGGATTTAATAAGGTCTTGAGGATATCTCTCCAGAGAGAACCGCAGTAATGGATTTAAATTGGATAAGTTTAGATTTAGAAAGGACATAGGAAAGTATTGGTTTGGAAATAGGGTAGTTGATGAGTGGAAGAGTCTACCTAGTTGGGTTATTGAGGCTAGGACTTTGGGTAGTTTCAAATTTAGGTTGGATAAGTACATGAGTAGAGTGGTTGGATTTGAGTGGGACTTGCCATAGAGCTTGTTTCTTGGGTAGCATTAGAAAATTGGTTGGGCAAATGTTTTGTTAGTGGGATGAATTGTAAAGGACCTACCTAGTACATGGCCAACAGGCCTGATGCAGTGTTCCTCCTTTCTTATGTTCTTATTTAATGTATATATTGTATATCAAACACCAACACCCATATTAAGAATTTTTTCTTTTAACACACCAGCCATCTCCCACTGAGGTAAGCTGATCTAGAAAAGAAGAAACACTTTCACCATCACTCACACTTATCACTGTTTTGCCAGAGGTATGCTGATACTACAGTTCAGATGCCCTCCAAACTCCAAAATATCCCTACCCCTCCTTAAGGTGTCCCCATGCTCGATGCAGCTACTTTACCCAGCTCACACACTGAGGTCGGAGTTCGAATCTCCTCTGGTATGGCTGAAAACATTAGGGACGATGTTTCCACAAGACACCTGCTGACCTTGTTCACCCATCAGCGTAAAATGGGTACCTGATGTTAGACAACTGATGTGGGTCACATCCTGCGACAAAACTGACCTAATATGCCCGAAATGCTCAGCATAACAAGCGCTTTCTATATAGTACATAGTATGTCACTGATGTTAGCTAGGCCTGTATACCATGGAGTGGTGCGTGTACTAGCTCTGTGAAGACTTGTTTGTGTGCACTCTGTGAATCTAGACCAGGATGCCGTCTCTTGAGCAGCTACCAGCAGCTGAAAGAGGAGCTCAGGTTGCTAAGCAGGAGATCGATTGCGGAGGAGAACAAGAGGATTCGAAGTAATCCTCCTGTTGTGAGTCCCAGGTTAGAGGGAGCTTGGTCAGTGGCCGGGCAACATGGAGACCAAGCTGAGGATCAAGAAGACTGTTGGAGAGACAGAAACAACGAGGACCTAGAAGACTACTGTGGAAACTTCACCATATTCGGTGCTACCTGGACGAATGTGGGTGTTCTACTAGGAATGTACTGAGCACCAAGGAAGCTTTGGCTGACAGTGGTGAGACAGAAAACTATCGGAGAACGTCTTGGAGATTAGACAAGTGAAGGTGTAGTGCTATCTACGTGTGAGTGACTACTGGGAACATCACTGGCGGACATCGCCAGGAAGGTAAAAACATTTGTTGTTGAGGATAGCCAGATTAGGTACATGGATAGGGTATTCGCTTGAAGGATAGGAGTAGAAGGCAGAGTGTGTGTTTTCCTGGGGCTGGGATGAAGAATATTGTTAGCCATCTGGATGACATCATGAGGGGGTAATGGGAGCAATCCTGTATCTGTCTCAGTGCTGGAACACGATGTTGGCAGGCGTAGGAGTGAGGACCTGATTAGGGGTATAGGTCAGCAATAGAGATAATTAGGAGGAAGGTGGGAACCCTGTCATATGTTATTTTCCCAAAGGAGAGGATTTGGGAAATGAATGGTTGTCCAGAGCAATTGGTGTCAACTGCTGGCTGGACAAATACTGAAAGGGAAAATGCGTAACATTCATTGACAGCTGGGACCTCTTCTCGGCAGAAGACATGTATGCCAGTGATGGGGTTCACTTATCTAGGTCTGGGGTGGGAACACTGGCCAACGCAGGGGAGAGGAGCTGTTAGGTCTTTAAACTAGGAATAGTTAGTGGTATGGGTTTTGGCGGAAAACAGTGAAGTCACAGTGTAGTAATATGAGTACTAGGAGAACTAGTAATAGGCTACAATGAGGTGGATATTGGAAAGCCAGTGGCACTAATTGACAAGGACAGTAATAGGTTTAGCGGAATAACAGAAAGGAGCAGGAAGGGTAAAGAGAAGGAGGGTCCTAAATGTATATAACACAAATAGTCGTAGTGCTAGGAATAAGATGGGCTGAGTTGGGGACTAGTTGCTAGTGCAGGTAACATTGATGTATTTGCCTTAATTGAGACGTGGTTCAATATGAAAAATCAGGACATGCCTGCGGAATGTAAATTCGGGGTTTTTAAATTGTTCCAAGTAGATAGAAGTATCGGGAAGGGGTGGGGTGGCATTGTATGTCGAGATCGCGAACTGTTGCATAAAAGCGGGTATTAAGTCTGAAGTAACACATACAGAGTCTATTTGGATAGAATTTTCAGGCGGGCATAAAAAATTGATTTTAGGTGTGATATACCATCCCCAAACTTAGATAGGGACCAAGGAGACTACTAGGGAGAAATTGTTAGGGCCACAAGACACGATAATGTAGTAATTCTGGGAGACTAACTTTAGTCATATTGATTGGAATTTCTTGACTGGGAATTTAAATCATACAACTTCTTGAAGTAGTTCAGGATTGTTTTTGAAGCAGTTTGTGATGGAACCTACAAGGGGGAATAACCTGCTTGACTTAGTTCTGGCAAACAATGAATTCCTTGTTAATAATTTAGAAATTTCAGAGAAACTGGGTGCTAAGACCACAAATCAATTACATTTAGCATTGAATGGAAATACGATAGTAGGATAACTCAGTAACAGTCCCAGATTTTAGCAGCAGATTACGATGGGCTTAGAGAACATTATCATCTGTTGACTGGGGTAATGAGAGAGCTATCAATATGACAGTTTTCAACACTACACATCTGCTCAAAGACGTTTATCCGTATAAAGAAATTAGATCAAATAGAAATGACCAAAATGGATGAATAATAGGCTGAAATATCTACTAGGGCATAAGAAGGAATTTATAGGTGTATCAAAGGAGGTGAGGGTCATCTTATGAATCAGTATATTGACATTAGAGGGGCATTAAAAGAGGATAAGAAAAGCTAAAGGGACTATGACAAGGAGAATGAAATGTGCTCGATTTTAAATAATTATTTTCTCTTGGTTTTACAGAAGACACTAACAATACCCCAGTAATTAATGTTTATAGTGGTCCTGAAAAGAGATAATTATGTAACATCCCCAGTCACTAGTGAAATGGTTATGAAACAAATAGACCAGCTGAAGCAAAATAATCGGTCCCGATGAGCTTTTTCAAGGTTTCTTAGAATGCAAAATGAAACTCTATGAACCATTAACTAATATTTTAATTTATCTCTTCAAACAGGTGTAGTGTCTGATACGTGGAAGAAGGCTAATGTAATTCCCATTTTAAAGCAGGACAATCGTTGCCGTCAAATTACACGCCCCAAAAACCTGACCTCAATTGTAGGCAAATTACTAAGTCAATTATAGCTGAGATTATAGAAGCCATCTCAATAAGCATAGCCTGATTAATGATACTCAGCATGGATTCACAAGAGGCGGTCTTGTCTAACTAATTTATTAACTTTCTTCAGTAAAGCTTTTGAGGCTGTTGACCACGACAAAGAATTTGATATTATTTACTTAGATTTTAGTAAGGCTTTGATAGAGTTCCGCACAACAGACTGTTAAAGAAAGTGGCAGCTCATGGCATTGGGGAAAAAGTGCTCTGTGGATCAGTCATGCTGCAGACAGGAAGCAGAGAGTGTCCATAAATGGGGTTAAATCCGGTGGGGATCTGTAACAAGTGGCGTTCTCTCTTGGATATCTCTCCAGAGAAAACCCCGCAGTAATGTATATTTAAATTGGATAAGTTTAGATTTAGAAGGACATGGAAAGTATTGGTTTGAAATAGGGTAGTTGATGAGTGGAACATCTACCTAGTTGGGTTATTGAGGGGTAGGACTTTGGGTAGTTTCAAATTTAGGTTGGATAAGATATATGAGTGGGAGGGTTGGATTTGAGTCGGACTTGCACATCAGAGCTTATTTCTTGGGTAGCATTGAAAATGGGTTGGACAAATGTTTTGTTAGTGGGATGAATTGTAAAAGGGCCTGCCTAGTATGGGCCAACAGGCCTCCTGCAGTGTTCCTCCTTTCTTATGTTCTTATTTGTAGTAAAGAAATATATTATTATTATTACTATTATTAAGAGTGCAGGGACTGTAATTCCAAGCTCAGAGGCCAAGTTAAGGAGAATATGTCCAATTCCTTGGATCAAGAGCTCCCCATTGGCATAAAGGAATCTCCTGGTGGATAACCAACTCTATAAACACAATTGCAATGTGGTGACTTACATTCTTATTTAAGTCCCAATCTTATTGAGTGAATATTTCCTATCTTTCTTACCTATCTTATCCCAAACCTCAGTCTCATAAAAATGTAAACAGCTTCTAACAACTTATCTTCTAATTCAAAACATTTTGCACATTATATTCCTTTCAACCAGTCATGACAAAGTAAAGAGAAGAAAGTTGAAAGTGAGCATAAATAAGAGTAAGCTGATGAGGTATCGAGCGAGTTAAGTAAAGAAAAACTGGGTATCACATTGAAGGGGAAGTATGGGAAGAAGTGAATGTGTTCGACATTTGGGAGTAGACTTGTCAGCAGATGGGTTTATGAAGGATGATGTTAACTGAAGAAAAAAGGTGAGTGGTGCTGCGGTGTCTGTGGAGACAAAAAAAAAAACATCCAGGAGGCAAAGCGGAATGTCAGAGTATAGTGGTACCAGCACTCTTGCAGGTGTGAAACATGGGTTGTATATGCTGCAGCAGGAGGAGGCTGGAGGCAGTGGAGATGTTGTGTAGGGCAATGTGTGGTGTAAATATTATGCAGAGAATTCATGGTGTGGAAATTAGGAGGTGGTGTGGAAATACTAAAAGTATTATTCAGAGGCTGAAGAGCAGTTGTTGGAGTGGTTTGGTCATTTAGAGGGATGGAGCAAATTAGATTGACTTGGAGAGTGCTATAAATCTGTAGTGGAGAGGAAGAGGGGTAGGAGTCATCCTGGAAAGGATGGAGAGGATAAAAGAGGCTTTGTGTGCAGGGGCTTGGACATGCAGCAGGCATATGTGAGCATGTTAGATAGGAGTGAATGGAGATGAATAGTTTTTGGGACTTGAAGAGCTGTTGAGTGTGAGCAGGGTAATATTTTGTGAAGGATTCAGGAAAACTGGTTAGATGGACTAAAGTCCTGGAGGTGGGAAGTACAATGCTGCACTTTAAGGAGGTTTTGGGATATTGGCTGTTTGTAGTGATGTCTAAACTGTCATATTTGGCGCCTCTGCAAAGACAGTGATTACGTGTGAATGAGGGTGAAAGTATTTCTTTCATTTTAGATCCTCTGCCTGTGGAATGGCCAACACATTGAAAAAAATTCTATGGTGATATATACTCTAGTATATAAAAAGCTCCTTGTTACACAGGCATTTTCCCCTTACCAGTCAATATAAATCCTGTTCTTCTACAATCATACTCTCTGTCTTTCCTCTCACTCTATCAATACCAACTCTGCCTATATTTTACCTGACATACTCATGCACTTTGTCAACATATCAGCTCATTCTCACTAAAAGCATGTTGACTAAGAAAAATATTTATTCTTAAGTTTTACTCATTCTTTCCACCTTGTTCTCTTACTTTTCTTATATTCATCATTACTTTTTTTTTAACAGCTGGCATCTCCACTGAGAGGGTAACCCCAAAAGAAACACTTCACATCATTCACACTACTACTTACTACATTGAAAACCCTTGAGTGCACACTGAAGCTACATCCTTAAATACTGTACACTAGTACACAGAGGCCTGATAAAAATGACAGATCCTATATTTTTCCAGATACAGTATTAATGTTAAATAAGGTCTGAATACAGAATAATTTTTACACTGACCTTTCATGCTAATATGAGTTGGATCATTAGTATAGTCATTTGGTGGCAAGTCAGACTTAGACAGAGTTCCTTCAAGGTCAGAGGATGTGGTTTTTTTCACGCCTATAAAACAGACTACTTGTTTATCACTGCCGCAGTTCAGCATGAAAAACTGAATTTCAGTCAACACCCAGGTTCATTATTACGCTAATTAAACAAGAGCAATGCTACAAAATAAATATTCAACTTGCAATTTTTATACTTTTTTATTAACACATGCATTTCCCACCAAGGCAAGGTGACCGATAAGAAGAAACACTTATCATCATCATTCACTCTCACTGTCTTGCCAGAGGCATGCCTACACTATAGTTAAAAAACTAACATATCAACACCCTCCTTTAGAGTGCAGGTCTGTCTTCCACCTCAGGACTCAAGTCCAGCTAATTGGTTTCCCAGAATCCCTTCACAAGCGTTACCTTGCTCACATTTCAACAGCATGTCAAGTCATAAAACCATTCATCTCCACTCACTCCTGTCTAACACACTCATGCTACTTGCTGGAAGTCCAACCCCCTCACACAAACTTCATTTACCTCCTCCCTCAACCTTTCCTAAGACAACCCCTGCCCCACTTCCTTCCACTACAGATTTATACACCATCCAAATCATTCTGTTTTGTTCAATCCTCTCTACATGCCCAAACCACCTCAACAACCCTTCCTCAGCCCTCTGGATAATACTTTGAAACCACACCTCTTTCTAATCTCCAAGTTACACATTCTCTGCACTATATTCATACTGCACATTGCCCTCCAACATGACATCTCAGTCTTCTCCTTGTTGCAACATTCACCACCTATGCTTCACACCTATATAGGCATTGGTACCACTATACTCTATGCATTCCCTCTTTAGTTCATGGATAATAATCTTTGTCTCCACAGACTCCTCAGTCTCCTTCACCTTTTATTCCTTATCAGTTCTATGATTCACCTTGTCTTTCATAAACTCATCTACTGAGAAGTCCATCCCAAATATCTGAATACATTCACTTCCTCCTCTAATCTGATATCAATCTTAGATTACCTAAATTTTTTTATCCTCATCACTTGCAGATACATAGATTGCTAAATAAAACTAAATCCTTACTTAGGACTTCTGTATATGAAATCCATATGTAGAAATAATGCAGAAAGCTTCAGTCTATAGAGCTAGAATTTAACTAATTATATTTCTAACTCTTACTAATTATTAAATTCCAAACACTATTTCTTACTCTAAATTAATAGCCACAACTATAAATGGACCTATATCTTTGAGACCTTATCCCCTCATGTAGTTTCCTGTCCTCAAATTAGTGGGATGAATGGAGAGTGGGACCATGAGCAGAACTCACCACCCATTTTCCCACATGGTAATTATATGGAAAATATTTTCCTTGATATTTTAAATAAAACTACTTTCAATTCTCATTATATAAATAATCTGAAGCTTCAAAATGAGGAGCTAAAGGTAATCATAAAGAAATATGTAGAATATGGTAGAAGAAGAGCAACTGGTGGAATGATGAGGTAAAGAGTACTAAGAGAAAAAGTTAGAATATGATTAGATGTGATTTACACAGATTTTGCAAGGCATTTGACAAATGCACTCATGGAGTGACAGCACACAAATGAAGGCCATGGGCATTACGGAAAGTAGACAGATGGATTTTCGGTTTCCTAACACACAGAACATAAAAGTAGTAGTGAACAGGGCAAGATCCAGCATCAGTGAGTCAAAGCTCAGGGACCCAAGGCACTGTCTGGCACATCTGCTGTTCCTCATCCTCATGCAGACATGACAAAAACACCGGCACACTTTTGTATCATCATTTGCAGATGACACTAAATAAGCATGAAAGTCAGTACAGTAGAGGACACTGAAAAAGTACAGGAAGACATAAACAGGGTTTCCAGTGGGGAGTGGAAAACAACATGATGTTCAATGGTGATAAGTTCCAGTTGCTTAGGTATGCAAAGATGAAGAACTTAAAAGGAGCACTATATACAAAACTCAAGAGGTCACTAAACAGAACATAAGGAACAGTAAAGACCTAAGAATAATTATGTCAGCGGACCTTTCTTTTAGAAGACCAAACAGACAAAGCTCCGACAGCCAGGAAGATGCGGGGTGGAGTGTGAGAACTTTCAAAACAGGGAAATAATGCCAATGGTGACACTCTTCAAATCATTAGTGCTCCTCACTTAGAATATTGCTCAGTGCTAGGCCCATTCAAACAGGAGAAATATCGAGTGGGAACAAATACAGAGATCGTTACTGCTCACAATAAGCCAGAAAAGCACCTAAACCTGGGAATGCCTGCAAGTCTTGAACATGTACTCATTGGAGCGGAGGAGAGAGAGGTACATGATAATATATACCTGGAAAGGTACAGGCTAGTCCCAAATCTGCACTGCCATAACATACGGGTGAGAGATTGGGAGGAAGTGTAAAATAAACCCAGTGAGAGCAGGGGTGCAGTGGGGACAATAAGGGAGACTATCTACATCTGGGGTCCCAGACCTTTCAACATCTTACAGAAGATATCAAGAACACTGCTGGAACAAGTGTGAAGCCTTCAAGAGGAAACTGGACAGTATCTTTGCAGGTGCCAGATCAACCAGGCTGTGATGGATATGTGGGGCAGTGGAGCCTCCAGCAGCAACAGCCTGGTGACCAGACAAGCACCAGACGAGCCTGGCCCATGGCGGAGCTCAGAGAGTAGATAAACTCTCGAAACTCTTCAAAGTATATCAAGGTATGACAAGTTTTTACAAAGTAGAAGTGATACAAGAGGAGAGTTATGGAGAAAAGAGAGGTTAAAGAGTGGTGAAAGAATGTAAAGAGAAGCAAATGAGAAAGTGGTGAGATGCTATCAACAAATTTTGTTGAGAATAAAGAAAGTTTTAGAGTGAGATTAATAGCTAGAAAGCCTAGGGGACGAATGGATTGACAGTTAAAAACAGGAAAGAGAGTTAGAGATATCGGGAAGAGTGATGAAGATAGAAGCTGTGATTTTGTGCATTGGGCTGGGAGGTATAACATCTTGTAGGAGTGAGGAAGAGCCACTTGCAAGTGTGGGGAAGGTGAGTGAGGCAGTGGGTAGAATGAAGGAGCAAAGCAGTTGGGAATGATGGGATAGACAGAATGTTAAGAGCAGGTGGGTATAGTTTAGGAGTAGTTAGTGCTTTTATTTAATAAATGTATGGAAGAGGGTGAGTACCTAGGATTGGCAGAGAGCATGTATATTTCATTTGCATAAAGGCAAAGGGACATAAGAATGTAAAATTATAGGAATAAGCCTGCTGAACACACCTTGTAAAGTGTATGGTAGAGTTATTACTGAAAGAATTAAGAGTAAGACAGAGAGCAAGATCACGGATGAACAATGAGGCTTTAGGAAGGGTAGGGGTGTGTAGACCAAGTGTTTGATGAATATGTATAGACCAAGTGTTTACAGTAGATGTGTATAGACTAAGTGTCTGAAACACATAGGTGAACAGTATTTAGACAAAGGGTAAGAGTTTTCTTGCATTTATAGATTTGGAAAAAGCATATGATAGGGTAGATAGGGAAGCAGTGTGCAGATGATGCAAATGTATGGAATAGGAGGTAGGTTACTGAAAGCAGTGAAGAGTTTTTACAAGGATAGTGAGGCTCAGGTTAGAGTATGAAGGAGAGAGGGAGATTATTTCCCAGTAAAGTAAGCCTTAGACAAGGATGTGTAATGTCATCATGGTTCAATATATTATAGGGGTTGTAAGAGAAGTGAATGATTGGGTGTTGCAAGAGGTGTGGGATTAAGAGATAAAGAATCTAACACAAAGTGGGAGTTGTCACAGTTACTTTTGCTAATGACATTGTGCTTTTGGAAGATTTTAAGAAAAAGTTGCAAGGTTGGTGGATGAGTTTGGTAGAGTATGTAAAAAAATTAAAAGTAAATGTAGGAAAAAGTAAGGTGATGAGGATGACAAAAATTTTATGTAATGAAAGACTGAAATCAGACTGGAGGAGGGAGTATGGAGAGTGAATGTATTCAGATATTAGGGATGGGTCTATGAAAGACTAGGTGAATCATAAAATGACGAAGGGAAAAGGTGAGTGGTGCACTGAAGAGTCTGTGGAGACAAAGAATGTTATCCATGAAAGCATGGAAGCAAAGAGGAAGGAAACATATGAAAATATAGTTATACCAATGCTCTTATATGGATGTGAAGGGATGGGTGGTGAATGTTGCAACAAGGAGAAGGCTGGAGGCAGTGGACATGTAATGTCTGAGAGCATTGTGTTGTGAAATATAATGCAGAGAATTCATAGTTTGGAAATTAGGAGGAGGGCAGGGTTACTACAGTATTATCTAGAGGGCTGAGGAGGTGTTGAGTGAATTCAGACAGAGAGGATGGAACAAAACAGAACGACTATGAGACTATAAATGTATAGTGGAAGGAAGGCAGGGTAGGGTTGGCCTAGGAAAGGTTGGAGAGAGGGTAAAGGAGGTTTTTGTGTGAGGGCTTGGATTTCCAGCAAGCATGTGTAAGTGTGTTAGACAGGAGTGGGAAACAAATGGTTTCGATGACTTGACATGCTGTTGGAGTGTGAGCAAAGTAACATTTATGAAGGATTCAGGAAACCGGCAAGCTGGACTTGAGTCTTGGAGGTGGAAATACAGGCCTGCACTCTGAAGGAGGGATGTTGATGCTGCAGGTTTTAACTGGTGTATGCGCATCTCTGGGAGAGACAGTGATGGAGTGAATGATGATGATGAAAGTGTTTCTTCTTTTTGGGTCACCTTGCCTTGGTGGAAACAGCCAATATATTAGTAATAGTGTTAGTGTTATTTACCTGTGAGGGCCTGGGGTGGACTGGACACTGATGGATTGTGTGAGTGTCCTGTCACATGAAAAAATATGGTCATCATTATGCAAAGTATATGAACTTTTGATCTTTGCATGGAGGCTTTCCTAAAATGGCAAAAAGAAAAAATTTCATGAAAACTGAGAACAATGGAATATGGTAGTAGTGTACATATAATATATCCAACCCCCATAGAAATGTGAATCCCAATACAACATTTTTTAACACATTGGCTGTCTCCACTGAGGCAGGGTGACCCAAAAAAGAAACACTTTCACCATCAGTCATACAAAATCACTGTCTTTGCAGAGGTGCTCAGATATGACAGTTTAGATGTCCTCAAACAGCCAATATCCCAACCCTCCTTTAAAGTGCAGGTATTTATTTCCCCACCTCCAGGGCTCAAGTCTGCTAACCAGTTTCCTTGAATCCCTTCATGAATATTACCCTGCTCACCTCCAACAGCTAAGGTCCCAAAACCATTCGTCTTAATTCACTCCTATTTGCACTCACACATGCCTGCTGCATGTCCCGGCCTCTTACAAACATAACCTCTTTACCCCCTCCTCCATCCTTTCCTAGGACAACCCTACCCCTCCTCCCTCACTGCAGATTTATACACCCTCCAAGTCATGTTATTTTGTTCCATCCTCTCTAAATGACCAAACCACCTCAACAACTCTTCAGCCATCTGAATAACACTTTTAGTAACTCCACACTCTTCCTAATTTCCACTACAATCCAAATTATTATTAATAATATATTCAGGAGAAACACTAAATAAATAAAGATCACCAGAACCCTGGGAAATGGAAAGGCAATCATGTCTGATTCAAACAAAGGAAGAATAGGCCCCATTCACTTGATCAGAACTTGTTACCAACATCAGGATACCTCCTCAAGAGGTTTTTACTGAAATTGTGAAATTTCCTATACAAAATTTGTATATTTTTGCATATATCATAAAAATTATTTACTGTGGTTGTACAATAATTTTAAGACATATCACACTCATAAGTAAAAGAAACACTGTTTACCACAGGTTAACAAGTCGATGATAGCACTTGGGCTCAAAACAAAGATTACTATGTTTAATTCTTGGACAGGCAGAAATGTATGACAAGTCTCCCACAAATTTGTTACCCCTTTCACCCAACAGTACATAGCTACTAGATGCCAATTGACTGCTGTGAAGCAATAATATACCTTAGATATGACTATAAATTGTAGGTAGTAGGTTGGCAGACAGTAACCACCCAGGGAGTACTACCGTCCTGCCAAGTGAGTGTAAATGAAAGCCTGTAATTGTTTTACATGATGGTAGGATTGCTGGTGTCTTTTTCTGTCTCATACACATGCAAGATTTCAGGTACATCTTGCTACTTCTACTTACACTTAGGTTACACCCCATACAAGTACAAGCATACACACTCCTCTGGTTTTCTTCTATTTTCTTTCTAGTTCTTGTTCTTGTTTATTTCCTCTATCTCCATGGGAAGTGGAACAGAATTCTTCCTCTGTAAGCCATGCGTGTTGTAAAGCGATTAAATCGGAGCAAGGGCTAGTAACCTTCTCCCCATATATTACTAAATTTAAAAGAGAAACTTTCATTTTCTTTCTGGGCCACCCCGCCTTGGTGGGATATGGCAGTTTGTTGAAAAAATACTATAAATTGTAGGTAGTAGGTTGGTAGACAGCAAACACCCAGGGAGGTACTGCCATCCTGCCAAGTGAGTGTAAAGCGAGCCCGTATTTGTTTTACATGATGGTAGGATTACTGGTGTCTTTTTTTGTCTCATGAACATGCAAGACTTCAGATACGTCTTGCTCTTCTTCTTACACTTAGGTCACACACATGCATGTACAAGGATATATATACACACCCTCTCCGTTTTCTTCTATTTTCTTTCTAGTTCTTGTTCTTGTGTATTTCCTCTTATCTCCATGGGAAGTGGAACAAATTCTTCCTCTGTAAGCCATGCATGCCTGAGGCGACAAAAATGCGGAGCAAGGGCTAGTAACCCCTTCTGTACAAATTACTAAATTTAAAAAGAAAAACATTGTTTCATTTTGGAGCCACCCTGCCTTGGTGGGATACAGCCGGTTTGTTGAAAAAAAAGCTATAAATCTGTGGCAGAGAGGAAGAAGGGGTTGGGGTCATCCTAGGAAAGGATGGGTGAGGGGGTAAAAGTGGTTTTGTGTGCAAGAGGTTGGACATGCAGCTGGCATGTGTGAGCATGTTAGGTAGGAGTGACTGGAGGCGAATGGTTTTGGGACCTGATGAGCTGCTGGAGTGTAGCAGGGTCATATTTTGTGCAGGGATTTAGGAAACCATTTACCCGGACTTGAGTCCTGGAAGTAGAAAGTACCATGCCTGTACTTAAAGGGTTTAGGATATTAGCTATTTGGGTGAGATCTAAACTGGCATACTGGGGCCTCTGCAAAGACAGTGATTGTGTATGAATGATGATGAAAGTGTCTCTTTTTCAGGTCACCCTGCCAATGTGTTAAAAAAATGAAAGAAAGAAAGATAAGACTATTTTGGGGTGTGAAATGATCTGAGGTAAGATACCAGTTCTTACCTGTAAATTCAGTATTAAAGTGCTGACAATGTCAGGAATTTAAAAAAAATTCTCCCGAAATGGTAAAGAATTTTTTTCTGAAGACAATCCCAAACACCATTTGGTTTCCACTCACTCCTATCTATACATACTACACATTAGTACATACATATGTGTAAAATGGCATTTGAAATCTTTTGTACCTATCGTATATAGAAATAATTTTAAATTCTAAAACTTACGTCTTAATAAATCAAAGAATTGCTCACTACAGATTTCATTCGAATAACATCAGGCGCTGTAATTTCAGCTAGTTCAGCGGTTTCAGCCTTTGGCAGAACATAGCTCCCATCTCAATCTCTGAAAATATAAGAGTGCATGATTTAAAATTAGGATACAAATGTAGGATGTTATTTTAATGTTTTGACACACCTGGTTTCAGCAGCATTCACACTGGCTACTGTATAGAAGGCTGGGAAAAAACCAATACAATGAAACATGACTTAATGACCTTTTTTTCCATCAGTTATTTAGTGTAATTCATGATGAAGCTAAATTGGTTAATTATTCACGGCAATTTAATTTACGTTTTAGTCAATTTAAAAACAAATTAATCAGGACTATGTTCCAAGATCTCATCTGCTATTTTTCTCTCTTAAATTTGTATTTCTAAAACCACATATAAATTAAGATTTGGTCACCTTTAAAATTAAAATATTATAGATAAAACACTGAAAATGAACAAAGAAAAAAGTAAGGTGATGAGAGTATCAAATAATTTAGATAAAGAAAAACTGGATATCAAATTGGAAAGGGAGAGTATGGAAGAAGTGAATGTTTTCAGATATTAGGAGTTGCGTTTCAGCGAATGGATTTATGAAGGATGAGAGTTAATCATAAAATTGATGAAGGAAAAAAAAGTGAGTGCATTGAGTTATATGTGAGACAAAAATGTTATCTATGGAGGCAAGGAAGGAATGTATGAAAGTATAGTAGTACCAACACTCTTATATGGGTGTGAAGCTTGGAGTTGTAAATGCTGCAGTGAGGAGACGGTTGGAGGCAGTGGAGATGTCCTGTCTTAGGGCAATGTGTTGTGTAAATATGCCAAAAATTCAGGTGTGAAATTAGAGAGGTGTGGAGTTAATAAAGTATTAGTCAGAGGGCTGAAGAGAGGTTGTTGAGGTGATTTGGTCATTTAGAAGAATGGATCAAGTTGAATGACATGGAGAGCATATAAATCTGTAGGAAAAGGAAAGCGAGGTAGGGTCATCCTCAAAGGTTGGAGGGAATGGGTAAAGGAGGTTTTGTGAGCGAGGGCTTGGACTTCAGCAAGTGTGCGTGGCGTGTTCGATAGGAGTGAATGGAGACAAATGGTATTTGGGACTGACTGAGCTGTTGGAGTGTGAGCAGGGTAATATTTAGTGAAGATTCAGGAAACCGGTTATATTTATATAGCGGACTTGAGTCCTGGAAATGGAAGTAAATGCCTGCACTTTAAGGAGGATTTGGGATGTTGGCAGTTTGGAGGATATATTTGTGTATCTTTATCATTACAGTATACTTATAAGCTGTAGTATTCTAGCACCTCTGCAAAAACAGTGATAATGTGTGAGTGAGTGAAAATGTTGAATGATGATGAAAGTATTTTCTTTTGAAATTTTCTTTCTTTTAGGCCACCCTGCCTCGGTGGGAGATGGCACTTTTAAAAAAACACTGACATAAACATAAAATAAAAAAATTATTTAGAAAGGTCATATTCAAAAAACAATGAAATAACTTTAATTACAGCCTCTCCTCACTTAGTGATGTACTCGATTTACAGATAACTCAGACACTCGGGCTCTCTAGCAGTATGCATACCTAAGTAATGTATATTAGAGTTGATTTCCTCTATTCTCTTTATTACAATATACAGTACACTACTGTATAAACACTTAAAAATATACTAAAATGTTACAAATGGTGCAAAGCTGACATTAAAACAATATCAAAGATGGTTGACACACACATACAACACACACAGACACACACACACAACAACACACACACAACAACACACACAACACGAACACACAACACGCACACACAACATTGCACACACAACACACACAACACAACACACACTCACACACACACACACACACACACACACACACACACACACACACACATCACACGGGGCCAGGGCTATGATTGACCCTGCAACCACAAATAGGTGAGTACACACACACATTATAGTATGCTCCTTGCTTAGGATGAATTCATTTACCGACTTTGCCTTAGGAACAGAACTCCATCGTTAAGTGAGGAGGCTGACACTGCTGCAGTATTACAGAAACAAGAAAAAGAAATAATTTACAGCATATCATGAAGAAAATGCAAATTTTTCATACTTTTAAATTACAGCTATCAATATGGTAAAAGTACAGTAACCTGTAACTAATTATTCCATGTTCTGTACAGCCTCTGCTCACTTCTGACAGAGTTCCATTACTAAGACCATGTCGCAAACAAATTTGTCACTAATTGAGAACCACCCTTACTCATACTTCAAAAATGTCAACTCAAATTAAACATTCAGTTTTATGTTTGCTGTGAAAATCCTTTCAATCCATTCATTATTAATGGTAATACAACATAAATAGGTCAATAACTAACTTCGAGATATTCTAGGAGATGCACACAGCTGATTACTTGGATTTTTTTTTTTTTTAGAAAATAGCACTTTATTCAGTCTTTGCATAGATAAGTGATCTTCTGTAGTTACCTTCAGGACACATAGCACATAACGTTTTCTGTAGCAGTGTCACTTCAATACCTCTCCATATAATGTCAGTTTTATTAATTTGGGCATCTTATCATACTTCTACATTATTTATGTTTTACTCAATATTATTCTGAATAAATACGATAGTAGATAACCTTTAGTGATTGTAATAATTATACAATATTTTATAGTGCCGAGCTACCCTCACGCTCATAGGCAATCATGAAACTATAGCTAGCTTCACCCACTTTGTAACAATGCCAAATGGTGAATTAAATACATATCTTTCTTCTTCTTTCAACTACCAACCGTACCCCACTGAGGTGGGTGGCAAAAGGAAAAACAAATTTTTGCCTTTTCAATTTAGTAATATACAGGAAAGGGTTACTGGCTCCTTGCTCCCAGCATTTTAGTCATTTCTTACCCCCTGAGCTTACGGAGGAAGAATTCTGTTCCACTTCCCATGGAGATTAAATACATATATCAAAAAGAAAAAAAGAAAAGAACCCCTAACTTATAACTTTATTTAAACTTGCATAATTCTCATATTTTACGAAAACAATAAAAAGTAAAATACACATACAATGATTTAAAACACAGAAATAAGTCACTACTTTTTGGCTTATCTTGAGTTCTCTACCAAATGCTGCTATGTATGATAATCTATTAACTGTATTTGTGACATATCCCTAAATTCACGTGGTTATGTTCCAGACCACCCAAATTTGGAAAACCGTGAATTCAGGATACAGTTAAAAATGCCCATAAATGCCTGTACAGTGGCCCCCATCCGTTGGCCTTACAAAACGTTAAATCCGCATCCGATACATTTTATGCTAAGTTTTTCTACCGCTAAAAAACCGCTCAAGCTTTGTCAGGGCGTCTAATGTCGACCTTACCCAAACCTCACATGTTCTGCGGTGCTTGTTTACCAGCCAGCCCCCGGTAACATCCAAGCTTCGGAAAAACATTTTATTACAGTGTTTTGGTGATTTTATCTGCAAAATAAGTGACCATGGAGCAAGAAGCTTCTAGTGCCAACCTACGGGAATAAGTGAGAAATTCACTATAGAGATGAAGAAAAGATCATTGATAAGTATGAAAGTGGAGTGCATGTCTCCGAGCTGGCCAGGTTTA
The DNA here is from genome assembly GCF_038502225.1 of Cherax quadricarinatus. Lineage (NCBI taxonomy): Eukaryota > Metazoa > Arthropoda > Malacostraca > Decapoda > Parastacidae > Cherax > Cherax quadricarinatus. The sequence goes on from NC_091296.1 coordinate 76,826,010, forward strand.
TTAAACCCCAATAAACCATCGCTACTATTGTGGGCAACAAAAGGCAATAAAAAGGAAGCTGTTCTTCCCAAAAGGGTTCAACTGTTTTTTGAAACAGAGATGAAGTGATGGAAGATGTTGAGAGACTCTTATTGGTGTGGATAAATGAAAAACAGATGGCAGGAGATAGCATCTCTCAAGTGATCATAAGTGAAAAAGCTAGGAAGTTGCATCAGGTTTAATTAAAATGCCTGCAACTGTGATGATGTGAGTAAATTTTAAAGGCCAGCAAAGGTTGGTTTGAGAGAGTTAAAAGCGTAGTGGCATACATGTGTGATAAGGCATGGTGAGGCTGCCAGTTCAGACCTCAAAGCAGCTGAAAAACTTGTGCAGGAATTCAAGGAGTACATAGACAGTGAAGGACGGGAAACCTGAACAAGTGTTTATTGTGATGAAACAGGCCTGTTTTGGAAGAAAATGCCAAGCAGGACCTACATTACTCAGGAGGGAAAAAGGGACTCCCAGGACATAAGCCTTGAAGACAGGCTTACTCTGTTGATGTGTTCAATGCTAGTGGTGATTGCAAAGTGAAGCCTTTATTAGTGTATCCTCAGAAACTCCCAGGCGTTCAGGCAAAAAGAATATCCTCAAGGCTAATTTGTGTGTGCTGTGGAGGGCAAACCGTGAGGCATGGGTCACTGGGACTTTTCTATGACTGGTTACACCATGCATTTGCCCCCAATGTGAAGATTACCTAACTGAAAAAAAATTGATTTGAGTGCCTCCTGGTGTTAGACAATGCCCCGGTCATCCTACAGACGTGGCCCGGCGACTTTATGGAGACATGAGCTTATTAAAGGGGAGTTTTGCCTCCTAATACCACTCCTCTCCTGCAGCCCATGGACCAGCAGGTTATTGCAAACTTCAAACTGCACAGCTCTGTTTGAAAAGTGCTTTGTAGTGACCTCAAAACTCACTGACTCTAAAGAGAGTTTTGGAAGACACTTTAATATCCTCAATTGTTAAACTTTATAGGTAAGGCTTGGGGGGAGTGACTAAGAGGACCTTGAACTCTCTTGGAAGAAACTGTGGCCAGAATGTGAAACCAAAGGGATTTTGAAGGGTTTGAGGCTAACCTAGGAATCCTTATGCCAGTTGAGAATCAATTGTGGAGAAACCTTGGGGTTGGAGGTTAGTGGGGATGATGTGGAAAAGGGGGTTGGTGGAGAGGACAATGAAGAACTAACACTGATAGGGTGATAGATCAACTTCACAGCAAGAGGCCAGACCTGAGAAACTGGTTGGAGGAGAGAAAAAATTGAAGAAGTTGCCTACTACAAAGATTAAAGGAAATCTGTGCAATGTGGTGAAGTCAAACCTTTATTTATGAAAATCACCCTCACAGCTATTGCAAGCCGTACGTGACTATTACACTGACAATGTTGTGAAACACTTTAGAAGTCATAAAGGCAGAGGTACAGGACTATGGACAGATATGTTGTGCGACAAAGTCCAGTGGCTCTGAAGCTGGTCTAGTGGCATTAAAAGAGAAGGAAATAACCTCAGAAAGGACTTGGCACCTCAGAGTCTTAATGGAAGATTCCCCTTCTAAACACAAAATCTCTCTCCTCCCATCCATCAATCATCACAGATCTTCAATAAAAGGGAAGTGTCATGTAATTGTGCATGCCTTTTCAGTTTTATTATTAAAATTAATATTTCATGTGGTAAAAATGTTTTTCATACTTTGGGGTGTCTTGCGGATTAATTTGATTTCCATTATTTCTTATGGGAAAATTCATTCGCATAACGATAATTTTGCATAATGAGCTCTCATGAGCGGATTAATATGTTATCAGGGCCCCTGTATTTATAGTTTAATTTCAAACTCACTCCCAATCACCCATAAAAAGAATGTAAGATAAACCCATATAAGTCGTGCTGTACCTATGTCTCCACAGTGCTAGAATGTAAAATACAAGGTTACCCATATACACTGTAATTACGAAACCCCACTTTTTGGAATCCATTGCAGTAAATATCAGGTAATAATTTAAGTTAGTAAAAAGTAAAGTTAAATACTTTACTCATCAATAATGGATGACACTGTTCTCTCTACAGCACTAAAAATTTATACAATTATATTTTATATGGAAATTTTACTGAATTTATTTAATATTTATGTTACAAAATTATTAAATTATATTTTCTTAATATTTAAGTTTAAACATAAAAAATATATATTGCCACAAAAAAGCCCCAAAATCCACAATTTGTGGGATTTCTACTAAACAATTTTCATATCAGTTAGCTCTAAGGAAAAATCTCAATTACTGGAACCCTGAATGCAGAACTATGAATTTTCAGGGGTTCACTGTTTCCTGAATAAACTTACCTACTAGCTTAAAAATCTGGCAACATTTTGGTATAATATCATCTTTGTACCATGTTTCTACAAAGTTTTAGTCATTTTCAAAACTGTTTTTATGACAGAGTATCATGCAGTGGACCCCCTTACGATATTAATCCGTTCCCGGGGCTCATTATTAAAAAATTTTCGTAAGGGGATTAATTTTCCCATAGAAATAATAAATCAAATTAATCCTGAAGAAATCAAAATATGAAAAAAATTTTTACCACAGAAAATTTAATTTTAATACACCCAAACTGAAGAAGACATGCACAATTACTACTCTACTAAGAATAGAATACACTTATCTTTTGAAGATCGTGATGACTGATGGGATGGGAGGAGGAAAAAGTGTGAAGTTATTGTTTAGAATGGAATCCTTATTGGGACTTGTGTAGTCATTTTCAAAGGGTTATTTCCCCTTCTTCTTTTAATCCACTAGGACCAGCTTAGTTGCTGGACCCCCTGTTGCAACAAATCTGCCCATAGAGGTCTGTCCTCCAGTTCCTTTAGATTTTTTTTAAAAATGGCCCAACATTGTCATTGTAAAAAGTAACCAGCACGCGCATGGCTGTGTTAGGGTGATTTCATCCATAAAGGTTTGACTCAACCCCTTTGCACACATTTCCTAATCTTGAATAGGCACAATGGTTTCCCCACAACGGGCATGGCTTTAGGTTACCCCAAACCCTTAAAATCTTTCTTAATTTCCATACTAATTTTTCACCCTTTTGCAAGGGTTTGCAATGAAAGCTTTCTTGGGCCCCTGGTACTTTTAGTTACAAGCACAAAAACACTGGGATAAGGTGGGAAAAGTACCAAATGTTCGTGGATGCGACCTCACTGGCTGGCGCGTAAACACTGGCAGTGAGGCCACATGGGGCGCGTCCGGATGAATCCGTAAGGCGGGTTTTTTTTTTTTCACGGCGAGGCAAAATTTTAGCATTCAAATGCTTCTATGCGATTTAATGTGTCCGATGCGTTTTAAAGGGTGGGTCACTGTATATGTCTGAACATGTAGTGAATTTTCAGAATTTCAGATTTTTATTTTTAAATTTTTGTCTAATACATTAAATTACCATCTAACATTGTTACAAAGTGGGGAGCTACAGGAAAGAGGTGAAAGGGCCCGTAAAGGGATTCAGTATCCGAAATCGTCATGGGCATCGGATACGCTGACCTAATATAATGTTCAGTTTTGCTAATCATGGACCCCCAACCAATGGCCTCAACTACAATAAAAACCCACTTCTATGTGTCAGCGTAAAATTTGACTAGCGTGCGTTGAAAAACACTTACATCATTCATCGATCGAAACGGTCCGTCTGGCCTGAGCACCTCAGTTGAGCTAATGTGACTTGTATACAAGCCAGGGTGGATGGTTGCATTCATACATTCGATAAATTTTGTATTATTCCAGTGTTATTAGTGCTTGTAACTGCTAAATAAGCCACCTGGGCTCGAAAGCTCTATGCCAACCCTGTGGTGAAAAGGTGAAATCTATCGAAAATCCCTATGGGTACCCTGGTCGCTGCTGCTGTCCACGGTCAGTTTCGCGCTGCCAGTCGGCTGCTGCTGCACCACCACAGTCGCTGCGCTGTACCAGCGCTCTGCTGCTGCCGTGGTCGGCTGCTGCTGCCCATGGTCGTTCTGCTGCCGGTCAGCTGCTGCTGCCTGTACCCGGTCAGCTGCTGCTGCTGCTGTACCACGGTCAGCTGCTGTTGCTGATTACCACCATCAGTTGCTGCTGTAGCACCGTCACCTGCTGCTGCTGCTCGCGCCACAGTCAGCTGTACTACGAAGATGTGGAGGAATTGTTGTTGGTGTGGCTTATCAAGAATGCGAAACAATTACCCCAAAAGGTTACCACCCAGGATTCCAAGAAAAGTCAGTGTGTCATCGGGACTGTCTAACATTTCCATTGGGTCCTCAATCTTTTCCCCAGGATCGACCCACACCCAATCACACCCAGGTGAACAGGAAAAAATGCCTGGAACTAGTGCTCATATTGGTGAATTAAGGCCAGCAAAGGTTGGTTTAGAGAT
>NC_091296.1:76835443-76900443 GCF_038502225.1 Cherax quadricarinatus
TGGTTTCTTCTTATTTCAAACATATAACCAACCTTGCTTAAAAATGATACTACTTAAAGAAAATAATTATTATTCATAAAATTTCAAAAAAAAATAAGAAATGGTTAATTCAAATACAGTATAATGTAATTAAAACAAAATAAATGTTCATAAATTTTAAACCAACTTTTCTATGAAATAAAATTAGGGCTTCTTACAAAAGTGTAAATATAGTCATAGACAAAAACTGCTTAGAAGGAAAAGAAATCTAATTACAGTGGAACCCGAGTTTGTCTGCCCTGAGTATCGGCTACTTTTTCAGCTAAATTTTGTCCTGAGTTTCGCTGTTGCCCCATGTTTCACCGGCATACCAGACCTGTCCACCTGCCGCACCTGTGCTCCTCCCACGTAGGTGTCATGAGCCAGTCTAGCTTTGTTTATCCTTGAGTGAACATCACCCAAACGCTCATCAAAACATTTCACAATAAATTCATTGTGTTTAGTGCTTTTATTGATTATGACTGAAATAAGCCACCATGGGCTAGAAAGAAACTTCATAGTGGCAGTAAGGCAGTGGTTGAGGCAGTGGTGGAGGCAATAATGTCCTCCCTATCTTCCAGATGCCAATAAGTCTCTTCAATAAAGGTATGCAAATGTGATTTTAAATGTTTATTTAAATGTTTATGTATTGTATTACTCATTTAATACTATATGTATGTTTAAGTACTATATATCGTTAAACTAGTTATTCTTTAAAAATGCATTTTCTGAATATTTTGTGGGTCTGGAATAGATTAATTGTATTTACATTATTTCTTATGGGAAATATTGCTTGACTTTCGCCATTTCAGTTTAGGCCTAACTCCTGGAGCGGATTATGTCGAGCTCGGGTTCCACTGTACTCACTGCTGCATCCTCTAGTTTCTGAGCTAAAGTGGAGAAGTGCTTCTGGTAGGCCAAGACAGATGGAGTATGTCCATGGCAGTTTGTAGTGTTGAGAGCTGCTTCACCTCCTGGAATCTCTAACAATGCCCATATTAAGCGTTCTAACCCATAATAGGCACTGAAGTGAATCCAGGTTGGAAATTGTAGCCATCTGTGTAAGATAATATCAAGATTATTTTACGGGAAGCACTAAACCCATAAGGGTTATATAGTATGTGGAAAATGGGAGGCAATCAGGTTTGGTTCAAGGTAGTGGAGGGCAGGTCAATTCAATGGATCAACAGCCCTTCATCTGAATCATGAAATCACCCCCATCCTTCCCCACACCCATTAAAAACTTAAACATATACAGCAACAAGTCAGCCAGTAAAATCTGCATCTAGGTGATTCAGTCAAAACAGATTTTTAACAAAAGTGCCCTCTAACAACCTAACTTTTCACATACACAGTGCTCATTAAGTTTTTATACAGTAGTCTGTGAATGCTCCAGGAGTCATTAACCAAACAACCCAATCTCTGGTCAGCCTGATAACTTAGGCTGTTTGTGCCTCAATTATGAGAAGGTAAAGCCTGTTTCAAGTTGATAAGGAGAACCTCTCTGATTACATAAATTTATGCCAAATTTTCGTGCCTTCAAAATTCATGCCATCATGTGTTTTATGACCCAGCTGTGTCTGGGTGTCCTAGCACCTTGTCATGCCTGAGAAACAATGTAGAGACAAGCAGGTCTATACAGTCATCATGTTTAATTACTTAGAGTAACCACTTTGGATTTTATAAAAGAAATAATCCAGGTATTATATCTTCAGTGATATTCTATGATAAAAGAGTTCATCCTACATGCAGAATTGTTGAATAACTATTATTATTATTATTATTGTTGTATGTTATTGCTATATCTACTGAAATTTATATAACCTTGTTTTATATAGATGTAATTTCTCAAATAAACTCTTTATGATAATTGTAATTACAGTATTAAATAAATTATAAATAATCATTCAATTATCATTATTATAAAAGAGGTTGTGAGATGTTGTTGTATGTGACATTCAGAAGCTTCCCATACATAATGTTAATATAAAAAAATAGTCATTGCTACCATACAGAATTGTGCAAGAATATATAAAGAGATTTTAATGCCAGATAATATATTGTAAAATACTTTCCACTTTTTAAAATGATCATCTAAACATACGGACTTAATAATTAGTATTTAAGGCAAGTACTTCAATGCCTAATTTCTTAACCCTTTCACTGTCATATCAATTAGTATGACTTACAAGCCAGTGTTAGTGCAGTATTAATATGCCAAAATTCTAGCGGCTTCAAATCTAGCGGAGAAAGCTGGTAGACCTACATGTGAGAGAATGGGTCTGCATGGTCAGTGTGTGCAGTAAAAAAATTCCTGCAGCACGAAGTGCATAGTGAAGAAAAAAACCTCTTACTGTGTTTTGGTTAAACGCTCGACTTTGAGGTGTATTTTTATGGTATTTATGGTTGTATTCTCTTTCCTTTGTCTCATTTGACAGAATTGAAGATATATTACAGAAATAGAGATGATTTTGATTGGTTTCATGATGAAAATTACCTTGAAATTGAGCTCAAAGTAGCAGAACTGTTCGATTTTTACCAATGTTCAGAGGAAACAAATGATGTCACCATCAATACATGTACAACAGGCCAGTCTAATACACAGTCATGAATGAGTCAAAATTATTTATACATTTATTACAATAATGCAGTAGTCTGCATAACAGTAAATCTTCTATTTTTGTGTGAATAAAAATTCAAAACAGAGAGCAAGAGTAATATAAGAGGGGCGAGATGTGACTAATGAACAGAAAATGTTATTTTACTGCCAGGAATGTCTGCATTGTTTATTCTGGACCATATTTTGAAACTGCATCTTTTGAAATTTGTGTAAAATTGGCCAAATTGCCAATTTCTGACCACTTTTTGGGTAGTTGAAATCGTTAAATGGCGATTTCTTGTAATCAATCGATAAAACAAATGGAGTTCTAGCGAAATAGCTACAAGTCTGGTCCATTGGAACAATGGAATTGGCGAAAATATGGCTCAATGTGGGAAAATCGAATGCACACATATGCCGAGATTGCTAACTTCACAAGAGCATAATTCCTTAAGTTTTCCATTAAATTTTGTACTTTTGGTGTCATTACCATTTGGAAAACTTTATCATTTCACAAGAAATTTTTTTTTTCTTTTGAAAATTTTTCGACACTGAGAACAAGTTTGTGAGCAGGGGTCTCGACAGTGAAAGGGTTAAAATACTCTTCGCCATTACAAAATCCAAGCATAACAACTTAATGATTTATAGTTAAAATTGGTTCAGACAAAACCATTCCATATCTCTCAGAAGTTATTACTGATCTCTACACTTATAACAGTCAAAGAACCAATATCTTACATCTTTTAATCCTTTTACATACAATAATGTAACATACCTCTATTTTGTACATTTGATTCTCCTAGTCTATGGGGAGGTAGATGAAATCTTACTGTATCTGCTAATTTCTGATCAAGTTCATCACTTGTTGGATTGATGTTCAGGGCCTGGAATAGTTCATTTTTTTCTTCAGTATACAGATAATGCAGTTTACATAATATAAAATATTGTTAGGCACAAAAAAGTCACTAGCATGAAGTGTATTTTGGGCAAGCTAATCCTAATGCTTTAAGACTACTAAGAACTAAGCACAATTTATTAAATTAAACAGCTATAGAACCTCACACATTTAGCCAACATAACTGTGAATTCTAGGTAGTAGGTTGGTAGACAGCAACCACCAGGGAGTATTACCATCCTGCCAAGTGAGTGTAAAATGGAAACCTGTAATTGTTTTACATGATGGTAGGATTGCTGGTGTCCTTTTTCTGTCTCATGAACATGCAAGATTTCAGGTATGTCTTGCTACTTCTACTTACACTTAGGTCACACTACATATACATGTACAAGCACATATATACACACCCCTCTGGGTTTTCTTCTATTTTCTTTCTAGTTCTTATTCTTGTTTATTTCCTCTTATCTCCATGAGGAAGTGGGACAGAATTCTTCCTCCGTAAGCCATGTGTGTACTAAGAGCGACTAAATGCAGGAGCAAGGGCTAGTAACCTCTTTTCCTGTATATATTACTAAATGTAAAAGGAGAACTTTCGTTTTCCTTTTGGGCCACTCCCTTGATGGGATACAGCCAGTGTGTTGAAAGAAGAAAGAAGAACTGTGGATTCTAGGTAGTAGGTTGGTCACAGCAACCACCGGGAGTACTACCATCCTGCCAAGTGAGTGTAAAATGGAAACCTGTAATTGTTTTACATGATAGTAGAATTGCTGGTGTCTTTTTCTGTCTCATAAACATGCAAGATTTCAGGTAGGTCTTGCTACTTCTACTACATTAGGTCACACTACACATGATGTTTTTTTCAACAAACCAGCCATATCCCACCTAGGCAGGGTGGCCCAAAAGAAAAATGAAAGTTCTCTTTTAAATTTAGTAATTTATACAGGATAGGGGTTACTAGCCCCTTGCCACTTTTAGTAGCCTCTTACAACACATGAACTACGGAGAAAGATTCTTTTCCATTTCCCGTGGAGATAGAAAATAAACAAGAACAAGAACTAGAAAGAATATGGCAGAAAACCCAGAGGATGTGTATATGTATGTTTGTCATGTATGTAAGTGTGACCTAAGTGTAAGTAGAAGTAGCAAGGCGTGCCTGAAATCTGCACATTATGAGACAGAAAAAGGACACCAACAATCCTACCATCATGTAAAACAATTACAGACTCTCGTTTACACTCACTTGGCAGACAGTCAATACCTTCTGAGGATTGCTGTCTATAACCTACTACTATTTATGCATGTTTTTTTTTCAACAAGTGCGTCTCCACGAGGCATGTACAAGCATATATATAGAGACCATTCTGGACTCTTCTATTTTTTCTTACTAGTTCTTGTTCTTGTTATTTCCACTTATCTCATGGGAAGTGGAACAAATTCTTCCTCCATAAGTCATGCATTATATAGAGTTGATTAAAATGCAGGAAGCAAGGAGCTATAACTCCTCCTGTATACATTACTAAAGTTAAAGAGAAACTTTTGTTTTCTTTTGAGCCACCTACTTAGTGGGATACAGCTAGTTCGTTGAAAGAAGATTATAAATAATGTTTTTAACTTAATTAAAGGAAGTAGATCTTTGCCAGGAAGGCTGAAGCCCTCATGATCTTTCCAGCCCCAAAATTAAAATAATAATAGTTTTGCTTCCAGACAAGTCCTATAGACCCTCTTTCCAATCAGACTGTTACCCTTAAGCCCCTGATATTGAAATTCTGTAGCTGCCCCAGTTCAATGCTAGAGTTCTAATCAGGTATTATTTTCTGAAGTGCAGAATTTGTATCCCTGTACAGTAACACACTATAATATAAATGCTGCACTTGTTTTAAACAAGAATAAGGTTTGGCACAATGATAACTAATATATTTAATGTTTCCAAAGGGCCAAGCTCCTCAAATATTTTGTTCATGTTGGTCAATAAAATCACTGTGAACATTAGAATAGTAAAATAAAAACACATCAGAGCTTGATTCACAGTATTAGTCTGCAGGTTCATCTCAAAATTCGTAGAATGTCTTGATGAATAAAGGAAATTCACGTGCAGCGTAAAACAGAAAAGTGGTTACTGTACATCTACGATTACCAGTTTCAGTTCCATAGCAATGATGGACACATTTGTTTTATCCAAAATATAAATAATTGGCAAATCAAATTACAGACTTCCTAGCCATTAGTGAACAATATATTTATGAACTCTGTGTCAGATAGAGCAATTGGAAAGGGTGCACAATTACAGCATGATTGAAGTACATCAGTCTGTTGATGTAGGAATGACTCAAGGCAGTGTTCTTGGCCCTTTGCTGTTTCTCATATATATCAATGATCTCTCCAGCATATCTTGTCTCCTTCAACCTGTTCTGTTTGCAGATGATACAACTTTTGTCACCTTCCACTCAAATCTGACTTCTTTCTAAAACACTGTTAATGATGAGCTCCTAATAATATCTGTGTGGATGAGTACAAACAAACTCCCCTTAATAATGATAAAACCTACTACATTATGTTTGGAAACAGAGCTACAAATATCCAATTAACAGAGTAGCATGTGAGCCTTGTGATTAGTTGCACAATATACACTGGATAATTAGTGGCTTTTTGTGCCTACTTTTGTACTAATACATTTAAATGTATTAGTACAAAGAGGGAATTATGGAGTATAGTTTTACCAACGCTCTTATATGGGTGTGAAGCATGGGTGATGAATGTTGCAGCGAGAGAAGGCTGGAGGCAGTGGAGATGTCATGTCTGAGAGCAATGTGGTGTGAATATAATGCAGAGAATTCGTAGTTTGGAAGTTAGGAGGAGGTGCGGGATTACCAAAACTGTTGTCCAGAGGGCTGAGGAAGGGTTGTTGAGGTGGTTCGGACATGTGGAAGAATGGAGCGAAACAAAATAACTTCAAGAGTGTATCAGTCTGTAGTGGAAGGAAGCGGGGTAGGGTCGGCCTAGGAAAGGTTGGAGGGAGGGGGTAAAGGAGGTTTTGTGTGCGAGGGCTTGGACTTCCAGCAGGCATGCGTGGCGTGTTTGATAGGAGTGAATGGAGACAAATGGTTTTAATACTTGACGTGCTGTTGGAGTGTGAGCAAAGTAACATTTATGAAGGGGTTCAGGAAACCGGCAGGCGGACTTGAGTCCTGGAGATGGGAAGTACAGTGCCTGCACTCTGAAGGAGGGGTGTTAATGTTGCAGTTTAAAAACTGTAGTGTAAAGCACCCTTCTGGCAAGACAGTGATGGAGTGAATGATGGTGAAAGTTTTTCTTTTGGCCACCCTGCCTTGGTGGAATGCCAGTGTGATAATAAAAAAATAAAATAATAAACATTTAAATTATATTATTTGTATGACTTAAAGAAATAAACATTATAATTCTTGGTATTGTTAATTACTTAAAGAATTTTATGCATAACTTTGAGTGTAAATTATAGACTACAACATTATTAAATACTGTTTATGAAAATTTCCAGTACTTACTGTACTATCTAGAATGTTTTGTATAGGATACAGATAACTGTCAAAACTGGTGACTGTATACAGAATGTCTAGTCCTAAAGAATGCCAACAATGTTTGTACCTGGCACATGAATTCTGTAGGATTGGACACATTGGTTAGAATAGTCTTCAAAGTGTCCATACTACTCTCACACTTCAGCTGTCTTGATCCAATCCTTTTCTTATCAACCAGCACAGTGACACATATAAGGGATGATCCTCTCAAGAATTCTTCTGAAATATCAAAGAACTGTTATAATATAACCGAGACAATTCTAAACCTTTTCCAAATTCTTTAGAGAAACTCCCTCATCAGTATATCCATCACATAATCCTAACACACTTCTAGTCATCAGATTCAAATTTAATCCAATGTCAGTGAATCTTCCTTCATTACCCACATGATGCCTTTAATCCAGTCATGTTCACCTGCAAACTGCCCTGCCATCATTCACTCACATTCTGCATGAATGATCCAAACAAAGAACAAAGGCAATACCAAAACAGACATGGCTCCATTCTCGCTTGAACTATAATATATCTTCATGCCCCACTATGCTACCTCCAACCTCAACACCTTTAAAGCACCTCCAGCCCCATCCCCCTCAAAAAAAAAAAATCATGCTAGTCAGGTAGGAACACACTGTACATCAGGGTAATATTTTTTTTTTAACACACTGACGTCTCCCACCGAGGCAGGGTGATCCGAAAAGAAACACTTTCACCGTCATTCACACTATCACCGTCTTTCCAGACATTTGCTGTTTAGATGTCCTCTAAACAGCAAATATCCCAAACCCCTCCTTTATGAGTGCAGGCACTGCAATTCCCACCTCCAGGACTCAAGTCCGCTAACTGGTTTCCTTGTATTCCTTCACACAATATTACCTTGCTCACACTCCAACAGCTTGTCAAGTCCCAAAATCCATTTGTCTCCATTTGCTCCTATCTAACATACTCACACATGCCAACTGTATGTCCAAGCTTGGAGAGTAATTTATGTACACAGACAAATTACAAACAAATTGCATTAGTTATATAAGAGTAAAGAAGACAGTCTAAGGATCAGCACAGATGATGCATATTGGTAGTTACCCTGTACTATAAGAAAACAGAGGACAAAAGTGCAGGAAGTTTTTACTGAAAGAGTTAAGAGCAAGCAGGCATTATGTATGGTAGTTTTCATTGAAAGAGTTCAAAGTGAGACACAAAGTAAGGTTTTGGAGGAAGAAGGATTTAGGAAGGTTAAGGGATGTGTAGACCAAGTATTTACACTGAAGCACATGAACAAACATTATTTAGGTAAGTGTAAGGGAATGTTTCTTGCATTTAAGGATTTAGAATAAGCACATGATAGTGGAGTAATATTGTAGATATTACAAATGTATGGAATAAGTAGCATGTTATTGAAAAATAGTTTCTTTCAATGAGAGTGAGTACAGATTAAGTTATGTAAGAAAGGATGGCCTAGGTAGTAGGTTGGTAGACAGCAACTACCCAGGAGGTACTACAGTTCTGCCAAGTAAGTGTAAAATGGAAACCTGTAATTGTTTTACATGATGGTAGGATTGCTGGTGTCTTTTCAGTCTCATAAACATGCAAGATTTCAGGAACCTTGCTACTTCTATTTACACTTAGGTCACACTACACATACATGTACAAGCATATCTATACACACCCTCTTGGTTTTCTTCTATTTCCTTTCTAGTTCTTGTTCTTGTTTATTTCCTCTTATCTCCATGGGAAGTAGAACAGAATTCTTCCTCCGTAACCATCGTGTTGTAAGAGGTGACTAAAATGCCGGAGCAAGGGGCTAGTAACCCTTCTCCTGTATAAATTACTAAATTTAAAAGAGAAACTTTTGTTTTTCTTTTTGGGCCACCCTGCCTTGGTGGGATACGGCCGGTTTGTTGAAAGAAGAAGAAACATGCAAGATTTCAGGTATTTCTTGCAACTTCTACTTACACTTAGGTCACACTACACATGCATGTATATATACATACACACCTCTAGGTTTTCTTCTCCTTTCTTACTAGTTCTTGTTTATTTCCTCTTAGCTCCATGCGGAAGTGGAACAGAATTCTTCCTCCATAAGTCATGCGTGTCATAAGAGGCAACTAAAATGCTGGGAGCAAGGGCCTATTAACCCTTTCTCCTGTATACATTACTAAATTTATAAAGAGAAACTTTCGTCTTTTTTGGGCCACCTGCCTCGGTGGGATATGACTGGTTTGTCGAAGAAAAGAAGGATGGAATCATCTTCCAGTAAAAGATCGCCTTAGACAGGGACGTGTGATGTCGCAATGATTGTTTAATATATTTATAGATAGGGTTGTAAAAGAAGGAATACTATGGTGAAGGATCAAAAGATATTAGATCCGATACAAAGTGGAGCTGTCACAGTTGCTCTTTGCCAATGACACACTGACACATTTCTTTTGGGAAATTCTGAAGACAAGTTGCAAAGGTTGGTGGTCAAATTTGGGAGTATGTCAAAGTCTGAAATTAAGAGAATAGAAAAGGAGAAAGGAGACAAATTGAAGTAATGGCAGTGAATTTCAGATTGGAGGGAGGAAGTATGAAGGAATTGGATGTATTCTAAAATTTGGAAGTAGACATGTCAGTAGATAATACTATGAAATATAAGGTGAGCTATAAAATAGGTGTATGGTAAAGGAGGTAGGTTACTGAAGCAGTGAACAGTTTTATGAGGATAGTGAGGCTCAGATTAGAGTATGTAGGAGAGAGGAGATTATTTCCCAGTAAAAGTAGGCCTTAGACAAGGATGTGTGATGTCACCGTGGTTGTTCAATATACTTATAGATGGGGTTGTAAGAGAAGTGAATCGATGGTCTTGGCAAGAGGTGTGGAGTTAAAAGATATAGAATCAAACACAAAGTGAGAGTTGACACAGTTGCTCTTTGCTGATGGCACTGTGCTTTTGGGAGATTCTGAAGAGTAGTTACAGAGGTTGGTGGATGAATTTGGTAGAGTACGTAAAAGAAAATTAAAAGTGAACATAGGAAAGAGTAAGGTTATGAGGATAACAAAAAGATTAAGTGACAAAAGATTGGATATCAGATTGGAGGAGAGAGTATGGAGGAGGGGAATGTATTCAGATATTTAGGAGTGGACGTGTCAGCAGATAGGTCTATGAAGGATGACTTAAGAAATCGTAATGACACGATTGCAAACAAACCATACCCCGGATGAAGGATGAAGTGAATCATAGAATTGCTGAGGAAAAGGCGAGTGGAAGCAAAGAGGGAATGTATGAGAGTATATTTGTATCAACACTCTTGTATGGGTGTGAAGCATGGGTGATGAATGTCGCAAGAGGAGGAGGCTGGAGGCAGTGGAGATGTCGTGTCTGAGGGCAATGTGTGGTGTGAATATAATGCAGAGAATTGTAGTTTGGAAATTAGGAGAAGGTATGGGATTACCAAACTATTATCCAAAGGGCTGAGGAGGGTTGTTGAGGTGGTTTGGACATGTAGAGAGAATGGAACGAAACAGAATGGCTTCAGAGAATATAATCTGTAGTGGAGGGAAGGCGGGTAGGGTCAGCCTAGGAAGGGTTGGAGGGAGGGGTAAAGGAGTTTTGTGTCAGAGGCATGGACTTCCAGCAAACAGTGTGAGCATATTTGATAGGAGTGAATGGAGACAAATGATTTTTAATACTTGGCGTGTTGTTGGATTGTGAGCAAAGTAACATTTATGAAGGGACTCAGGAAACCGGCAGGCGGACTTGAGTCCTGGAGATGGGAAGTACAGTGTCTGCACTCTGAAGGAGAGGTGCTAATGTTGCTGTTTTATAACTGTAGTGTAAAGCACCCTTCTAGCAAGACAGTGATGGAGTGAATGATGATGAAAGTTTTTCTTTTGGGCCACCCTGACTTGGTGGGAATCAGCTGCTGTGTTAATAAAAACTAAAATAGAACTATAAAATAGATGAGGAATATAAGGAAGGCATGTTAAAGTACCTGTGGACAGAAAAAGTTTATCACAGAATGCAACATAGGGAATGTACCAGAGTATAGTGGCACCAACATACTTAAATGGGTGGAGGATGTTAAGAGGCAGCAGAGATGTTATGTTTAAGAGTAATGTATGATGTGAATATTATGCAGAGTAACCACTAAAGTGGTTTAGGTATTTAGAGAATACAGAGAGGGATAGGATGACAAAGAGGTGTGTAAATCTGGGGTGGAAGGAAGGAGAGGTAAGGGTAGTCCTGGGAATGGTTTAGGTGAGGGGATATGGGAGTCTTTGAATTTTAGGGGCTTTAGCATCCAGCAGGCTTGTGTAGCATGTTAAGACAAGAGTGAATGAGACAAAGTGGTTGTTAATGGATGTGCTATTGGAGTGTGAGCAAAGTAAAAAGAAAAGATTCAGGGAAATTGGCTAGCCAGACTTTAGTCCTGGCAGGCAAAAAAATAGTGCTTGCACTCTGAGGGAGGGTGAGGATGTTGCACTTGAAGGGAAATATGAGTTGTGGCATCAGCACACCTCTGGCAAGACAGAGATTAAATTAATTATGGTGAATATGTTTCCTGTTTTGGCTCACCTTACCTTGAGTGGAAGATGGCTGTTGACAAAAAAATAGTGCTGAATATCTCTAACCAAGAGAGGACTCACAACAATGAATTAATGTTGGACAAATTTAGATTTAAAATAGATACAGGAAAGCACTTCTTTGGTAACAGAGGTCTAGATGAGCACAACAAACTCCCAATAAGTGTCACTGAGGAGTACTTGGGAAGCTTCAAATATAGGTTGGACAGCTACATGAGTGGGTGTGGTTGGGTGTGAAATGGACCTGCCTAGCATGGGTCAGTAGAAATACTGAGTTCTCCACTGTTCTTATGAACTTAAATGAAGCATCCAGGAATAGGAGACAAGAGGAGGTAATATGTGCTCACATTACTGGAAACTTTAAACAATTATAATAAATTAAATACTGAAGATGAAATACTATGAGCATATCTTTGCTTTTGTAGCTACTAAGAGCTAATCACACACAGACCTGAAAGAAAATAATAACAACAATTATGGAAATATTAACCTGGCATGCGAAAATCAATAGTATATGGATTTCGAAGGTGAAATTTTTTTATACTTGTGTACTTATTTAGTCCTTCTATCAAAACCTCAACACTGTTCTTGCTTTTAACTGGTTTATCCATCATTATATACAGCAGCTGGTGAACCTGCAAAAACAAAATAAAGTAAACTGATGAAATATACTCTAAATATTTGACTGATAAACTTTTTTTGAAATAAGGCTGAATATATTCAATTCAATTCAATTCAATTCAATGCAAAGTTTATTCTCTATAAGGATTACAATGCTGAGTTTACAGAATTTGGTTATTGTGTGGTTTAATGTAGTAAAATAATAATTACAGAGTGTACCACTAGAACACCTAGCATGGCTAGGCATTTCAGAGCAGACTTAAGTTAAATTTTAAGTTTAAAATATTACAAAATTATGAGGTAAGTTGGTATTATGGCTAAGTGACTAAATACTAGTTTGTGAGTTTAGCAATGTGAATGCTTTTGTTTTGGCACTATACATAGTTTCAGTATTGGAGTATCACAGGCCAACTTATGACTAGTTAAGATTCATTATTTTGAGATTGAGATTGATATTTCTGTTTATGGTCAAATGGGTGAGTGAGTGTAAGTGTTAACCACCAGGTGGTATTCGTGTAATTAGTTGACAGGGTGTATCAGGGAGATAAGATGTATTCTGATGGTAGTTTTGAAGGTGATGAATGTGTCTGCAGTTTTAGAATTTTTTCAGATGGGGTTTTCCCCAGATTTTGGGCCCTTTGTTTACATTAAATTTTTTGAAAAGGGTTTTAAAAGTGGACAGGGAAAATTCATAGAAAGTTTGTGTCCGGTGTTGGGGTATTTTTAGGTTTTTTTCCCAAAACCTTTTATCAAAAAGCTTTTTTAGGTGGGGGTTTAAATGTGGTTTAAGGTCCTGTGGTTGGGTGCACAGTGGTAAGTGTGGATGTACTGAACGGGGTAAGTTTAGATCTAAAAAGGGGGGGGTGTTTTGCCAGGGAGGGGGTTTAGTGATTATTCTTACTTTTTTTTGTTTGGTTATTATTGGCTTTGGGTTTTTGCTGCAGTTAAACCCCCAAACCCAAAAATAGCATGGGTGGTATGGATATAAAAAAGTAATGGTTAGTGTGGGAAGGGGCGGTTTGCGGCACGATTTTATCTTGGAGAGGGCCCCAACCGTTTTTTTTGTTTTGGGGGAAAAAGGTGCGGGAATTTCCCCAGGCTGTTGTCAAAATTTGGGCCCCAAGGAATTTCCCCTCATTATCCCTGGAAATTAGGTTTTATCGATCTTAATTTTAAATTTTGCATCTTTTTTTTCTCAAACATAATGTAGTAGGTTTTTTTCAGTGTTAGCGTAATTTTTGGTTTCATCGTTCGGAAAAATTTTATCAGCTCCTCTTTAAACAATGGTGTTGGGGGTGGAAAGGTTGGGTGAGAGATGACAAAAACCCGTGTCCCCAGCAAAGAAAAAGGGGGTTTCCCAGGTGTTGAATCGTTTGGAAGAATTTGATGAAAAAGGGGAAGGCAGGGCCAGGCCCTTTCCCCTGCAAAACTAAAATATCAAGTGGTTTTGTTGATGCTGTTTTTGTTGAATACGTCCCTATTAGTAAGGTAAGATTTGAAATATGCAAGTGCATGGCCTCTTATACCATAAGGGGTAATTTGGGGGGTAGGATCCCGTGGTCTCTGTGTCAAAAGCTTTTTTTAGGACAATAAAAACCTGGTGGATTTCCTTTTTTCCCAATCTGTTTAAAGCAGATCTAGCATTTTATGATTCATCGTTAAGTGCTCTTTTTTTTCCCTAATAAAATTGCGGGGGTTGGTATTTTTTGTCCCGTTATAAATGAATAATCTCCTGTAAAAGGTTTCTAAAAAGTTTTTTGATAGAATGGCAAGTTTGATTTTGGGCCTATAGTTATTTAAATCTGGGGGGTCCCCCCTTTATGTTTTGGGTTTAAAACCCCCTTCCCCCGTCTTGAGTAGTTTGGGGGAAGGTGCTAGTTTCTAGTGACTTTTTAAAAAGTAATGAGATAGCATGCAGAGGACATGGGCCGCTCTCTTGCACAATAAGGGTTGGGACATGAAAAAATTCCTGATTTTTTTTTAAAAGGTGACTTTAAAACCCCCTCGGTGACTTAAATGGGCTCAGTTGGACCCAAGATGAAGGGAGGAAATTATCTAGGTAATCCCTGGCATAAACACTTTATCTTGGGATTTTAGGGGGAAATTAAAACCCTTTGGTTGAAAAAAATCGTTTATCTTGTTGTGTGTCAGTGGGATCCCAGTGGTGTTTCATTAGGTTTAGTTGGGACAAAAATTTTTGGGTTTTTTTCATTTTTGTGGGTCCTAGAATCTGAGTGTTTTCCAGGTCTTTTATCTCCTCTTGTGTCCCTGAATCTACTGGAATGGGGTTTTAGTTGTTTTGGGTTTCTTTTTACTTTTGGGGAGGGCCCATTAAGATGTTTAAAAATATCTTTTGTATTAGGCCCCATTTTATTGCTTTTCATATTGGGGTTTTTTTATCAATGGATTTTTAAAAGGGGCTGGTTAACCAACAACCCAAACCATTTATTTTAAAACTTTTCGTTTTTTTAGGACAATGTTTGTTTTATAGTCTAAGTAATTTTTAAAAAAAATGTCTTCCCGTCATCAATAAATTGTTTGGGGAAAATTCCCGTAGGCCGTCCCCAGTCTCTAGGTCAATGTGAACTTCCTTTTGGGGGCCTCATCATGGGGTGTAAATGGAAATTTTTTGTATTCAAGTGGTGGATTCAATGTTTTTTCAAAGGAAAGGGGGGTAGTGGGCTTAAAATGCTATCTGTAAAATTTTCCCCGATTTTTTAAGGGGGGGTATACATTGGGCCAAAATTTTCTATTATGGTTTTCACTTGTTTAGTGAGCCCGGTTTTGGGTTTTGTTTTTTGGGATGGAATGTATTTGTTCAATTTTTGAATGAAATCAGTTACCCGGCTTGAAACATCTAGTAGGAAAGGGTTTATCTTGAAGTCTCCCCGCTGGGAAAGGGGATGCTTATTCATTTGTCTGTTTTTTATTAATGCCTTTAATTTCCAGAAATTTTGGGGATGTTTTTATTTTTATCCCCTTTTAAAATTTGGGGGGTTTTTAAAAAAGGGGAAAATCGGGTTGAAAGTAAACCCCACTTGTTGGATAGTAACGAAAATTTTCAGACTTTTGATGGGGAAAAGGGGGCCCCGCTTCCCGCCTGTCCTGGGCCCAAAATTTTCTTTTGGCCAAAGTGGCAGAGAATCGGCAAAACACCCCGCCCTCCCATTAATCACACAAACAGTCACAAACCTAGGGTCCCCTTCTAAAGCACATGGAAAGTTTCGTGCTATACAACCGGGGGTCCCCGCAACTATGCTGACATCATTTAAAAACTTTTATTGTTATAGGCGTCTTGGGTTTTTTCAGTTTTATATTATAATTATGGGGAGCACTTTCAAAATCATTCTCCATATTCATCATTAAAAGAAGTGGTGCTAATCAAGATTTGGTTAGAGTAATTGGTTCCTTCCACCCCCCAAAAGGGATAGGGCTGATTGTGGATTGCTTGTTCCCGTAGAGGGGGAGATATCTTTGTGTCCTGCCAAACCAGGTCTCGTAAGAATAATGCGGGGGAAAGGGTGTCTTTTTATTCAGGGCCGGAGGTCATCATAATTTTCAAGGACCTGATGTTGTAGTTAAGTACTGATAGACTTTTGGGATTTTTAGGTGGGGCTGGCTTGTGATGCTGTGTAGTAAAGGCAGTTCTTTTCCCAAAAGGTTTTTATTTGTGTCCCGATTGGAGGTTTTGTCCCGGGGGGGCAGTCAATCATCTTCTAGGTTTAATTTTTTTTTTTTTTTTTTTTTTAAAGGAAATAGCCTCCAAAGGGGTAAAAAAAAGAAAAAACCCAAAAAAAAATACTTTCATCATCATTCAACACTTTCACCCCACTCCACATTTATGCTGCTTTTTCAGAAAGGGGCTCAGAATACAACAGTTTTTAAAAACATATATGTATAGAGATACACAACCTCCTCCCAAAATGAATTCCCAAACCCCTCCTTTAAAGTCAGGCATTGTCTTCCCCTTTTTTCCCGGACTCAAGTCCGTTTTATGAAATAACCGGTTTCCCCTGAACCCCTTCACTAAATATTCCCTGCTCCCCCCAACAGATCGTCAGGCCCCAAAGTTCATTTCCCCATTCCTCCTATCTCCCCCTCACCCCGGCAGGGGAAGTCAAGCCCCTCCCCCAAAACCTCCACCCCTCCCAGCCCAGGTGACCCCCCCCTTTTCCCCCTTTGGATTTTTTGGCACCATGTCTTTTCTTTTTGATCCATTTCAAATGCCCAAAACCCCCTCAAAAACCCCTCTTCTCCCCCTCTGACAAATGTTTTATTAACTCCACACCTTCTCCTAATTTCCACACCCCGTTTTTCTGCAAAATTTTACACCACATTCCCCCTTAGATTACTCCCTCCCCCAACCCGTCCCCTGCTGCTGCTTTACCCAAGTTTACACCCATTAAGGTTTTGGGCCCACTTTTTTATAACCTTTTTGATTTCCATGCCCTCCAACCCCTTTCCTCCCTTTTTCCTCATAAATTCATGATTAACCTCACCCTTCAAAATCCACCCCCCCCGCCGTCAACTCCCAAGTATCTAAAAACTTCCCATTTTTCCATACCCCCTCCCCCAAAAATTTTGATTCAATTTTCTTTATCTAAATCATTGATACCCTCATCCCAAAACCTTTTCTATGTTCACCTTTTAAAATTTTCCTTTAAAAATTCTCAAAAACATCCACTAACCTTTTGAATTTTTTTTTAGAATTCCCCTAAGCACAGTATCATCAGCCCAAAAAAAAAATTGTCCCAATTTTCCCCTTTCAATTTTATTCCCCTTTTAATCCCCCCCCCTCTCGAACACTAGCATTTTCTTCTTTTTAAAACTATAAATATATTAAACAACCATGGTGATATTCATCCCCGTCCCAAACCTCTTTTGGGAAATATTCTCCCCCTCTTCTCACACCCCCTTAAAAATCCCCTATCCTCCCCTAAAACTCTTTCAGCCCTTTGTCACCACCTATTCCCTATACTTGCAACATCCCACATTTTTTTATCCACTCTATCTGCCTTTTTTTAAATCCATTGCAATAAAAACTTCCCTATTTTTTAAATACTGTTTTATGTTTCAATGTTAAAATTGATCTCCCTCCCCACCCCCCTGAACCTCCCTTTAAATCCCTAAATTTTACATTCTGTCTTACCTCTAATTCTTTTAATTTTTAACCCCACCGTATACTTTTCCCGGATACTCAGTAAACTTATTCCTCAAATTTTTCAATCTCTTTTTTCCCTTTCCCCTTTTTATAAAAGGGACTATACATCTCTCCCCCGTCCTAATAAACCCTTTCCCCCTTTTACATTTTTAAACCAAATTCCCCCCTCCTTTTTATCCCCCCGCTTTTAACATTTCTGTCATGATCCCCTCAGTTCCAGCTGCTTTCCCCTTTTATTCTCTTGCCTCCGTCCTCCACCATACATCTGCTCCTTCCCCCAAAAGATGGTATCCTCCTGGCCGGCAATCCCCTCCCTTTTTTCCCCTTAACTTTTTAAAGTTCCTCAAAATATTCTCCATCTCCTAAACCCCCCTCTCCCCATCTTTCCCCCCTCTCTTTTTTTTGCAAATCCATATTTCCTAGGCTTTCTTAACTTGTTTAACTCACTCCAAAAAATTTTTTTTATTTTCAAAAATTTCTTGACAGTGCCCTCCCCCCTTTCATCTGTTTCCTTTCACTTCTCTCTTCCCCTTTTTTTACTCTCCATATACTCTTTTCTTTAAACCTTTCTTTTTGTAAAAACCTCTGGAAACCCCTTTTTCTCTTTTATCACCCCCTTTTCTTTCATTCCCCAATCCTCCTTTTTCCTCCCCCCACCCCCTAAAAACCAAACTTCTCCCCCAATTCCCTTTTTTCCTTTTTTAAAACTATTAACCCTTTTTCCCCCACTACTCATCTTTGCACTCCCCACCTTTCTGTAAGGGTCATATCTATTTTGAACCCTCCCCCCTTATTTATCCCTTTTCCCCCTCCCCCCTTCCCCTTTTGTTCCCCCTTCCTTTTTTCCCATCTACCTCTTACTCTAACTGTTAAAACTAAATAATGATCCGATATATCAGTTGCCCCTCAAAACATGTCATCCTGGACCCTCCCCCACCCAACCTTTTTTACCAAACCTTAAAATCAAAAAAATTTCCCCATTCATTCCTTTCCCCTTGTATTTTATTTATCTTTTTTTTAAAAAATATGAAACCTTTTTAAAAAAATTTCTTTCTACATTAGCTAAATTTAAAAACCCTATTTACTTTTGGCACCCCAAATTACCCCCCTACTCCCCCATAACATTTTTACCCATTTTGGGCATTGAAATCCCCAACCACCATTACTCTCCCCTTGATTAAAAACCCCCCACGCATTCCCCCAGATTTAAAAAATCTCTCTCCCCTTACCTTCTCTCTTCCCCCGGGTGCATTCCCTTTTTTAAAACCCCCCTTTTAAACCCCAATTTTTTTTCCTCCACAAAATCCTTAAATTTTTCTTTTTGTAGTCCCTTTTTTTCCTCCCTGCTTATCCTTCAACTTATTCTTTTCTTCTCTCTCTTTTTAAACCCCCGGGCCTAATCCCATTTTTTTTCCTCCCCTTTTGAAACTCCCCCCCTTCCCAGGTTTTTTAGGTTATTTATACCCTGGTTGTGTTTGAGTTTTAGTCCAATATCTGTAGTGGTGGGAATTTTGGGCCCGGTATAACTATAGCTTTTTTGGTCATTAAGTATAGTCACAAATCACATAATGGAGTTTTTGTTGTCTTTGTTGTGCTGGAATAAGGTAAAGTACAACTAGGTATAAACTAATAATATAAAAATACAAATTAAAAATAGCACAAGACTCTCACTTGTAATTGCACTAAGGTCTAATGTAATGACTTTGGTATAGTCTATGTATTGAATTGAATGAGCTATAGTACAACTAGGTTTAATCTAATAATATAAAAATACAAATTAAAATTACCACCAGACTCTCACTAGTAATTACACTATGGTCTAATATAATGAATTTGGTATTGACTATGTATTGAGCTAGAATGAGCTATAGTGCAACTGAGTTTAATCTAATGATATAAAAAAGGCACAAGACTCTCAATTGTAATTTCACTAAGGTGTTATATAAGTTGTTTACAAGAATTAGAGTATAACTAGATTTAAATTGACATGATAAAATATACAAGTTAAGGTAGCAAAATAAAAAAAATAAAAAAAGTAGAAAAAAATATATGAGAGTAGTTTGGTACTAGTTAGCAAAAGATAGTTAAAGGCCTTGAACAATAATATAATTGAAATATACACTAATTGCACACACAATATAGTCACTAAGATATGAAAACAATCTTAGAGTAGGACTTATAATATAAAAATACAAATTGAAATGGTACCTTGCAGTTACTAGGGTCTGGTATAGGTTGTTGACAAGATCAAGAGTATAACTAGATTTAAATTGACAAAATAAAATTCACAAATTAAAGTACCAAAAGAATAATAAGTAAAAATAACAATGGCAATGTCTTGGTTATAATATGATAGTAAGATGGTAGACAAGTACACAGGTACAAAGGATAATATAAAGGTTGGAGTTAAATATACAAACTTGAAATTTGGCAACAAAATGTTATGGGAAGTATAAAATAATGATTAATGTACAAAGTAAAATTACTGGTAGTAAATATGATGTTTAATAAAATTTTATTAAGTAATAATGATTACAAAACAAGTCAAAAAGTAATGTTTATTTCATTCAATATTGCACTGGTAGTTATACTTGAGGTTATTTGGCAGTACAAGGTAATTAAAGAGTACTCTAAGATAGTAAATGTGGTATTAAAACAGGTTAAGGTAATTAGACAAGTAATGGTTATTAAATGATGTCAAAAAATTAAGAGTAAATGTATTGATAGTAAAAATGGTAATTATTAATTTTAGTAAGTAATATCAATTAATAGTATTTAAAAAATTGAGGTAGTAATATGGACAGAAAGTATAACCAATAATGCTTTTTTGTGTATAACATACTTTATTAAGTGAAAGTAACATCTAACCAATTAGATGAGAACAAATTTTGGGATTGGAGATGGTATGGAAGGGATTTTCCTATAGAAATGGGTGTAAAAAATTAAAAATGTGGCTATGTAGTTCTACTGATGATTAACTGAAATGAATAATTATTCAAGGTAAAGCACATGAAAATTTGGGATAAGATACTATCATATATATTTGCTTAACCAAAAACTATTTTTATTACTAAACTCCTGGTATAATGTCTAAAATTTAGAACGTAAGCCTACTGGATATTCAATTCTGTTTTATCATTAAGTTAATTTAATGATAATTGCACTTTAGCAGGACTCAGTCCTGGAAATGGGAAGGACAACCTGCCCTTTAAAGAAGGGGTTTGGGATATTGGCAGTTTGGAGGATGTCTGGGCTGTCGTATCTGGGCACCTCTGAAAAGACAGTAATTATGTTGAGTGATGGCAAAGTGTTGAATGATGCAATTTTTTTTCTTTCTTTTGGGTTCTTTCTTCTTGGGTCACCCTGCCTCAGTGAGCAGCGACACGTATTAAAAAAATTGCACTGTACAATAATAATACAGTTTTAAGCTCTGAATGAGTCCCATCTGGCAGTTTCTCAGGGGTACATTGTGCTGGGTGATGCATCCTCAATGAGAAAAAAAAACTGTGACAAAGCATGCTTGCAAGTGGAATAAAGGAAGGAAAGGAAGGATGAACCACATAGGTTTAACCTTTGAGTGACAGGCCCTCTCGAACCAGTTCTCAGGGTGGCCAAATTTAAAAAAAAAAAAAATTATTTTCTCTTATGAAAAGATAAGAATTTTTTCCCGATCATAAAGACACCAAAGTTTGAAATTTGATGAAAACTTCGGAATTATGCTCCAAAGTTAAGCGGTCTGGCGATGTTTCGCATGGGGATTTTGCTACGGCCCCCATTTTACCAATTTCACTGTACTAGTCGACAAAAACATGAATATTTCGTAGAACTCCTTTTTTTCTATCAGATATTTTGCAAAACCACTCATTTATGAAATTCTACTATCCAGTACAGTGGTCAGATTTAGAATTTTGCCAATTTCACACAAATTTCAAAGATGCAATTTCGAATAGGGTCAGAATAAACAAAAAAGACATTCCTGGCACAAAAATGACTTTTCCCTCTAGTCATTAGTCATGTCTCAAGGCCCTCTTATATTCTTTTGCTTTCCACTTTGAATTTTATTTTCACAAAAATATAAGATTTACTGTTATCAGACTACTGCATTAGTGTAAAAATGGTATAAAAAATTATTGGTGCACTTGTGAAAGAATTTAGACTCACCAGTTGACGTGTATTCACTTGGCACATTTTTTACTTTTGAAGTTTGGGAAATCAGACATTTCTGCTACTTTGCTCAATTTCAAGGCACCTTTCTTTTTTAAAACCAGTCAAAATCATCTCAATTCTGTAATATATCTTTTCCATTCTATAAAATGAGACCAAAAAAAACTAGAATACAACAATAAATACCATGCAAAAAACACTGCAAGTCGCTGATTTATTCAAAAAAATGGTCAAAATTTTTTCTCATTATACTGTTGCTGCAGGATTTTTAGACTGTGCACACTGACCACTAGACCCATTCTTTCATGAAAAGGGCCCACCAGCTTTCTCCACTAGATTTGAGGCCGCTAGAATTTATAGTCTAAATCGTCAAAACCCTCGGGGTAAGGCGTGCTAGTGCGACGAAAACCCTCAAAGGGTTAATGCATTAAAGGGGTGCATCTAGTGAAAAAAAAATAAAAATTAATTTTTTGCTTCCTCCCCACCCAGCCATAAAAGGGGTGAACAGTATTTATTGATTAATTCTGCAATTTCTTTTCAATATAGTGTGCAATAGTGTATCCTTAATATCAACTTCCATAACATTCCAAGTTCTAATAAAATATTTCATTATATTCCAAAATTATGGGACAGCAAGTGAGAGTTGAAAGTGTATCAACTAAGGGAGGAGAAAGTTAGGGTGAGATATAGCGACTATTGGCAGAAAAGGGGGACTAGTGCAAGTATGGGTAGTGGGGTTGGGTTGAAAGAGATGGGATAGTATTAAAAAATTTTGAATTAGAATGTGGGGCGAAGTTTGTTGGTTATGGAGGGTGGGTGCAGGAGGAAGAGGAGTGATTGGTGGAATGATGAAGTAAAGTGCAATAAAAGAGAAAAGGTAACTTTTGGAAGTTTTTTGAAGCAAGTGATATAAGAAGGAAAAAAGAGTATATGGAGAGTAAAGAAGGGTGAAGAGAGTGGTGGGGACTGCAAAGGAAGTAAAAGGGTAAGTGGGAGAGGTATTGTCAAAAAATTTTTAGGAAAATAGAACAAATTTGGAGATAAACAAGTTAAGAAAGCCTAAGGAAAGCATGGATCTGTCAGTTAAAAACAGAGTAGGGAGTTAGTTGATGGGGAACTGGAGGTATTGAGTAGATGGCAAGAATATTTTGAGAACTTTTAATGTCTATGAAGAAGGGATGCAGTAATTTCATACTGGCCAGGAAGGTATAACATCTTTTAGGAGTTAGGAAGAGCAGGATGTGAGTGTGGAGAAGGTGAGCAAGGCATTATATAGAATGAAAAGGGTAAGCAGCTGGAACTGATGGGATCATGGCAGAAATGTTAAAAGCGGGGGAGGATATAGTGTTAGAGTGGTTGGTGTTTTTGTTCAATAAATTTATGAAGGGGGGAAGGTACCTAGGGATGGGCAGAAGCATGCATGGTTCCTTTATAAAAAGGGGAAGGGGACAAAAAGATTGTAAAATTATAGGGAATATGTTTACTGAGTTCTCCATGGGAAGTGGAACAAATTCTTCCTCTGTAAGCCATGCCCTTCCCCTGTATATATTACTAAATTTAAAAGGAGAAAGTTTCGTTTTCCTTTTGGGCCACCCACCTCAGTGGGATCACGGATGAGTACGTTGAAAGAAGGTTTACTGAGCATACCAGGTAAAGTGTATGGTAGGGTTATTATTGAAAGAATTAGGGGTAGAGAGGTAGGATTGCAGATGAGCAAAAGGCTTTAGAGTGGGTAGGGATGTGTAGATCAAGTGTTTACATTGAAGCATATATGTGAACAGTATTTAGATAAAGGTGGGAAGTTTTCATTGCATCTATGGTTTAGAAAGGTATATGATACAGTGGATGGTGGGCAATGTGGCAGCGTTGCAAATGTATATAAAATGTAGTAAGCTATTAAGTGCTGTAAATAGTTTTTATGAGGATAGTGAGATTCAGGTTAGGGTGTGTGCAGGAGAGGAGTTCTTCAGGTAAAAGTAGGTCTTAGACAGAGATGTGTAATGTCACCATGATTGTTTAATATATTTACAGATGGGGTTAAAAAAGGGTAAATGCTAGAATATGGGAGAGGATGGGATTAAATTTGGGAAATCAAATACAAAATGGGAGTTGACACAGTTACTTTGCTGATGATACTATGCTTTGGGAGATTCTAAAGAAAAGTTGTGAAAGGTTAATGGATGAGTTTCAGAGGATGTGTAAGGCAGAAATTTGAAAGTGAACAGTAAGAGTAAAGTGATGGGGCATCAACAACATTTAGATAAAGAAAATTGGATATCACATTGGAGAGGAGTATGGAGTAGTGAATGTTTTCAAATATCTGGAGTTGACTTGTCAGCGGATGGGTTCATGAAAGATAAGGTTAACCATAAATTGATGAAAAGGCGAATGTCGCTTTGAGACATCTATGGACAAAAAAACATTATCCATGGAGGCAAAAAAGGAATGTATGAAAGTATAGTGGTACCAACACTCTATGGGTGTGAAGCTTAGGGTGGTAAATGCTGCAGCAAGGGAGGCAGCTGGAGGCAGTGGAGATAGCCTGTCTAAGGGTAATGTGTTGTGTAAATATTATGCAGAAAATTTGGTGTTTGGAAATTAGGAGGAGGTGTGGAGTTACTAAAGTATTAGTTAGAGGCTGAAGAGGGGTTGTTGAGGTGGTTTGGTGATTTACAAAGAATGGAACAAAGTAGAATGACTGAGAGCGTATAAATCTATAGGGAAGGGAAGGTGGGGTAGAGTCGTTCTGAAAAGGTTGGAGGAGGGGGTAAAGAGTGGTTTTGTGGGTGAGGCTTGGACTTCCAGCAAGCATGCATGGCGTGTTTGATCGAGTGAATGGAGATGAATGGTTTTCA
This sequence comes from Cherax quadricarinatus, assembly GCF_038502225.1. Classification (NCBI taxonomy): domain Eukaryota; kingdom Metazoa; phylum Arthropoda; class Malacostraca; order Decapoda; family Parastacidae; genus Cherax; species Cherax quadricarinatus. Next base: position 76,859,871 of record NC_091296.1, read on the forward strand.
GGACCTGACATCTGTTGGAGTGTGAGCAGGGTAATATTTTGTGAAGAATTCAGGAAACTAGTTAGCGGACTCGAGTCCTGAAAATGGAAGTACAACGCCTGACTTTAAATTTCATATTTGAGTGCCTCTGCAAAGACAGTGACTATGTATGAATGATGGTGAAAGTGTTGAATGATGATGAAAGTATTTTCTTTCTTTTTGGTCATCCTGCCTCGTGATAAACAACGACATCTTAACCCTTTCAGGGTCCGTCCGTAGATCTCGACTGCGTTCAGGGTCCAGCCGTAGATCTCGTCATGAGCTCAGCTACTCTGATAAACTATGAGTTGTACATTTGGGCCTAGATATGAGAGAATACAGCTATGTGGTATGTGCACCATAAAACAGATCCTGCAGCACACTGTATAATGGAGAAAAACTGAAATCATGATTTTTCGATTAAAACAGCGACTTTGCAGTGTTTTTCGTATGTTTTATAGTTGAATTTGCAATTTCTTGGTCTCATTTGATAGAATGGAAGACATATTACAGAAATAGAGATGATTTTGATTGGTTTTACTGGAAATGGCGACCTTAAAGGAGAAATGTTAAATTTTCCCGATATTAAAAGAGAAAACAAACGATCCATTCTAATCCCCGCCAGCGGTGGGTTTTAAATCTTTCCCAAAATATGGTGAAATTTATAAATTATTCAGTATTATAACAGAAATCTTCTTTTTTTTGGTTAAATAAAATTCATTATTGAAAAAAATAAAAGGGAATTTTTTGTAAACCTAAAAACATCTAATAAAAGAAATTTTAAATTTAGTTCCAGGAATACCTACATTTTTATTCTGGACCCTATTTTGTTGAATATTTTGAACTTTTATTAAATTGGAAAAATTAAAAATTTCCGACCCATTTTTAATTTGTAGTTGAAACAGTTGACGGCGATTTCTTGTGTAATCATAGAATAAAAGTAATACTAGTGAAATAGCTAAAAATTTTGGTTACTCAGTAATTTTCCCTAAAATAAGTCAAAGTCCAAAATCCCGATTCGAAAATTCGCTGACATAAAAATTGGAATAACCCCGTAATTTTTCCATCAAATTTTTTTTTTGTTTTTCCTTTAAAGATTCTCCCTTTTCATAAAAAAGATTAAAAAATTTTTTTTTTAACCCAAGGCCCACCCCAAATCTGAGTCAAGTGCCCAAAAATTTTAAAAAAAAAATTTTTTTTTTTTTTAAATGATCTTTTGTGAAAAAAAAAAATAAAAGGGTGACAAATTCTCAGTTTGTGTGTCCGTTTTGTGGGGTTTTATTTTTAAAACGGCCAATACAAATTTTGGTATTTCCGGGTATTACTTTTTTCCGGTGAAAAAATCCAGAAAACTGTTCAACTAAAAATAAATATGGTAATTTTGAATTTTACAAATTCAAAAATTTAAAATTTAAAATAAAATAAAAAATGTAATTTCCCTGGCTTTTAACCTTTCTTTTTATTATGTTTAAAATTTTAAAAAAAAATTCCTTTTTTTTTTCCATAAATTTTTATTCAAAAAATGAAGATTTACTGTTATCAATACTGTGTGTAAAATATAGCATTTAATTTAAATATTAACCACCGCGGATTAATGTGGGTTTTTTATGTATCGAAAAAAGCTTCCCCTGCTGGCTCGTTTCAAGCCATTTCGTGCTAAAACTCAAAATCATCTCTATTTCTGTAATATTCTTCATTATCAAATGAACAAAAAAACCCAAATAAAAATAAAAAAAATCAAAAATAAGTGTTTTTTTTTGAAAATCATGATTTCTTTTTTTTCATTTACTTGTTCAAGGGTGATGTGGTCACTAAATAGATTGTTTCCAATTGGGCCCCAAATCGCCCCGTTTTTTAAATGACTCATTGCAGGGTTTTGGAAATCCGAAACCGTGTTTTCGGGCGAACCTGAAAGATAAAACTTTACCTGGGCACTTCGATTTGGGCCTTGGCCTGAAGGGGGTTAAAAAAAACTAAAACAGTACATGGATACCCTGCAAAATGCCGTAAAAGGTCCCGACATGATGGGGTTTCCGACAAACCATTGTTGTCAAAAAATATTAATCAATTTTTTTTTTTTTTTTTAAAAAGTCGGCCCTCTCCCCCCCGAGGGAGGGGGACCCAAAAAAAAAAAAATCCCAAAAAAAATTTCTTTTATCATCTTCAAAAACCCCCCCTCACTCACACATAATCCTGTTTTTAGAGGTCTCAAAACAACAGTTTAAACATATACATATAAGATACACAACATACCCTTCAAACCAAATCCCAAAACCCCCCTTTAATAGGCATTGTACTTTTTTCAGGACTCAAGTCTGGCTTAAAAAAATAACCAGTTTCCTAACCCTTACTAAATATTACCTCCCCACCCCCACAGATGTGGGTCCCAAATCCTTTCTCCATTCACCCCTTCAAACCCGGGCTCATGCCGCCTGTGGAAGTCAAACCCCTCCCCCACAAAACCCTTTCCCCTCCCCTTCCCTTAACCTTTTGGGGCGCCCCTCCCCCCTTCCCCCAAAGATTTTGCTCTCCGTGTCTTTTTTGACCCATTCTCTCTTAGCCAAACCCCCTAAAAACCCCTCTTACCCCCCGCTTATCATTAACCCCCCTTCCCCAAATTTCCCACACTCCAAATTTTCTTATAATTTTCACTAAAATTTGCCCTCAGGACATCTTTTCCCCTCAACCCTCCCCCCCCCCCCCCGGTTTTGGGTACTACTATATTTTCATACATTCCCTTTTTTTGCCTCCATAGATAACTTTTTGTCTCATACCTCAACCTCCATAACCTTTTATCCTCATCATTCTCGATTAACCTCACCCTTCAAAACCCTCACCGACCGTCAATTAAATATCGCTTTCCCACTTCTTCCATCTCCTCCCCCCCAATTTGATACCCAAATTTTCTTTATCTAAATCTTTTGATCCCCTCATCACTACTTTTTTCTATTTCCCTTTCAACTTTCTTTTACTTCCCCAAATCATCCAAAATTTGTTTTCCGGGGTTCCCATAAACTATCATAAAAAGCAACTGTGTCAATTCCCATTTTTAATTTATTCCACCCCTCGCCTGAACCCCCTAATTTTTCTTTTAACCCCCATCTATAAATATATTAAACAGCCATGGGCATTAAAACCCCCTTCTAAGACCTATTTTTTGGGGGAAAGTATTTCCCTTTTTCTACACACCTAACCTGGGCCTCCTTCCTCATATCTAAATAAATAACTAATATCCTAAAAGTAAATTAATAAATAATTACTACAACTAACTAAATCCCAAATTTTGAAAAGTAAATAAATGAATAAATATGGACTTCCCCCTTCTTAGGTAATTACCCAAAGTTTCATCCCCTAAGTAATTGTTTTCAAACAAAAAGTCAAAATATCATAAGTCAAATCATCTAATACTGGGGCCCCTTATAAAATGGTCCCTGTATAAAAAAGGGAATGAATGGAATAATTTGGGAAAGAATAAAGGGGTGGATAAATATATGAAATGAAAGAAAAAAAATAATTTCAGTTAATAGGATATTCAGTTCTCTTGTATTCATTGTAACTCCTAAATTTATATTAACTACCACCTAAGATAAATAAAAAACTAAATCTTTATTCCTTATTAATCTAAAGTTATTTAAAAGTTTCAAATGTTTTCACATTGGACTTTCTAACCCTAAATGTATTCATCTTTTAAAAACACTATCATGCTGAAAAAAGTATTTATCTTAAAATTTAAAGAAAGTATAAAACATATTAATAAAACAAAGTTTGTAGTTTTTACCATTTCACTTTCGGTGTGATCTTGAACTCTTTTTCTTTCATCTTGATATTGTAAAAAAATTCGCAGCTCTTAAGGATACTAATTCCTCAAAAACCTTAAAACAACTTAAATCCATTTTTCGAACTCTGAGCGTCCCAATCATTGAAATATAAGGGAAAATATATTTTCATTAATATCTTAAAATTTCCCCCCTAATATAATAAGTTCTTTTTCAAAATTTTTAACAGCAAAGTATGATTGGTTTATTCTCTCTTCCCCGCCCCTCTTAAAAACACAGATTTTTGGGTTTTTCTGGAACTACAGTACCGTATAAATAATTAAAAAGAATATAGTTTCAAAAAAACTTTAAATATTTAAAACACCTGTATACTGTCGTATTTAATAATCAAGAAATGAAAATTTTTTTAACAGACCAGCTGTTTTACACCTATGGGTTATCAAAAAAAAATGCATTCATCATCATTCATTCAATGCTGTCTTGCCAAGTTCACAAACTCACAGTTCAAATGACCCTCAGCACTGTAACACCCCCACCTCTCTTTCTTAACCACTGTTTCCACTTCAGGACTCAACCCCAAAAGGGTTTTCCCCTTAATTCTTCATAAATGAGATGTTCAAAAAATAATTATTAAACCTTTTTTCAATGCTTTATGAAAACCATATACACACATAAAAAGTCAAAATTTTACATGAATTTAAAAAATGGAAGTACTGTATTTTCTTCTACCAGGTAAAAACCTGTGGATAGTGTACCTGTAAGAACTGAAGAAAGAAATGTTTAAATTTATTATATCCCAAAACAAAGCTCTTTATATTAAAAGTCAATAAAGTTTCCTGTCAAACAAGATATAAATATTTTACAATTAAAAACAAAAATTCTCATGGGTAACTGCAATCAAGCAAATTTTTTCTAAAAAATGTTTATCTTTTTAAAAAAATCAAACCCCATGGTGTTTCTCTTGTTTGATATTTTCAGTGACTTTAGTTTTTATTTCAAAAATTTATATAAAGGGGCATCAGATTTTGGTACATACATTATCATCCTTTTTCCCAAAAAAAATACGTAATTATGTTTCCTAGACTAAGTCCTCTTCATTTCAAACTTAGTTCTTTTCCTTTTTTTCCCTTTTTTTTTATTAAAAATCCCCATTTCTCACCAAGGAAAGATGCCCCGAAAAAAAAAACACTTTCATCATCATTCCTCCATCACTGTCTTGCCGGGCATGCCTCACTGCATTTTCCCTCACATAACACCCCTTGGGGGTGCGGCTTGCCCCACCTCGGACTCAAGTCCCCCTGCGGTTTCCCGGGCCCCTTCAAAAATCATTCTCATTGCTCACATGCCACATCGTAAAGTCTAAAAACCATTTTTCTTTTTTGGGGTTTTAAACTTCCAGTTATCCTCCACATACACATTATAAACAGGGCTTTAAAACCATAAGTTTTAGAACCTTAAGCAGCATCAAACTTATTTTAACGGGTTAAAAACATGAATAAATTCTCTGCTAAACTGCCACTGTTAATATTTTGTCTTTTTAAAATTAAGTAACGGGAAGTTTTAAGATTGGTTTGAATAAAATGCTACAAAATAATTTTTTTTTTGAGCCAATTATATCAAATTATATTTGCATCATTCAGTAACTCAATAAAAAACTAAAAACAGCTAAATTAAATCAAATGTAACTTTGTTATTTCTAAAAAAAAATTTGGTTTGGTTTTTTTTGAAAAAGGTGGAAATTGGGTTTAATACACTGGGGGATGGAAGAAATGGGGATATGGAACAAATAAAAATACCCCAAAAGGGCGTAAGGAAAAGGGATAAGTTTTTAATTGAAATAAATGGGCACTGCAAGTCAAAATAACTAAGCCCGGATTTAAAAAAGTATCTCTTAAACCCAGAATAGTCAGGAAGTGAAAGTGCTGGTAGAAATGATGGGGGGCCCATTATATTTTTAAGAGCCGTTGAGGGGCCCCCCCGGGCTAAGGGGGATTCAATCAGAAGGTGGCAAGTTGAGAGGCAGGGCTAGGATCTGAAATGACCCTACAACTAAAAAGGGGAACACAAACAGAGGGGTTATATGTTTGGATGTTACCCCTCTGATGGTCTTCAACACTAAGACGAGGTCCAAAATACAACACCTCTTTTCAATGTTCCATTATGTTTTTTTAAACTGAGCCAGTGTTCTTATGTTTGGTGTTTTTCCCATTTTTCCCCATTTCTGTAAAAGTTATGGGAAATGGCAACTAACACCATATTTTAAAATGAAAGTATTGTATGTACTGTGTTTTATTATATTTTTTTTTTTGTGCCTAAATTAGGCATTAATATATGAAAAGGTAAAATGTTATCAGGTGTTTAGATACATTCAATATCAAAAAAATGCTCTTTTCCATCTGCTAGTGATTTTCCCACTTCCATCGGGGCCCAAAACCTAAAGCTGTAAAACGGGGGCCCTCTGTTTTTCAAATTTTCCCAGAGTGCTTTTAACATTCTTGGGCAGTCTAATTTTTGAAAACCCAAATATTTCTGTTCAACAATGCCCTTTAAAATTTAATTTTTCCTGGTAACTTTTAATTTCCCAAATTTTTTTAATTTTTTTTTAATTTTTTTCATACATACAAGTGAAAAATTTCAATTTGGGTTAGAACTCATCTTCTTACCCCATTCAGTGGAAAAGGGAGTCAGTGTTTTATTGATACAAATTTGATTAAAATTTTAAACTAAACAAGCCCATCCGGCGATGAGCCATAGTTGTGTCGTCCCCCAAAATAATGCGGGATTTTTCAGGCTTAAAAAATGGCCTACCCACTTCTTCGGGTTTTGCAATGTGAGCCAAAAAGCTGGAGACAATATAACTTGAAGGGAATTGCATGTTTATTGAGCTTTGTAAAAACTTCCCAATCAATTCTAATTAGAAAAAATTTTTAAAAAGTCTGTAACAAAAAAATACACGTAATTGTTTAAAGGAATGCATGACAACCCAAAAAAAATTCATTGTGGCCCTGTGTCTTTGTCCCCGAGGAACATCCTTTAAAATTATGCAATAACCCCCCTTCGATGGGACCCCCAAGTCCAAATGTTGTCACAGACCTTGTATATAGAAAAACGATTAACTCTCATTAAAAACTGGAATGAGAAAAGGGGCTGTTCCTTTTTGGGGAAAACCTAAAAAATGCAAGTTTTTTTTTTAATTCTTTCCTAAAAAAAAAGAAATTATCAAAAAATTTAAAAATATAAAAAACATATTAATCTCCTTGATTTACAGGGGTTTTCAATTTTCCCAATTATAATAAAAACCATTCTGTTTATTTTAAACACTATTGTGGCCGAAAAAAAAAAAAACTTTTGGTTAATTTTTAGTGTGGGCCCAACACCATTTAAATCTGGGACGTGAAAATTAATAAAATCCCCTCTTAACAAATTAATTTTTCTGGGGGAAGGGTTTCCCCCGTGATCACCTCTTTTACACATTCTGTTTATTTTTTAAAAAATCACATCCCGATAGTTTTTTAAATTAGTAACAGAGATCTCATATACATATTGCAGAAAAGAGCACAAATGTCTGTCCTTCATGACATGAAGACTAGCAAATCTCAAAACATGTAGGAACCCAAATACAGTGGACCCCCATTTAAAAACCTCCTCGACCAATTATGTAAGTGTATTTATGTTAAGTGTTTTTTATTTTGGGTCTGAAATGGACAATCTACTTCACAATTTCCTTATGGGAAAAATTCGCAGTCTGGCACCTGGAAAATACTACTGGAATGAAAAAATTCTTAACCGGGGGCCACTGTATAATTTTGAAACACAATAGGGATTCGGCCCTCATAGAATTGGAGATGCAGCCAGTCTTTTTACCTCATAAAGCACATCAGATATAAAAAAATGAAAAAGGGTTTTCAATAAAAATAATCCCAGAAATAAGGGAAAGAATATGAGGAGGAACTTTTTTAAATGAACACAGTAAGCCTGAAAAATGAAGGGAGCCATGATCACAATGTAAAAATTCTAAAATTAATTGAAAAGGGAAAAAGGGGAGTGTGCAAGAAGTTGGATCATGTGGTAACTGGAGATAGATAAACCCAGGGGTGCTAAAGTATTATTTTAGTTTTTAAAATGGGGAAGGGAAAAGTCCCAAAATGGGGGGAATAGGGAAAAATGGCGAGGAATAGGCAAGATGGCAGAGGAATAGTCTTAAGATGGAAAAGGGAAAGAATCCTTTTAAAAGGGGGAAATACCTTGATGCTTTTGAAAACCCGAAAAAGGTTAACCCCCCCCCTTTTTGGATCAAACCTGATTCTCCCCAACTCCTCCCCTTCCCCAAGGGACTTAGTTATTTTAAAACTAATCCCTGGCACTAAACCTTGGGTTATACAGTGCTTCAACTGTACTCCCCCGGTGTGGTTCACCCGGTCAAGTCACGCTCCTAATTTTTTTTTTTCCCCTTCCCGACTTTTCATATCTTCTTAAAAATATGTTTAATCCCGCCTCCACTACATCCCTTCCCCCAAAAAATTCCACTTCTATTCTCTGGCTGAAAAAGCTTCCTAAAACCCCGTGATTCATCTGAGTCTTCAACCCAACTTGACCCCCTTTTTTTGTCCATTTCTGGCATTTATCTCTTCCACCCCCTTCCCAATTTTCTCAGTATTTTATATGTCATTTCATGTTCCCCATCTCTTTTATCCCCCTGTCATCAGGTCAATTTTCCTTTAAAATTTCCTTGAGGACCCTCTTAGCTCCCGGGGCTAGTCTTTTCAAACTTTCTTTTTTTCAGTTTCCTATGTACTTGCAGTGGGGTTCCAAACTGGTGCTGCATACTCCAATTGGGCCCCCTTTTACAGTGTCGGGTCCCGAGCGATTCCTTTTAAAATGACAGAATGTTGTTCTTATGTTTGCTAAACCCCATATGCTGGGAGTTAAATGGACGTTGTTTTTTCCCCCAGAAGTTTTTCGGTGCCCGTACTGACCCCAATTTTTCCCCTAAAATTTGTGGGAGTTATATTTTAGCCCCAAACATACCCTCAAAAGCCCAAATTTGGGGACCCGGGGGTGTCGTTATAAAATCCCTTTTTTGGTTGTGCCCCCGGGGGAATGTCCGGTTTATCTCACCCAAAATTTTTTCCCTTTAGTAGGTTTTAGTTTTGGACCCCTAGCTTACTCTGTCTGCAGTCTTTGTTCCCCCAAACTTCATGACTTTGCACTTGTTGGATTTCCTGGGTTTACCTGGAGGGTTTAGGTCAATGCCCCGCGGGTCTGACCAGGCCTCCTGGTGGATCAGCGCCGATCAACCCCGGCTGTTGCTCTGGCTGCGCAAACCCCGTCGACCACAGCCCCGGGGATCAGGAACTGACAGGTGCTTGTCAGTGCCACGAGCTCCCGGGGGCTGGGTAATCCCCCTTTTGTGTTTTGGGGGGCAGTTGAACGTCCGGGCCCCCACATTGTTGGTCTCTTACGTGCATGACACCCCCGCTTTTCATTGGGGGGATGGTGCATTCTGCCAAAACTTTTCTTTTTTTGTGAGTGATTTTTGGGGTTTAAGTTTGGCTAGTCCCCCTGGTTTTCCCGGTGTATATAATCATGTATCTCTCCCCCCTGCATTCCGGAATAAGGGTTTAGAAACCTCAGGGCTCCCCCTTTGGCGTTTTATTTTTCCGTTATGGCCCGTGAAAGTTCTCTTACATTTTCGGGAAAACAATTTTTCCCCCCCCTTGAAAAGGGGCTGTTAGGGTCACAATATTCACCCAGATGAACAAGTGGCCTGAAAGTGTCATCATAAACGCCTCCCCCAGTTTTTAAGGGTTTTCATTATCCCTCCTGTCATTTTTTCCCGGGATGTTGATCAATGTTATGGTCCTTGAGGTGAGATCCCCCGACAAATCCTCCCCGGTCTTTGGCGTTGGTGTTTTGCTCTTTTTTTGTGGAAATTTTTTTTGTACTCAGAAAATTTAATTTCCTCTGTTTACCATATCTGAGTAATTGAAAATTTTTCATCGTTAACTTTTTTTGTTTTCTGGCCCCTAAAGATTTGGTTGATTCCGCCTGGGTAGTGTTTCAATGGAAGACCTGTCTGGTTGTTTTCATCTCAAAAGGGAAAACCGGTGCTTGGCTGACATCCCCTTTTATTCGGATTGGGATGAGGGAAAAAGATGGGGGGTAGTACTGTGCCTTTGAAAAGAGGGGTTTCCTGTCCTGGACTTTACTCTGTTGGACTACCCCTGTGTTCTGTTGGGGGGAAATTATGATCCCTCACCACTTTTTCCCTTTTTTTCCTTTGGGGGCATTTTTTGGGTATTCATCATGTCCCCCACTTGTGAAAGGGTTTTTTCAAAGTCTGTATATATTACATCTGCATTCTTTTGTCTTTTAGTGCATTTAGGACCTTCTGTGTCAGTAGTTTAGACAGACAGGGCGACCTTTCTAAACCCATGTTGCCCCCGGGTTGGTTTAAATGATGGGGGTTTTAGATGGTGGGGATCTTGTTTTAGGACCCTTTTAAAATTTTATATATGGGATTTTTGCTTTTTGTGTTCTTTTCTGTTGCCTTTTTCCCCCTTTTTGGGTGGGGCTATGTCTGTTTTTTTTGTAACTGAGGTGACCCCGTGTCCCTGCTCCCTCTCCTAGGATGGAAAGGGGTCGTGATGGGGGGTTCTTGCGTTCTTGATGAACACAAATTCCATGAGTCTGGCCCTGGGGCGGTGCATGGGCATGTCATTTTCGCCTGTTGAAGTCATTTGGGGTCAGGATAACTCGGATATTGTGTTAATCAAATTTTTTGGGTCCTTTAAAAAAATTTTTTTGATCTTCGACTCTCCCCGTCTGGTTTGGGTTTTTCAAAACTGAGTCATATTTTGGGCAGGGGCTCCTCATTTCCTTGCTGTCATCTGTGGACCCATCTTGTTTAAAAGGGGCCCAAATGGCGTTGTTCTGATTTGATTTGGCATGGGGAAAAAAAACTTTTGGGGTTTTTTTGATTTTATTATACTTTTTGTTCTTCCCCGGGTTCCCGACCCCAGTTCAGCTTAAGTTGTGCTTGCTTTTCTCTGACCAGTGTCCCTGCATTTCAGATATATTTCCTCTTTTAGCCCTCTGTTATTCTTTCTGCCTGAAAGGCGCCTGTCTCTTTCTATTTCATCTACTCCTCCTTTTTTTTAGAGAAAAATTTTTCATCATGGTCCCGGTTAATCTGTTCTGGCATAAGTTTTTGGGCTGTTTTTAGTATATCTTGCTTTTCGTTGGACTTGGTTTTTTTTGGGCCCCCTTTATTTTTTTTTAATTAATTTGGGGAAAGCTCCCTGTTAAATTTATTTTTTCGGTCGGGGCTCTGCATACATGTCTGAACCTCAATTATTTGTGATCTGAGTATATTGTTTTTGATATGTGACATTTCTTATCAATCATCATTGTTAGTGAAATGAGGTCTGTGTACTCAGTCTAGTAAATCTATTATTTGCTGGTTTTAAAATTTTTTTTTTAGGATTTAAAAACTCTGTAGTGTGAGTTTTCATGGCTGCCTCCCGGTGTTTTAAAATTTTTATTTGCTATTTCCCCCATTTTTGGTGCCTTGTTGAAATCCCCCGACAAGATGTTGGGTGCAGGAGCTGAAAGATTTTTCCCGACAGTGGTAATTTTTTCCTGTTTTATTGGGGGTTTTTCGGAGGCTTGTGAAATACCACAAAAATTGGGTTTTGGTTCGACCTTTACCCAAAAATTCCCCGTCATTTTTAGGCTTGATTCTGTGCAAACAAAAATGACTCCAATGGGGGTTGACTCCCGGGCCAGTTCTGGATCAGGCCTGCACCTGTCGACCCCCTTTTGTTCCCTGGTCCTTTCGTTGGATTCTTTCATCAACTTCATCATCTGCAAACAGTTCCGGGGTTCTATTCCTTCCGTCATTCGTTCCCTCTAAAAACAGCACCAGTCCTGGACTGGCCTGTAAACTCCTCCGGCGCCTCGCCTCCCCGTCGTGACTTGCTTTTCTTCCCGACAGGATCCCCGATCCATTGTATCCTTCCCTTTACCTGCCTGGTCCTCCACCTTCTGCCAATCCCCTTTTGTAACTGTTTAAACGTGTTTTTCAGTCAAGAAAAAGCAATCTACCCACCCTTCTCTCTCTTGTCTTACTGCTGTCACTCTGTCATAGAACTCCAGTAGGTTTGTGACACAGGATTTCTCGTCCCTGAAACCGTGCTGGCTGTCGTTGATAAGCTCATTCCTCTCAGGTGTTCCACCACCCTTCTCCTGATAATCTTCTCCATGACTCTGCATACTATGCATGTCAGTGACACTGATCTGTAGTTTAATGCTTCGTGTCTATCACCTTTTTAAAATTGGGACTACATTTGCCGTCTTTCATACCTCAGGTAGCCGCCCTGTTTGATAGCATATTGAATATTGTTGTTGGGGTACACATAGTGCCTCTGCTCCTCTCTCAGGACCCATGGAGATGTATGAACCTTTGAGATTTAGTGCTTTTAACTGAATTTTAGTATCAGCAGTAATAGTAGTATGAGAACTGGCTGATCTTAATGTAGAGTGGTGGAGGCACTACAACATTTCAAGAGCAGATATAATATGGCTTGTGAGACATAAAAACAGTAATACTACCAGCAAAAAGCCTCTTACTTCATCAAAGTCACTCAGAAGTTTAATAATTTCAAATGGTTTGCAATCAGACTAATTCCAGAGTTGAGGGTATACTAGAGAAATTCAAGAACTGTGCCTAACAACTGTGGATGAGAGGAAAACTAACAATGATCGATTACATCACAAAAATACTCTAAAGAATTGACAGGTTAAATAGGGACAAAATGTCTGATATATAAGAACCAGAAACAAAGGAATACAGCTGGAAGCTAAAAAGAACACAGGCGAGTCACTAAATGTAAGGTGGCCCAAGATTACTAACATCCTTCCTTCATATACTACAGGGTAAATTATTAATAGACCCTTAGTTATTTTCAGAACAAACTTAATAAATTCTTCATGTGAAGTAGCAGATAACCAGATAAACATCATAATCTCTATAAAAATAAATAAATAAATACTGCGAGCCATTAACGTTACCTGAAGTTTAGCTCCCTTCAGCTGAACTGCTTGCAGCGTCAATGTCATCTTGATCTCCTGTACATTCTTTACCTCAACCCTGAAAAATCATGCTTTATAGTATGTACTGCATTACTGTTTTGTACACAAGGTATTAGGAGTTTGATCATCTGAAAACTAATAAAATGTTGATACTTCCTTTCAGGGCATAAATCATGACATACTGTATATAATATTAGTATGGCATGCAGGTTTATAACTGGAATGTCATAATAATTCATGTATGTACTAGTTACCAAAGGAATAATTCAGAAGGCTGAGGAGAGGATGTTGAGCTGGTATGAGCCCAAAATAGGATGACAAAAAGGATGTATAAATCAGGAGTGAGGAAAGAGGTCAGGGATCATCCCAGGAAATGGAAGGGCAGGAGAGGGGTAAATTTAGTTTAGTGTTCTAGGGGTTTGAGCATCTAGCAAGAAGTTTGTGTGAGCATGTAAGATCTAAGTAGAGATGAGCAGTTGTGGCTTGAAGTGCTGTTGGAATGTCAACTATGTAACATTTACAAAGGGATTTGGAAAACCGGTAAACTAGACTCGAGTCCCAGAGAAGAGTAGTGTGTATAGAGTATGTATGTACAGTGGCGATGGGAAGTACAATGCCTGCACTCTGAAGGAGGGGTGTTAATGTTGCAGTTTAAAACTGTAGTGTAAAGCACCCTTCTGGCAAGACAGTGATGGAGTGAATGATGGTGAAAGTTTTCTTTTCAGGCCACCCTGCCTTGTGGAATCGGCCAGTGTGATAATAAAAAAATATGTACAGTGGACTCTTATTTTTGTTATCATCGGAATTAGTAATTTTCTAAATCGTAACACTGTTTCGTCAAAATATTGACTCATGAATCATTGTTTGATTAGCAAATAGTCGCTTGTCCCAGAAGCGCCCCACACACCATTCACGTCGGTGTGCCATTGTTTATCAGAGAGACACGATCCCAAAGTTCATACGATACATTTCGTAATATTCCATTCATTTTAGTGCTTGCAACTGCTAAATACGCCACCATGGGCCCAAGAGCTTCTAGTGGCAGCTCTTTGGTAAAGAAGGTGAAAAACACAATAGATTTCAAGAAAGACATCATTGAAAAATATGAAAGTGGAGAGCGTAAGGCAGAACTTGCAGGATGTATCGGAACCCCATACAACCATCACTTCCATCGTGCAAGAAAAGAAATAAAGAAAACTGTTGTTGCGAAAGGGTAAATATGCTCACAAAAATGAGATCACAAGTACTCGAAGATGCTGAGAAGTTACTTTTGGTGTGGATCAACGAGAAACAATTAGCAGGAGATAGTGTTATGCAGTCGATAATTTGTGAAATGGCAAGGCAGTTGCATGACGATCTCTTAAAGAAAATGCCTGCAACGAGTGCTGATGTTAGTAAATTTAAGGCGGTAAAGGCTCGTTTGAGAGATTTAGAAGCATAGTGGTATACACAGTGTGGTAAGGCATGGTGAGGCCACTAGTTCTGACAAATATGCAGCTGAAAATATATGCATGAATTCAAAGGGGTACATAGAGGCTGAAGAATTCAAACCTCAACAAGTGTTCAATTGTGATGAAGAAATCTTTTGGAAGAAAATGCCAAGAAGGACTACATCATGCAGGAGGAAAAGGCACTGTCAGGACAGAAGCCTATGAAAGATAGGCTTTACTCTTTTGTTCTGTAGTAATACTAGTAGGAATTTCAAAGTGAAGCCTTTACTGGTGTATCACTCTGAAAATCCCAGTGTTAAAAAAAGACAGTGTCGCCAAGAGCAACTTATTATTATTGTGATGTGGAAGCTAACAGTAAAGCATGGGTCACGAGGACATTTTCCTTGATAAGTTCAATGAGGTGTTTAGCCCCAGCGTGAAGATATACCTCCTGAAAATAGAATTGGAACTCAAGTGGCTCCTGGTAATGGACAATGCTCACTCATCATCCAGACTTGGATGACCAAATGAGTGGAGGTGTTTTGTTTCATCACAGTGAAGTTCTTGTCCCCTAATGCCATTCCTCTCATCCAGCTCATGGACCAGCAGATCATTTTAAACTTCAAAACTCTACCAGCAATGTTTCAAAGAGTGCTTTGATGTGACCTCAGACACTCAACTGACCCTAGGAGAGTTGGGAAAGATCACTTCAAAATAAATAAATAAATAAATATATCTCTCTCTCCAACACGGCCGTATCCCACTGAGGCAGGGTGTAAAAAAGGAAAAACAAAAGTTTCTCCTTTTACATTTTAGTAATATATATGGGAGAAGGGGTTATGGCCCTTGCACCAGCATTTAGTCGCCTCTTAAAAAATGCATGGCTTACAGAGGAAGAATTCTGTTCAACTTCCCCATGGAAATGTTGAGTAGATAAGTGGGGAGTTTGAATCAAGTGAGAGTAATGGTGGTTGGGATTTCAATGCTCAGTGGTAAAAATGATATGGAGAGAGGAGTAGAGTAGTTTAGGGTGCCAGGGTAAATGTAAATGGGAGCCTTTAATTGAGCTATGTGAAGAAAGAGATTTGGTAATAAATGAAAACATATTTTATAAAAGAGGATAAATAAATATACAAGGTATGATGTACATGTTGAAAGTAGTTTATTAGATTATGTATTGGTGGATAAAAGGTTGATGGATAGGCTCCAGGATGTACATGTTTATAGAGGGGCAACTGATATATCGGATCATTATTTAGTTGTAGCTACAGTTAGAGTAAGAGGTAGATGGGAAAAGAGGAGGGTGGCAACAACAAGTAAGAGGGAGGTGAAAGTGTATAAACTAAGGGAGGAGGAAGTTCGGGTGAGATATAAGCGACTATTGGCAGAAAGGTGGGCTAGTGCAAAGATGAGTAGTGGGGGGGTTGAAGAGGGTTGGAATAGTTTTAAAAATGCAGTATTAGAATGTGGGGCAGAAGTTTGTGGTTATAGGAGGGTGGGGGCAGGAGGAAAGAGGAGTGATTGGTGGAATGATGAAGTAAAGGGTGTGATAAAAGAGAAAAAGGTAGCTTATGAGAGGTTTTTACAAAGCAGAAGTGTTATAAGAAGAGCAGAGTATATGGAGAGTAAAAGAAAGGTAAAGAGAGTGGTGAGAGAGTGCAAAAGGAGAGCAGATGATAGAGTGGGAGAGGCACTGTCAAGAAATTTTCATGAAAATAAGAAAAAAATTTTGGAGTGAGTTAAAAAAGTTAAGAAAGCCTAGGGAAAATATGGATTTGTCAGTTAAAAACAGAGTAGGGGAGTTAGTAGATGGGGAGATGGAGGTATTGGGTAGATGGCGAGAATATTTTGAGGAACTTTTAAATGTTAAGGAAGAAACAGAGGCAGTAATTTCATGCACTGGTCAGGGAGGTATACCATCTTTTAGGAGTGAAGAAGAGCAGAATGTAAGTGTGGGGGAGGTACGTGAGGCATTACGTAAAATGAAAGGGGGTAAAGCAGCTGGAACTGATGGGATCATGACAGAAATGTTAAAAGCAGGGGGGGATATAGTGTTGGAGTGGTTGGTACTTTTGTTTAATAAATGTATGAAAGAGGGGAAGGTACCTAGGGATTGGCAGAGAGCATGTATAGTCCCTTTATATAAAGGGAAAGGGGACAAAAGAGACTGTAAAAATTATAGAGGAATAAGCTTACTGAGTATACCAGGAAAAGTGTACGGTAGGGTTATAATTGAAAGAATTAGAGGTAAGACAGAATGTAGGATTGCGGATGAGCAAGGAGGTTTTAGAGTGGGTAGGGGATGTGTAGATCAGGTGTTTACATTGAAGCATATATGTGAACAGTATTTAGATAAAGATAGGGAAGTTTTTATTGCATTTATGGATTTAGAAAAGGCATATGATAGAGTGGATAGAGGAGCAATGTGGCAGATGTTGCAAGTATATGGAATAGGTGGTAAGTTATTAAATGCTGTAAAGAGTTTTTATGAGGATAGTGAGGCTCAGGTTAGGGTGTGTAGAAGAGAGGGAGACTACTTCCCGGTAAAAGTAGGTCTTAGACAGGGATGTGTAATGTCACCATGGTTGTTTAATATATTTATAGATGGGGTTGTAAAGGAAGTAAATGCTAGGGTGTTTGGGAGAGGGGTGGGATTAAATTATGGGGAATCAAATTCAAAATGGGAATTGACACAGTTACTTTTTGCTGATGATACTGTGCTTATGGGAGATTCTAAAGAAAAATTGCAAAGGTTAGTGGATGAGTTTGGGAATGTGTGTAAAGGTAGAAAGTTGAAAGTGAACATAGAAAAGAGTAAGGTGATGAGGGTGTCAAATGATTTAGATAAAGAAAAAATTGGATATCAAATTGGGGAGGAGGAGTATGGAAGAAGTGAATGTTTTCAGATACTTGGGAGTTGACGTGTCGGCGGATGGATTTATGAAGGATGAGGTTAATCATAGAATTGATGAGGGAAAAAAGGTGAGTGGTGCGTTGAGGTATATGTGGAGTCAAAAAACGTTATCTATGGAGGCAAAGAAGGGAATGTATGAAAGTATAGTAGTACCAACACTCTTATATGGGTGTGAAGCTTGGGTGGTAAATGCAGCAGCGAGGAGACGGTTGGAGGCAGTGGAGATGTCCTGTTTAAGGGCAATGTGTGGTGTAAATATTATGCAGAAAATTCGGAGTGTGGAAATTAGGAGAAGGTGTGGAGTTAATAAAAGTATTAGTCAGAGGGCAGAAGAGGGGTTGTTGAGGTGGTTTGGTCATTTAGAGAGAATGGATCAAAGTAGAATGACATGGAAAGCATATAAATCTATAGGGGAAGGAAGGCGGGGTAGGGGTCGTCCTCGAAAGGGTTGGAGAGAGGGGGTAAAGGAGGTTTTGTGGGTAAGGGGCTTGGACTTCCAGCAAGCGTGCGTGAGCGTGTTAGATAGGAGTGAATGGAGACGAATGGTACTTGGGACCTGACGATCTGTTGGAGTGTGAGCAGGGTAATATTTAGTGAAGGGATTCAGGGAAACCGGTTATTTTCATATAGTCGGACTTGAGTCCTGGAAATGGGAAGTACAATGCCTGCACTTTAAAGGAGGGGTTTGGGATATTGGCAGTTTGGAGGGATATGTTGTGTATCTTTATATGTGTATGCTTCTAGACTGTTGTATTCTGAGCACCTCTGCAAAAACAGTGATAATGTGCGAGTGTGGTGAAAGTGTTGAATGATGATGAAAGTATTTTCTTTTTGGGGATTTTCTTTCTTTTTTGGGTCACCCTGCCTCGGTGGGGAGACGGCCAACTTGTTGAAAAAAAAAAATGGTTAACAGCAACCGCCCAGGGAAATACTACCGTCCTGCCAAGTGAATTAATAAGCGAAAGCCTGTAAATTGTTTACATGATGGTAGGATTGCTGGTGTCCTTTTTCTGTCTCATGAACATGCAAGATTTCTGGTACGTCTTGCTACTTCTACTTACATAGGTCACACTACACATACACAACCTGCAGCATATATACACACTCCTCTGGGTTTTTCTTGTTTTCTTTCAGTTCTTGTTCTTATTTTATTTCCTACCATCTCTATGGGGAAGTGGAACCAGAATTCTTCCTCAATGCCATGCATGTTGTAAGAAGGTGACTAAAATGCAGGAACAAGAGGCTAGTAACCCCTTCTCATGTATATATTACTAAATGTACAAGGAGAAACTTTTCGTTTTTCTTTTTGAGCCACCCGCCTCCAGTGGGATACGAGCGATGTGTTGAAGAAAGAAAGAGATATATGTGTAGTAGGTTGGTAGACAGCAACCACCCAGGAAGTACTACCGTCCTGCCAGCCAGTGTAAAGCGAAGCCTGTAATTGTTTTACATGATGGTAGGATTGCTGAGGTGTCCATTTTGTCTCATAAACATGCAGGGATTTCAGAGTCGTCTTGCTATTTCTACTTACATTAGGTCACACTACACATACATTTTTTTTTTTCCAACAAGTTGGCCGTCCCACAGGCTGGGTGACCCAAAAGAAGAAAATCTCAAAGAAAATACTCTGACCCTACCCCCACGCCTTCCCTATAGATTTATATGCTTTCCATGTCAATTTCTCTTTGATCCATTCTCTCTAAATGATCATAAACACCTCAACAACCCCTCTGCCTCTGACTAATACTTTTATTAACTCCACCTTTCCCTATTTCCTCCAAATTTTCTGCATAATATTTACCACATTGCCCTTAGACAGGACAGCTCACTGCATCAACCGTCTCCTTGCTGCTGCATTTACCACCCAAGCTTCACATCCATATAAGAGTGTTGGTACTACTATACTTTCATACATTCCCTTGTTTGCCATAGATAACATTTTGACCATATACCTCAACACCACTCACCTTTTTCCCTCATCAATTCTATAGTTAACCTCATTCTTCATAAATCCATCCGCCCGACAACGTCAGCTTCAAGTATCTAAACATTCACTTCTTCCATACTCCCCAATTGATATCCAATTTTCTTTATCTAAATCATTTTGATACCCTCATCACGCCTCTTTCTATATTTCACTCAGCTTTCTACCTTCACACACACATTTCCCAAACTCATCCACTAACCTTTGCAATTTTTCTTTAGAATCTCCCGCACAGTATCATCAGCAAAAGTAACTGTCAATTCCCATTTACAATTGATTCCCATAATTTAATCCCACCCTCTCCCAAACACCTAGCATTTACTTCTTTCACAGCCCCATCTATAAATATATTAAACAACCATGGCGACATTACATCCTGTCTAAGACCTACTTTTGCAGGAAGTGATCTCCCTCTCTTCTACACACCTAACCTGAGCCTCACTATCCTCACCAAAACTCTTTACAGCATTTAGTAACTTACCACCTATTCATATACTTGCAACATCTGCCACATTGCTCCTCTATCACTCTATCATATGCCTTTTCTAAATCCATAAATGCAATAAAAACTTCCCTACCTTTGCCTAAATACTGTTTCACATATATGCTTCTATGTAAACACTTGTTTGAACATCCCTACCCACTCTAAAACCTCTTGCTCATCTGCAATCCTACATTCTATCTTACCTCTAATTCTTCAATTATAACCCTACGTACACACTTTTCCTAGTATACTCAGTAAACTTATTCCTCTCAATTTTACATCTCTTTTGTCCCTTTCCCTTTATATACAGGGACTATACATACTCTCGTTCTAAAGTACCTTCCCCTCTTTCATACATTTTATTAAACAAGTACATTACTCCAACTATATCCCCCTGCTTTTAACATTTCTGTCATGATCCCATCAGTTCAGCTGCTTTACCCCCTTTCATTCTCACGTAATGCCTCACATACCTCCACCACTTACATTCTGCTCTTCTTCTCCTAAAAGATGGTATACCTCCCTGGCCAGTGCATGAAATTACACGCCTCCCTTTCTTCCTCAACATCTAAAAGTTCCTCAAAATATTCTCGCCATCTACCTAATACCTCCTCTCCCTACATCCTACTAACTCCCTACTCTGTTTTTAACTGACAAATCCATACTTTCCCTAGGCATATATATATATATATATATATATATATATATATATATATATATATATATATATATATATATATATATATATATATATATATATATACGCCTCTAGGTTTTCTTCTATTTTTATATTACTAGTTCTTGTTCTTGTTTTATTTCTGTTATCTCCCATGGGGAAGTGGAACAGAATTCTTCCCTCCGTAAGCCATGCGTGTTATGAGAGCGACTAAAATGCACAGGAGCAAGGGGCTAACCCCTTCTCCTTTATAAATTACTAAATTTGAAAGAGAAACTTTTGTTTTCTTTTTGGGCCACCTGCCTTGGTAGGATACGGCCGGTTTGTTGAAAGAAGAAGTTCTTGATCTTAGTGCTTTTCATTACATATCCGCGAGAGTGGAATAAAATTTTCCTCCAGAAGCGTGAGTGTTGTAAAAGTCAACTAAAATGCGGGAACAATGGGCTAGTAACGCTTTTCCCGTATAGCTTACTGAAAAGAAAAAGAAAGAAAACCGTCAAGTGGGATGTTTGAATGTGCGTGGATGTTGTGCAAATAAAAGAAAGATGATTGTGGATATTAAGAATGAGAAGAAGCTGGATGTCTTGGCTAGAAATGAAACAAAGCTATAGGGGTAGGAGAGTTTCAGTGGGGAGAAATAATGTAAATGGGATTAGGTTAGAGGTTTCAAATAGTTAGAGCTAAGAGTGAGTAGCAAAATGTTGAAGGATAAGTTATGGCAGGAAAAGAGAATGTAAATGTATAATTCAAAGAGGATTATGCTGGTGTAAAATAAGGGTTGGACATGTGAAAAGTACTAGTCACGGCATTATGCAGTGTTTTTTGGCATAATGCCATGACAAAATCAAAGGCTTACCATACAGGGGGTCTTTTTTTGTCAGTGCATCATGCCAAGTAGCAGCCATTAGCATGACGTCACCACCTGCTGCCCACCTCCACAGTGACTCCTCAGTGCTCAGTGGCTGCCATGATGAGAGGAAGTGTTGCCTTTTGTCTCTCATCAGCCCCATCTTTTGTTCAGTATTCCCTTTAGTTTGAAGCTTTTATGAGGATCAGTTGAGGCTCAGGTTAGGGTGTGTAGGAGAGAGGAGATTGCTTTCCAGTAAAGTAGGTCTTAGACGGGATGTGTAATGTCACCATAGTTGTTTTATATATTTATAGATGGGGTTGTAAAAAAGTAAATGCTTGGGTGTTAAGAGGATGGGAATTAGGAAATTATAGAATCAAATACAAAATAGGAGTTGTCTAGTTACTTCTTGCTGATACTGTGTTTGGGCGATTCTAAAGAAAGTTGCAAAGGTTAGTGGACGATTAGAGGAGGGTGTGTAAAGAAAAAATTAAAAGTAAACATAGATAAAAGTAAGGTGATAAGAATTATTAAACAATTTTTTAAAGAAAAATTGGATTTCACATTGAAGAGAGGGAGTATGGAAAAGTGAATGTGTTCAGATATTTGAGGTAGATCTGTCAGCAGATGGGTTTATGGAGGACGAGTTAACCACAGAATTGATGAAGAGAGAAAAAAGGTGAGTGGTGTATCAAGGTGTCTGTGGAGTCAAAAATCCTATCAGAGGCAAAGAAGAGTGTGCGAGTGTAGTGAAACCAACACTCCTGTGTGGGTGTGAAGCATGAGTTGTGAATGCTGCAGCATGGAGGAGGATGGAGCAGTGGAGATGCTGTGTCTAAGGGCAATGTGTGGTACTAAATGTGCAAAGAATTCGTAGTGTGGAAATTAGGAGGAGATGCAGGTTACAGAAAGTGTTATTCAGAGGGCTGAAGAGAGGTTATTGAAGTGGTTTGGACATTGAGAGAGGATGGAGCAAAATGGAATAACTTGGAGGCGTATCGTCGGTAGTGGAGGAGGTAGGAGTCGTCCTAGGAAGGATGGAGAGCAGGTAAAAGAGGTTATGTGTGCAAGGGGCTTGGACATGCAGCAGGCATGTGTAGGCGTGTTAGATAGGAGTGAATAAAGACGAATGGTTTTGGGACCTGACAGGCTGTTGGAGTGTAAGCAGGGTAATAATTTCTGAAAGATTCAGAGATACCAGTTAACAATTAAATGGAAGTACAATGCCTGCACTTTAAAGGTGGGGTGTGAATGTTGGGTGTTTGGGTGACATCTAAATTGTTATATCTGGGTACCTGTGCCAAGACAGCGATGACGTGAATGATGGTGAAGTTTTTTTTTTTTAGGTCCCCTGCCTCGGTAGGAGACAGCCGGCGTATTGAAAAATCTTTTATAATGTAATAAGCTAATTATGTGGATTAATTTGTAATACTGAAGAATTGTTTTAATTCAGTAAATCTATTACATGTACATAAATATTAGAAGTACGGACACAATCCACTGTTACACTGTATGTTATGGCATTACACTGCCAAACCTATCCAAGAGCTGTTTTTAATTTTTCTGATAAGATACACAATTTAATAGACTTATACGACTAATAGACTAATAGATTTATAATTAAGATTAAAAAAAATATAAATTTTTCTTTACAGGAAGAACAAGAAAATAAAACGGGAATCTCGAAAAAAAGAACATTGAAAATGAGGTAAAGAGATAGTTTGTTCTCTTGTTTCATTCTCCCCTTTTCCCCATCCTTCTTTTTTTGATGAGGCTTTATATCCCTTTTGGGTCTAATTATTTTCCCCCTTTTCCCTTCCCCCTCTCTTCAACCTTTCCTATCTCCCCCCCACCTGTATTAATTTTGTATGAGATCTACATAGTGATTAGGCCGTGGTTATATGAATTTTTGCACGATATTTTCCCCAAGCGGTTTGGTAAAGTCAAACATTTGTGTGTCCCTGTTCACCCATCAGTAAAATGGGTACCTGGGTGTTAGTCGACTAGTGGGGTGATCCTGGGACAACATCGACCTAATCTTAAATTTTCAATAACAATCGCTTTCTATAGTAGTATGTCATTGATTCAGTTGGGCCTGATATCTTGTACATGTACCTGTAGAAATAATTAATCATTGTTATTCCCGCATAGGTGAAAATTCATATAACTGCATCTACGTCTTTCCCCCTCCCCTCCCTCTCCCCTCTCCCTCCCTCTCCCTCTCTCCCTCCCCCCCCACCCCCCCCCTCTCTTCCCCCCCTCTCCCCCCTCTTCCTCCCCCCTCTCTCCCCTGATCCCCCGGAATCCCCCTTCCCCGGGACCAGCTGAGTGGCATTATAGAATAACCTTCCCCACTTCTCCCCGTCTGAAGCAACAGGTAGCTATGTCCCCCTCCACTTTCCCACCTAAAACAAAATAGAAATATACAATACGTGAAAAATAATTATATATATATATATATATATATATATATATATATATATATATATATATATATATATATATATATATATATATATATATATATATATATTTTTATAGGGTCCATTTATTTGGCGGCTGCACTCCCCAGTTATTTTGTGAGTAATCTAAATGACTCTACAATAATTATTAGACACAGAAATCCTATGATAGCGCCTGATAGTATCAACTCCATCACTGTGTTCAAAATGCAGGTCCCTTTATCAACAAGCGCCTGGGAAAATCAGAATGGATGTAATAACAGATTTGCAAACATTTGACAAATGCGATCATGGCAATAGCCCAAAATACGTGTAAAGGAATAACGGGGAAAGTGGGAGATGGATCCTTCCTAACAAATCAAACACAAAGAGTAGTGCAAAGAGTTAAATGGACTATAGTGAAGAGCTCTTTCCCCAAAAGGGCCCAAAATCCTCCCCATTTTATTCCTCACCCTCATAACAGACATAGACAGATATACACCAAGCCCCGTATCATCCTTTGCGGATGATACAGGATCTCATGAGGCTGCATCTGCGGGACGGGTTAACCTCAAGAAGATATAAACAAAGTTTTCCAGTGGGCAACGGTAAACAAATGATGTTCAATGGGGACAATTCCCAACTACTCCGTTATGGAAAACTGGAAAATAACTAGAACAAGTATACTACGCCCCGGCCATACAATGAGGGGAAAAATAATGTGGGGACCGGGGGAGTAATGTCTGAGATCTCACTTTAAAAGGATCAAAACAGTGCCACGATCCCGGCAAAAAAAATGATAGGATGGATAATGAGAACTTTCAAAACAGAGATCCCAAGCCCATGATGACCCTTTTTAAAACCCCTTTCTTTTAGGCTGGAATCTGCTGACATTAACATCCCATACAAAGCAGGTAAATCGCAATCTGAGGTGTACAGGATCCTTTTGCACGTATAAGTTCTGTCGCCCCTTAACACGGGGAACGCGAAGCCGCTTGACTCGTTGGAACGCAGGGGGGGAAGTATATCAAATCACACTTGGAAAATTTTGGAAGGAATGGCCCCAAATCTGCAAAGAAATCACCCCTAAAAAAGAAAAAGGGGGCAGGCGATGCAAAATGCCCCCAAATAAAAAAAAGGGGCGCCTTGGTACCAAGAGAAAACACCATAAGTGCCCGGGGGCCCCAAAACTGTTCAACACCTCCCATCAAGCATTGGGGAATTGCCAAAAAACCCCTGGCTCCCTTTGAAGGCTGGACAGATACCAAAGTCAGTCCCGGGATCGCCGGGCTGTTTACGTCGGACTGCGTGGGGCCGCGTAACAGCCTAGTTGATCGGGCCCCTGATCCATCGGGGGGCCCTGGTCGGGCCGGGGCCGGGGGCGTTGATCCCCGGAATAACCTCCAGGGCCTCCGGGTACATGCACATTTGCAAATTATCATAAAGAATAAAGCAATGACTGTATTTTTTAAAAATATCACCCTCACTTAAAATGTTCCCAACACTTCATATATTGACACAACAAACAAATTTAAAAAACTACCCCACCTAGGTTCCTTAAACCCTGGAAAAAATGGTATAAAATACTGACAATGGGGAAAAAAACACTAAAGCGGTGCATAAATACACATACATACATACATACATACATACATACACACACACACACACACACACACACACACACACACACACACACACACACACACCTTTGTGTGTGTTTTAATAATTTCCTAAATGTGGAATATATAAATGAATAATATTTATTAAAATGTGATGCTTTTTTGGACCCTTCAAAAATTTTTTATGGGGGTGGGGGAAGACCCGGGGAGACCCATACTGAATTTAATGGGGAGCACGGGACTTAGATGTGCAAGGGACCCGGCGTTCTCAAGGTCAATTGGGGTTTTCGGCGGAATCTGTAATTAGAAACCTGTGTTAATGTACCCCCCTGAAGAATTGGGCAGAATTTTCAAGACCCAAGAATTGGGGGGGGGTGGGGGAACATCACAAGGGGGAAGTCCCATTAGTCGTTGCATTTAGATCTCTAGTTGGCCAGTGTAGGGTCTAGGTGTTAGCAGTTGGGGGGACCCATCTCAGAAATTAAAAAGGGAATACCAATTATATTTTTGTCCCCCAAAAAGGCTAACCCCTATCATGACCCACAACTTTAATTTAATACAGTGCGGGTTTTTTGCAATTAATTAATTTAATGTCGGTCAGTTTTTGTGAGAGTTCTGGGGAAATGGGCATAAAAAGGAATTGCAGTTCAGTGACCTACTGTGATTTAAGTCGCATTTTCCCTCACCCAAATTCTTCCGGTAATAATTCAGGTAATGTCCTGTAACCTTCTGGGGGGTGATTTTCACATTACTACTACTATACTATAAAAATTAAAAATTAAAATAAAATAATAATAATAATAATAAATTAAAAAAAAATAATTCAATATATATAAATATATATATATATATATATATATATATATATATATATAATATATATATATATATATATATATATATATAAGAGAACCACTGGCCCCCCGTAAGGTCTGAACTCAGAGATAACTCTGAGACTGACATTTCCCCAAAAAAAATTTTAGTGTGGGGATAATGGTGGGGGGGGGTTTCAATGCTAAAGGGGGAAAAAATGTTGTGGAGGGAGAGTAGGTAAATTTGGGGTGGGGTAAATGAAAATGGGAGCCTTTAACTGAGCCATGTTTTAAAAAGAGGTTTGGTAATAAAATAATATTTTATAAAGGGATAAATAAATATACAAGGATGATATAGCACGTAATGAAAGTAGTTTGTTAGTTTATGCATTGGGGGACAAAAGGTTAGGGTAGGCTCAGGATGTCCCGTTTATAGGGGGCAATGATATATCGGATCATTATTTATTTTAGCTACAGTGAGAGTAAGAGGAATGGGAAAAAGAGGAAAATGGCAACAACAAGAGGGGTAAAAGTGTATAAACAAAGGGGAGGGGGAATTTCGGTGAGTTTGAAAACTATTGGCAAAAAGGTGGGCTGGTGCAAGTTTGAGTAGTGGGGGGGTTGAAGGGGGTTGGAATTTTTTTAAAAATCAGATTAGGGTGGGGCAAAGTTTTGGTTATGGGGGGTGGGGGGGGGAGGAAGAGGAGTGATTGGTGGAATGATGAAGAAAAGGGGTTGAAAAAAGAGAAAAAGTTAGCTTTGATTTTAAAAGCAAAGTGTTATAAGAAGAGTAAGTTTTGGAAGAAAATAAAGGTGAAAGGGTGAGAGAACAAAGGAGAGCAGATGAAAAGGGGGGAGGGTACTGTCAAAAAATTTGAATAAAATAAAAAAAAATTGGGGAGTTAAAAAAGTTAAGAAAGCCTAGGAATGAATGGATTTGTCAGTTAAAAACAGAGTAGGGAGTTAGTAGATGGGAGATGGGGGTTTTGGGTGATGGCGAGAATATTTTGAGGAATTTTTAAATGTCGACGAAGGGGGCGGTAATTTCATGCACTGGCCGGGGAGGTTACCATCTTTAGGAGTGAAGAACGGGATGAGTATGGGGGGGAGGCTTAGAATGAAAGGGGTAAAGCAGCAAACTGATGGGATCATGACAAAATGTTAAAAGGGGGGGTGGGGTATAGTGTTGGAGTGGTTGGCATTTTGTTAAATAAATGTATGAAAGGGGGGAAGGGTACCAGAGATTGGCAGAGTATGTATAGCCCCTTTATATAAAGGGGAAAAAAAGAGCTGAAAAAATTATAGAGGAATTTTTGCTAGAAACCAGAACGTGTACAGTGTTTTATTATTGAAAGAATTAGAGGTAAAAAGGAAGAGGGCTGGGGATGAGCAAGGAGGTTTTAGAGGGGGTAGGGGATTTTAGATCAAGTGTTTATTTAAGCATTTTGTGAACAGTATTTAGAAAAAGTAATTTTTTATTGCATTTATGGTTTGAAAAATCATATGACAGAGTGGATGGGGGCAATGGGGGAATTTGCAAGTATATGGAATGGTGGTTTTTATATGCTGAAAAAGAGTTTTTGGGATAGTGAGGCTCAGGTTAGGGTGTGTGAAGAGAGGGCTACTTCCCAGAAAAAGTAGGTCTTAGACGGGGATGTGTAATTACCATGGCTGAAATATTTATAGATGGGGTTGTAAAAGAAGAAAATGCTGGGGTGTTCGGGAGGGGGGTTTAAAAATTATAATCAAAAAAAAATGGGTTGAAACTTTTTGCTGATACTGTGTTAGGGGAGATTCTAAGAAAAATTGCAAAGGTTATAGACAGTTTGGGGGAGTGGGGATAAAATATCTATTTAAAACCCAGGCCCGGTGGCCTGGTGGCTAAAGCTCCGCTTAAACACGGAGGGGGCGTTTCCCCGGCGGTGGAAACCCGCCCGTTTCCCACCTTTGTCCTGTTCACTAGCATAAATGGGGTACCTGGGTGTTGGACTGGGGTGGGTCGCATCCGGGGACAAGATTAAGGACCCCAATGGAAATAATTAGACAGTCCTCGATGACGCAATTTTCTTGTTTTCTGGGGGCTAACCCCCCTTTAAAAAACGAACGAAACTTATTCTTTTCTTATTCTTATTCTTATTTAGTATGGAAAAGGGAATGTTTTCAGATTTTTGGGGAGTTGACGTGTCGGCAGATGGATTTATTAAGGATGAAGTTAATCTAGAATTGATGGGGAAAAAAGGGGGAGTGGTGCTTTAAAGGTTTTTGGGGAAAAAAAAACGTTATCTATGGAGGCAAGAAGGGAATTTTAAAAAGATAGTAGCCCCCTCAAAAGGGGGAAGCTTGGGTTGTAAATGCTAGAGGGGAGGGGGTTTGGGAGGGGGGAATGTCCTGTCTAAGGGCAATGTGTGGTTTAAATATTATGCAAAAAATTTCTGTGGGGAAATTGGGAAGGGGGAGTTAAAAAAGTATTAGTCAGAGGGCTGAGTAGGGGTTGTTGGGGTTTTGGGTTTTAGAGAATGGATAAAAGTGAATGACATAGAGGGTATAAATCTGTGGGGGAAGGAAGGAGGGTGGGGTCGTCCTCGAAAGGTTGAAAGGAAGGGTAAAGGAGGTTTTGTGGGCGGGTTTGGACTTCCAGAAAGCGTGCGTGAGCGTGTTGATGGAGTGAATGGACAAATGGATTTGGGACCTGACGAGCTTTTGGGAGTGTGAGCGGTAATATTCAGTAAAGGGGTTTCGGGGAAACCGTTTTTTATATGAACTTATCCAAATGGGGACAAGTCTGCACTTTAAAGGAGGTT
Organism: Cherax quadricarinatus; assembly: GCF_038502225.1. Lineage (NCBI taxonomy): Eukaryota > Metazoa > Arthropoda > Malacostraca > Decapoda > Parastacidae > Cherax > Cherax quadricarinatus. Next base: position 76,888,769 of record NC_091296.1, read on the forward strand.
CGGGATATTGGCAGTTTGGAGAGATATGTTGTGTATCTTTTATCTTTATAGATTCCTTCTAAACTGTTGTATTCTGAGCCCCGCTGCAAAACAGTGATTATGGGGAGTGAGGTGAAAGGGAATGATAAAATATTTTTTTTTTAAATTTTCTTTTTTTTTGGGGTCACCCCCTGCCCGGGGGAGACGGCCGACTTGTTGTTTTATATAAAAATATATATATATATATATATATATATATATATTATATATATATATATATATATATTTTGTTAAGAAACTTGATTTTGGGTTTAAATAGCAACGCTCATCTTGCCTTTTGACAAGTGAAAATTTGTATGCAATAATTTCAAAATCATTCTAAACCTAAAAAAAAAATATATTTGATTGTGTTTGTTTAGTATTAAATTATTGTAAAGATTTAAAAATATTTGGGGGGGTTGGGGGTAAAATAAATTCCTTGTTATAAAAATTATGTAATTTTTCTAAGATTCTTCGGTGAAAAAATTAAAAAATGTTTAATTAGCATTAATGAAAAAAAAATTTTTAAACAAACAAGGGAAAGTTTAAAAAAGGACAATTTTAAATAGTACTTGCTAATTGACCATTTTAAAAATTTTTTGCAATAATATAATATATATATATATATATATATATATATATATATATATATATATATATATATATATATATATATATATATATATATATATATATATATATATATATATATATATATATATATGTCTGATGTATATACATGTTAAATTTTTAACAATGTTTCCTGTGGAATGGATAGGTGTTGTCTTGAGGAGGAAGCAGTGACTAGCCTACAAGCCATATTTTGTTTTAATTTTGGATGAGCAGCACTGCCAATTAAATTTTTTCGGAAAATGTGGGGAAGGGGAGGTGGTATTGATGCCAAAAGGGCAAAGATAAAAAACGGGGCCACCTGGCGGTGGTGCTGGGGAAAACGAGATGATGGTAGCGTTATGTGCCCGTACCCCGTCGCCTGCGGGTTATCTTTCTTGCAATGACTAACATCAGCCCACATCTCAGAACCCTGATTCTTTTTATGTTTTTTGATTCCCGGTGAGGATTTTCCGAGGCAATGATCTTTTAGGAGGAGGCGGGGAAAGACGGGGGGCATTTTTGGGGACGGGTTGGGGGGTGGACGGGCGGGGCAGTGGTGGGGCGAGGTTGAGGCAGAGGGGGGCTGTGGAAACCAGTCCTGGGGCACAAAAAGGCAGCTGGGCACCATGATCCATCCTCCCCGTCCCCCAAGACAAAAAAGTTCTCTCAAAGTTGACTCACTTCAACACCCCTTTAAAACTCCAAGCTCAAACAGTGATTAAACCTCTCCCAACAATCTTTCAGCGCACCAGGCCAGTGGAGACCAACAAACTAGTCACAAAAACATACGACCTTCCGGATAACACCCGATACAGTAACTTTCCTTGGGGGCCATGTCCGCCCGATTGACGGAAGTTCTGTTTATATATATATATATATATATATATATATATATATATATATATATATATATATATATATATATATATATATATATATATATATATATATATATATAATATATATATATATATATAATATATATATAAATATATATATATATATATATATATATATATATATATATATATATATATATATAAAATATATATATATATATAATTTTTATATATATATATATATATATAATATATATATATATATATATATATATATATACATATATATATAAATATATATATATATATATATATATATATATATATATATATATATATATATATATATATATATAAAACATGTAGTATGTGCCACCTTTATATCAATAGTGTATCTCTTGGATCTTCTGTACCATATTATTTAAAAAAATATTCCCATTATAAAAAAAAAAATATAAAAAAATGGGGGGGGTAGGGAAGTGGAAATTTAAAACACGGAAGAAATCCAAAATTTTTTCTGAAGCCATCCCCTTCTCCGAAGCTATGGGGGCCCCCCCCAAATTTTAAAGAATGGACCCTAAAATTATATATATATATATATATATATATATATATATATATATATATATATATATATATATATATATATATATATATATATATATTATATATATATATAAGATTTTTGTGTGTACTCACCTAGATATGATTGAGTGGTGATTCCCGGGCCCCCGGGCCCCCAGGAGCGGGGGGTGTGTGTGTGTGTGTGTGTGTGTGTGTGTGTGTGTGTGTGTATGTGTGTGTGTGTGTGTGTGTGTGTGTGTGTGTGTGTGTGTGTGTGTGTGTGTGTGTGTGTGTGTGTGTTTAGTTACCATTTTTTCCTAGGCAATTCGTTGAACTGGCCCGTTGAGGAGCAGTGTGTGTGCGTGTGTGTGTTGTGTGTGTGTGTGTGTGTGTGCGTGTGTGTGTTGTGTGTGTGTGTGTGTGTGTGTGTGTGTGTGTGTGTGTGTGTGTGTGTGTGTGTGTGTGTGTGTGTGTTGTTTTTTTGGTTCCTGGACATGCAGCACTAGGCCTTTTTTCAGGGGGGGTGTGGGGTTTTTTGTGTGTGTGTGTTTTGTGTGTTTTATGTGTGTGTGTGTGGGTGTGTGTGTGTGTGTGTGTGTGTGTGTGTTGTGGTTTTTGTTTTTTTTTTTTTTTTGGGGGGGGGGGGGGGGGGTTTGGGGTTTTTTTTTTGTCCCAGGCACATTCGTTAGCACTAGGCCTTTGTGATGACACGGGGGTGTGTGTGTGTGTGTGTGTGTGTGTGTGTGTGTGTGTGTGTGTGTGTGTGTGTGTGTGTGTGTGTGTGTGTGTGTGTGTGAATGAATGAGGCTGAGCAAAAAGCTCCTATCTACTGCACCTAATTGCTCATTTATCAAAACAAAAACTAAAAATATACAGCTGAGAAAGGGAAACACAACATAGTGACAGGAAGAGGGTAGGGGGACAAAAGGGGTGGCTAGGAGGGGGGGGAAAAAAGAAGACATTAGCTGGGGTAACATGGATGGGGAGGAAAGGGGGGGAGGGAGGGGAAATCCCCAGATGCCCCCTTGTCTTACAAACGGCAACAAAAAAAAATAAGGTTCATTTCCCCTTCCTGTTCAATTTTTTTTCCCTTTCTTCCCCAGCCCCCTCTCTTCCTATTGTTTTCTTCACCCCCCACGTTATTAAGATTTCATGAGTCATGCAAACTAAAAATTTAAAAAACCCCCAGAGACTTAAGACAATTTTTTCAGTCTGATCATACTGGTGACCAAAACAGGCCATCAATGAAACAAAACTCTGACAAGTTAAGTAAAAATTTAAGGGCCTAAAAAAGTAAAAGACGTTTACTCCCCAAAAAACTGATGATCTTTTCCCCTCCCCCCAGCCCTTTTAAATTCAGTCTCTTGTGCCCCCTTTCCCTTTTCCATCCCCTACCCCCCCTTCTCCGTAACCTATTCTCATCCATCTCCTTTTTCCACCTGATGCCCCTTTTCCTTCCTCCCCCAGTCTTTTAGTCCTTTGGCTTAGCGCTTCTTTTTATTAAAAACAAAAGCCTTTTACAAAAATCGACCATGGTGTAATAGCACACAAAAGGGGAAAGGGATAACCGGGAAAGTAGGCAGATGGATCTTCCCTAATCAATCCACACAAAGAGTAGTGGTAAACAAGTTAAATCAGATGCTGCCCTAGTGAAATTTTCCCCAAAGGCCGTATCCCCACCTTTTTTTCCCAACAGAAGGGGGATGTAAACCACAGCGCTGTATCATCTTTGCAGACGATCGGGTCGCTAGAGTGTCATCCATTGAGGAAAGAATCCCAAAAAGATATAAACCAAGTTTCCAATGGGCAACGGGGAACAATATGATGTTCAATGAAGACAAATTCCAACTACTCCGTTATGGAAAACTGGAAAAATAATAACTAGAACTGGGGTATACTCAAACTCCAATCACACAATAGAGAGAAAAAGTAATGTAGAGACCTGGGGGAATGTCAAAGGGTCTCACCTTTAAGATCACAACAATGCCACTGTCCCTATGCTAGGAAATGATAGGATGGATAAGAGAACATTCAAGACAAGAGATTCTAAACCAATGATGATTCTTTTTAAATCACTTATTCTTTTTAGGCTGGAATACTGCTGGCATTAACATCTCCATTCAAGGCAGGTGAAAATTTCAGAGCTAGAGAATGCAGAGAACCTTTTCTGCACAAAGTTCCATCAAACACCTTAACTACTGGGAGCCCTGGGAAACATTTTACTTGTATCACTGGAGCCAGGGAGAGAGAGATTCAATCTACACCTGGGAAAATTCTAGGACTCCCAATATGCACACAGCAATACTCCATCGAAAGCAAAAGACTTGGAGGGATGAACATCCCCCATGAAAGTAGGGGCGTCACTGGTACACTAAGAGAAAAACAATAATGTCCGGGGGCCCCAAAACTGTTCAACAGCCTCCCCAGCAATAAGGGGGGTTTTTGGGGAAAACCCTGGTTTTCTTCGAGGGAGCTGGGCAGATACCTAAAAACGGGCTGGATCAGCCGGGGTGTGGTTCACGTTGGGTTACGGGGGCCGCAAAAAGCCTCGTTGATCAAACCCCATCCCCGGAGGCCTGGTCGGGCCCGGGGCCCCGGGGGCTTGATCCCGGAATTCCCTCCCGGTAGACCCAGGTAGATAACAGCGCCATCCGAGTAAACGTCAGATGGCCTGGCCAAACTCAATTTAACCTTACAAATAATGCTAAGTAACAATCAAGACTGCATAAAAAAAAAGTTTCACTACAGAATACCTAAGTAGTATCGTTAATGTAAACTATGTCCCATGTTATAAATCTACACTATAAAAGGGAAAAGGTCTTTTATCTCTACTGGAAAACAATCACCTTCCCCTATTTCACCCACTTTTTATCGCACCTCTTCCTTCCCGCCCGACTTACGTCAAAGGGACACCATTTAAAAAAAAAATTTTTTTAATTCAAACAGCAAAAAAACAATGGATCCAAAAACCCGGATCAACGCGTTAAGCTACCAACAGGGAAAAGCTCGACATCTCGGAAATTCGTCACCGACACAGCGGACTCTTACTCATGCGTTCGTCACTCCTCTGACGTCATAGATAACGTCATACAAATATTTTGGCAGAATTTTGAGGTAAAGATATATTCCCCCAGGCGTCTACCTCTCAGAGGTATATACACTAAATACGTTAAACCCCAGACTAGAGGTTAAAGTCCTTCATGAGTCTCTAGGGCTGAAAAACTACCAACTGGTCATCAGTGTAATAAAGTAAAAAAGTGGACGTATTATAAGCTACTGGGGTCACTGAAAAACTAGTCTCCCACCTCATCTCATCACCGGCAAATTTTATTAGCCCCTCCCCACCGGTTATGTTGCTATCAAATTACCCGCTATGTTGAAACTCGTCCACAGCATTCGTGGCGAATAAACATAAAACTAAATTCATCTACGATTTTAATTGCTCAAAAAATTTTACTGTTAGGGCATTAAGGTTTTTTTAAAGGGGGCAATAAAGTCATTTTCAGATGGGCCCCCACCCCCTAATCGGGCTGAGGATCGACGCCCCAAAAGATTTCTTCATGAATGAGCCTAAACCCATAAATGTATCCGTTTCCATTCCCCAACTCCGATTGATTTTAAAAAACCATTGACAACGCCATCCTCAGCCCCGGGGAACTCTGGAACTCTGTTTTCATTAAGAACTGCAAAAACCCCCCCTGCGTGCCCCAAAAAACTTGGGGGGGAGCTTGGTGGGGAAATTCCCCGTCACTTAAAACGACGGGTTAGCCCCACTCCAAAAGGTGGCAGCAAAGCATTAGCAAGAACTATGAAATGGCTCTGACGTCCCCCTCAAAAAAACTTTGAAAGAGTGCTAAAACGGGTTGCAAATCACCTGGATTCCCCAAACTGACAATCCCCGGGCAACATGGGTTCAGGCAGGTCGCTCCTGCCTTTACAACTACTGGATCATATGACATGGCCTTGGATGACTGGAAGGGAAAAACAGAATGCAGAGAAAATAAAAGACTTTCAAAAAATTTGACAAATGCGATCTGCAATAGCCCCAAAAAAATGCGGGAATAACTGGGAAAGTGGGGAGGTGGATCTTCAACTTCCTAACAGATCGAACACAAAGAGTAGTGGTCAACAGAGTTAAATCGGAGGCTGCCATAGTGAAGAGCTCTGTTCCATAAGGCACAGTACTCGCCCCCATCTTATTCCTTATCCTCATATCAGACATAAAAGAGATATACGCCACAGCACCGTATCATCCTTTGCAGATGATACTAGGATCTGCATGAGGCTGTCATCTGCCGAGGACGCGGTTAGTCTCCAAGAAGATATAAACAAAGTTTTCCAATGGGCAACGGTAAACAATATGATGTTCAATGAGGACAAATTCCAACTACTCCGTTATGGAAAACTGGAGGAGGTAATAACTAGAACACAGTATACTACTGACTCCGGCCATACAATAGAGCAGAAAACTAATGTAAGGGACCTGGGAGTAGTAATGTCTGAGGATCTCACTTTCAAGGATCACAACAGTGCCACGATCGCACGTGCAAAGAAAATGATAGGATGGATAATGAGAACTTTCAAAACGAGAGATGCCAAGCCCATGATGATCCTTTTCAAATCACTTGTTCTCTCTAGGCTGGAATACTGCTGTACATTAACATCTCCATTCAAAGCAGGTGAAATCGCAGATCTAGAGAGTGTACAGAGATCCTTTACTGCACGTATAAGTTCTGTCAAGCACCTTAACTACTGGGAACGCTTGGAAGCACTTGACTTGTACTCGTTGGAACGCAGGAGGGAGAGATATATCATAATCTACACTTGGAAAATCTTGGAAGGAATGGTCCCAAATCTGCACACAGAAATCACTCCCTACGAAAGTAAAAGACTGGGCAGGCGATGCAAAATGCCCCCAATAAAAAGTAGGGGCGCCATTGGTACACTAAGGGAAAACACCATAAGTGTCCGGGGCCCAAAACTGTTCAACAGCCTCCCATCAAGCATTAGGGGAATTGCCAATAAACCCCTAGCTGCCTTTAAGAGAGAGCTGGACAGATACCTAAAGTCAGTGCCGGATCAGCCGGGCTGTGGCTCGTACGTTGGACTGCGTGCGGCCAGCAGTAACAGCCTAGTTGATCAGGCCCTGATCCATCGGGAGGCCTGGTCATGGACCGGGCCGCGGGGGCGTTGATGCCCGGAATAACCTCCAGGTAACCTCCAGGTAACCCATTCCTAGTTTTGCAAAGTAATATGATAAAATGAATCTCGTTTTAACATAACTCGAAAGAGACACTGTATATATAAAACACAGAATGGCCACCAAATAGAACGAAAAGAAAACGTGAAGGACCTGGGTGTAATAAAGAAAAGAAAAAAAAAGCCACAATACCGTGACTGGAATAATACACAAATAACCCGCACATAGAAGAATGAAACTTATGATGACATTTTAGTCTGACTTGGACCATTAACTTGTTAATGGCCCAGGTCGGACCGAAACATCGCCTTAAGTCGGAGTGCCATAATATCAGCAGACCTGTCGCTCAGTGAAAGCTAGACAAATGTGAAGGAGGATAGTGAGAACGTTCAAGACAAGAGAAATACTATTGCCAAATGATAAAGCTATTCAAATCGCTTGTGCTCTCTCGACTGGAGTAGTGCTCAATGTTGACGGCATCATGCAGACCAGGGGAAATATCAGAGATGCAACCGATACTGAGATCGTTTACATCCTGCGCACAGAGCCAATAAAACATTGAAACTACTTGGAATGTCTAAAGGTTCTGAATACGTACTCACTGGATCAGAGGAGAGAGATATATAATATATTTATATACATGGAAGATTCTTGAGTGTCTGGTTATAAGCCAGCGTTGAATGTGAGGAACGAGGGGATTAGAAGAATAAAAATTCTGTATCGCTTATACTATACTTTTTGGAGTCAGGCTAACTTAAATGAGGAAGCAGATATGGTAGTTGTATGGATGATGGCAGCAAGGAGCGCATATAATACTACTGTGAAAATGCTAGGAGTCTCCAACAGTCGTTCTTGGATCACACTGTACCTAGCAATGACATCCGCGTGCGACTGAAAATGCTCAAGGAATACTAGCTGTGCAAGCAGAGGAATACAACAGGTCCATATACCTGTGACATAACCGCTGCCTGGCCTACCTGGAGGTTACCTGGAGGTTATTCCGGGGATCGACGCCCCCGCGGCCCGGTCCATGACCAGGCCTCCCGATGGATCAGGGCCTGATCAACTAGGCTGTTACTGCTGGCCGCACGCAGTCCAACGTACGAGCCACAGCCCGGCTGATCCGGCACTGACTTTAGGTATCTGTCCAGCTCTCTCTTGAAGGCAGCCAGGGGTTTATTGGCAATTCCCCTAATGCTTGATGGGAGGCTGTTGAACAGTTTTGGGCCCCGGACACTTATGGTGTTTTCTCTTAGTGTACCAATGGCGCCCCTACTTTTTATTGGGGGCATTTTGCATCGCCTGCCCAGTCTTTTACTTTCGTAGGGAGTGATTTCTGTGTGCAGATTTGGGACCTCTAGCCAGTTTAGACAAGACGAGGGGGGATTTATCTATCTGCTCCCAAGGATATGTGTAACATTAAGTAAATTCAGTCATTTAAGACATACAAGATTTAGAGAGGTAATGTTCGTTTTCTATAACATTCGGCAGCCAACAAACAATACGTATCCCACCACTGACCAGGAAGCCCAGTCCTCTCACAACATGTCCTTCAACACCTACCCGGGTTTTCAGGTAGCGAGATCCTACACCTTTAACCGCCACTAGGGAACCCCGCCCCCCTTAATTGTAAAGTTAAAACTGCAATTTATCTTATGTACTGCAGGTAAAGGAAAACTCTCGAAACTAGAAGTGTGCCAAAGTATCGGTATCGGTCTAAAATTAAGTATCGGCTTCGGTAAAAATTTTGGTATCATCCCATCCTTACGACATATCAAAGATACAGTAATGCCTCTATACAGCTTACCTAAACTCAGAATTCAACTAAAGTAAAAGAAAAATGGGGTGAGGGCAAGCGTGGGCCAGATGTAGGTGGAGGCGTGTAAACAGAGATGCCTCAACCATCAGGCGCCAGCCGATAACACCATACCAACTCCCTCAGTCAACCATCATCCACTTACCAGCCACACCCTGGCGTGCTTAACTGTCCTGGTGAAGAGTACACATCATCCACACCACCTACCACGTAAGTAGCCAACAAAGTAGTATATACACAGCTGAACATAAAATCTATAAATGAATATTTCCACATAAATGAAAATTTGGAGGGTGCTAAGCCTATTTCGAAAAAAAATTATCTGTTAATTCCAGTAATCATCGCTGCCGTTGCTCAGTCTCATACCAGGCCCCCTAAACTATAAAAAACATATTACAGGACTAACTATTAAGAAACACACAGGAAGCTATTACATTTGGAGGGGGCGAAGTTTGACTCCAGTAGAGGAATGAGGAATGAGTGGAAAATCAGGTCCGAGCCCAAGAAGGAGAAGAGATTCAATTTCTTGGATCAAGAGGCCCTCACCAGCATCAAGAAACTTTCTTTGGGGAGGAGGGGTGCAAGTGAAAATAAATGTAAGCGGAAATTTGTAAGATTTATCGTACCTCTCATCATGCATGTTTATGAGAGGTTTCAGTCTCGCTCTTGAGAGACCAACAGTACCTCCCGTGATGTCTAACACCCTACTGTTTGTTGAAGATTACTAACGTAAACTGACGATAGTACATGAGTATTAATAAAAATAATAATCTTTATTTCTAAAAAGCACATTATACGATTGATATAGGATTAGTTGACATTATTAGTATACTTTATAGGAAGCCCCTGGGTATGCGGAGCATTTCCGGCAGCCTTAAAATTAACTACTGGATGTTTACGCAGAAAACGTTCAGTCAGATATACTTCTAGATTATAAATTATGTAAATAATTTCATATTCGTTTAAAAAGCACACGTCTAAAATATTTTATACAAGAAAAATCAGAACTGCGTTTTTTAAGTTCTCTGATGTGGTACACAAATATGAAAAAAAAAAAAAACACAATAGGTGAGTATCAAACTCATGACAGTTGAGTCCTAAAAATGCAATCGTGTTATTACAATTTCGTGGTACAATATTGAAGATTTGCCAACCCGATTCATCAGAAGAAAAAAAATTGTGGTTGTTGCTTTAGCAATGAGGCTAGCTAGGTTAGCTGTCTCCACTGGGTAAAGGTATATATATATATTTTTTTTTTGAAGACCAGAGCACAACGAAGTATTAAATCTAGCATACCGAAAGTACTGCCATCAGAACATCAAATAGTACCTCAAGAACACTTATATATTATCAGCACAACAAACATTAACTCTAGAACACTAACATTGTCATCAACACTCAATATTACTTCTAGGACACGAAATATTACGACCAGGATACCATAGTATTCCCTCCAGAACACCGGCAAATATTACTCCCAGAGCACTAGTATATTACCTCTAGAACACCTGTAAATATTACCTCCAGAACACCGGCAACTATTACCTCCAGAACACCTGTAAATATTACCTCCAGAACACCGGCAACTACTACCTCCAGAACACCGGCAACTGTTACCTCCAGAACACCGGCAACTATTACCTCCAGAACACCGGGAACTGTTACCTCCAGAACACCGGCAACTATTACCTCCAGAATAGAACCAAGAATTACCACAAGAACATCAAGCATTACCACCAGAACACTACAAAGTATTACCCCGAGAACACAAAGTAGCCAAATGTCTCCTAAGCCCTCGGCTCAGTACACAAACACGTTCCCAGTTGCCTGTCCATTAAGAAAACCTTTGTGGCACTTTTAGTATTCATTGAAGGAAATAATTTTTAGGGTATGTAAAGGCACACAGAGAACATTATATATATGACATAATGAAAAGTGAGTAGGTACTTTCCATAGTACGAATAAACACACTTAACAAAATACACACACACAAATTTTTTATATATATGTATATATATATATATATATATATATATATATATATATATATATATATATATATATATATATATATATATATATATATATATATATTATGGAAGAAAACTTTTTTTTTCAGCCAGGTTATATATGTGATATCAGAAAACTTCACAATTATGTGCAGCGTAAATATTTATATAATTATTTTACTGCACAGGAAACCGCAAATTCATCATGTATCTGTACAACATACCAAAGTTTCCAAATTTTAAACAAAATAAAAATTTTAGAAATTTTAAGTCTCCCCGACCAACTAATCAGACGGCGATGGCAGTTGGCAGCAGCGGCACATGAAAGAGCCTACACAAAAAAAAAAAACATTTCAATGGTGCCGCTTCCGCTCCTAAACTGAGACTCGAGGAAAATAGAGGAACCCGCGTAAAAATTATATAAAGAACGTGAAGAGAGGAGAACTCAGAAAAAAAGTAAGGGTTGGACAATTTGAGTTAATAATGGAAATAGTTATGATGTAAATGGGACAAAGGCTCTCACACCAGCCCATCCTCTTAAAGTCACTATTTCCTTGTGACTAGACAATTCCCTGGACCTCAGCAATGAGAGTCGCTCCTCTCACCGCTGGGCAACG
>NC_091296.1:76902943-76907943 GCF_038502225.1 Cherax quadricarinatus
CTTGTGGAGAAATGTCCTTGATCTCTGCGTGTCTATCCACAACTTGTCGGTAGTATAATACTAATTCAACCTGTTGACGGAACAGCCGGCCAATAATGAGTTAAAATACACAATATAAGGCTAAGATGAACTGAGACGTTGATACGAATGAGCTAAAAATATGAACCAGTCTTAATCGCATCGGCGAGGGAGCATCAGCGAACCCTGCTGTCTCCACCTCCTGCTGCTCATATTATACAAAAACAATATAGTACACATAACACAAAACTGTTACATTCAAGTTAGTTGTTAGCTTCAATGGTTTTCAATGGCACAGGGAATACAGAATCGCAAATACCCTGTACATCATCAGAAATATCTGTATCACAAAAATAGGTATTGAACTCCATATACACACCTCAGTGTATACACAATACCTATTACATTATCAAGTAACAACAAAAAGTGTACACCAAGTTTCAGAATATGTGTAAGCAATCGTCAGCACCGGCGGCAGGGCCAGGTATACACGTCAACATGTGTTTACTTTAACCTTGTAACTCCCTGTAGTCACCCTCCCACACATACCTCCATCTCTTGTTTCAGGTTTTGAGGCAATATTTACGTGGCTTCCGCTCGTGTAACTGGTATATAACTGAAAATAAAGCTGAATAATCAGCAACAAAGTTAAGAAACCCATAACCATTTCACAATGCTACATTTGGTTACTGTCATCTTTCATAGAAAAAGAAACTTTAACTCTCAATTTAAGTGTATCTAATACAAACACTTGAACTCACTACACCAGCAACAGTCATCTATCCATTGTCACAACCTCGCACCTAAGACCATTTGGCATCTTGCTTATTTTCTTTGCAACGTAGCAACAGTTAAATTCTCCGATTTTTTTTAACATAAGTTGAAAAGGAAAAGTTTTCAAAGACGGAACAAAAAGACACTAAGTATCCATAAACTGACTGTTGTGTAAGAGCCACATTACTCGAGTTTCGGCAACAAAATCAGCATTCTTAAATGTTACAAGCATTCGGCTTCGTCTTGGCCACAAATACCTCTCCGAGTTTTCACCACCAGCTGATGCTGATCTAATGATACATAAATTTGTCAGCAAAGTTATTCTCCCACCTCGTATCATTATGTAATGGAAGAGCAAAAAAAAAGTCAAAGGATTTAATTTGAACCGGTTTCGAGTTTACCTTTACAACAAAGTTGTATTATAATCTTGGGACTTTTGTTACAAATATCTCTGATATGAAGCCAAACGCACAGTTAGCTTCACTGGAAACTATTAAGTACGGTTTCCTAGACATCAGACTTCAGCACTTTTTTAATCTTTTCCTCATTAGAGTTCGAAAAGTTCTATATTTTTTCAAGGGATGGACCAGTCTTAAACCCGCGACTAATATCCCTTGAAAAAGTTTTAATCGTTCATTACGATTTTTTCAGAAGCAAGTTCTATAAAGTGCAGAGGTATTATATTTTCCCTAGATAAGGCCCTTGACTTTGTTCATCTTACACAGAATCTGCCAGTTTTCCAACCGTACTATCAACCAGGGGTATTCCAAAGTATCGGTATCGGCCAATGTTGATGAAAGCGGTATTGGCAAAAATTTTGGTATCGTCCCATCACTAGTATATCAACACGCCCAAATCATCCACAGTCTGGCGTCGCCGGCAAACTTATGTCTCTATATAAACCCTTGAGGTAGTTTATATAAATTGTAACAAGGGGACCAACCACTGACACCTGTTGATACCATTTGTAATTGAGCCCATTTTGATTTCTTCCCTTTATTCAAGCTATCTATCGGTCAGCCATGCACTGAACTACAAGAGAATTTCTCTTAAAGGATGATACTCAGCAACCATCCAGAGAGGTACTGTAATACCGTCCTTTGGTATGGGCGTGAAACAGAATTTTTTTAAATGTTTTACACTCTGGCAGGATTGCTGGTCTTTTCTTTTCGAATTATAAACATGAAATGACAAGTAAATATTACAGACTTTTACTTACATTCAATATACACTTCCTGTGCGTTTCTCAACTGTTCTTAATCCTGTAATATTTCCTTTCTAATTCAGAAGATCTAATCTGAGACCAGGCAGAGGAGGAGGGAGGGTCAGTGATCCTCCGAACCACTAACAAATACAACAGATACTGGAACTGGAGTAGGAGCTCTGATGAGTTCCCAGAATTTTTCTACTACCAGAGCCCGGGCTATGGCCAGGCTCGTCTGGTGCTTGCCTGATCAACCAGGCTGTTGCTGCTATTGGCCCGATGACCCCACATATCTATCACAGCTCATGGAGCAGGGAAAGAGTGGACATAAGTAGCGACCAGGGAAGAGGCGGGGACAGTAACTGTGACTCGACTCCTGCAACCACAAATAGGTAAGTATAGCCTGGTTGATCTGGCATCTGGTGAAGATACTTGTCCAGCTTCCTCCTGAACATATCTAAGCTTGTCCCAGCAGTATTTCTGATATCTGCGGGTAAGATGTTGAATAGTCTGGGGTTGCGGACGTTGATACAATGTTCTCTTATTGGGCACACACTGATCCTGCTTTTTATTACGTTTATTTTGCAGTTCCTCCCATATCTCTCACTCCAATATGTTTTGATGGCAGTGTGCAGATATGAGACAAAGCCCTCAAGTACTTATCATGTATCTCTCTCTCCTTCGCTCTAATGAGTACATATTTAGAACTAAGTTTTTGCTCCAAATCGGTGATATATCGGCTAAAAATATCTTTCCTTCGTTGTGACATTCATGTTTTTAAGCAGTTCGGTAACCCTTTTTATTTCTAAGTTCTCTCTCTCTTTATCTGATCTTATTTTTTTACATCAGTCACGTGCAGAATCTTATGCAAGAGATACGTAAGTTCAGAGAAATATCTTTGTATTGTTACCATTGTTTGCATATAAACAAGAGCAATAATATACCTGTGAAACCGTACTGAATCTCAATGATAATGATTGTCAAGACTACTTCGACAAGCTGCCAGCTTCAAAACAAGTGTATCACATTCTCTTGAATTGTGTTTACATCTCCTTCCATATTTTGATTACCCTACGACTGCAGTAGCCTACTTGCAATAACTTAGCCCAAGAACATAGAATTCATTTTAGTCCAGGACGGGCTGAAATGTCATTCAAATTTAATTTTCAATGCGAGTTTGTAAAGAGTTATTTTGCTAGCATCCCTGTGACTCATTCGCACGCGTGTTGTCCGCTCAACAAGGACAAAAGGTGACCTTGATGCTATCCCTTCCCTCCGATCTCAAGCACTCGCAGCCGCTATAGTGCAGTGAGTGTCGCATCATTAATCTTATACACACCTCCGCATTAAAACCGCAACACCCCCCCCCCCACATCCCTCCCCAAGTAACCGTCACTAGTGGGTGTCGCATAGCTCAGTGGTGAGAGCATTCAACTCACAATCGCAAGGTCCCGGTTCGATTACGTAGCATAGTATATATATATATATATATATATATATATATATATATATATATATATATATATATATATATATATATATATATATATATATATATATATATATATATATATATATACATATATACACACACACACATATATATATACACATGTATATATACACACACACACACACACACACACACACACACACACACACACACACACACACACACGTGTATTAGCCGACTGTTGTAGGTCACAGCCAAGAGGAAAACTGTGTTAGTAAAGTCCAATCCTGTATAAGAAAACACTCGTGCTGTACAAGAAACACCAGCGCCTGCTAGAAACAAGAAGGTTGAGTAAAATGCATCCGTGTACTTAATGTACAGAAACCTAATAAAACCACCATCATCATCACTACTGCTAATACCAATTCCGGTAATACCCCCATTAATGACAATAATGGCTATGTCCATTCTACCACCAACAACACCAATACTGCCATCACTAACTAAAAAAGATTCCCAACACAAGCAACAATATCATAAACCCAGCCACTTCTAGATTACATACAATTTCCTGACGTAGCCTATGAGGCTAAAAAAAATCCTTTGTATTAACGCACATACAGTTTTTTATAAAATATGTACAAATAACTTGGATCGCAGTCTTGCTTTAATTATTTTTCAACACGTCGGCTGTCTCCCACCGAGGCAGGTGACCCAGAAAAGAAACACTTTCACCATCATTCACATATAATCACTTTCTTTGCAGAGGCACTCAGATATGAGTTTAAATATCACTCCAAACAGTCAATATCCCAAACCCTTCCTGTAAAGTGCAGGCATTGTACTTTCCACCTCCAGGACTCAAGTCCGGATAACCGGTTTCCCGGAATCCCTTCACAAAATATAACCCTACTCGTCAGATCCCAAACCCGATTAGTTTTCATTCACTAACACGCTCACACATGCTATAATAATAATAATAATAATAATAATAATAATAATAAAAATAATAATAATAATAATAATAATACACATTCACAAATTTGTTTATTTTAGATAAATTATGTGTATGCAAAATGAATAATAGCAATTTTAAATATTAAAATCTCTTAATCAGGCTTTGAGTGAGCATCGTTCACCTATGTAATACATCATTATCCCACCATGAATAATACTTTTACTTAGAATAATCAACTGATGAGATTAGTGAGCCACTGGCATTTGATGGTTAACTTGAACCACTGGTACTGACTGTTAATTAACTTGAACCACTGGTACTGACTGTTAACTTGAACCACTGGTACTGTTAACTTTTGAGTTTCGCAGAAATAATGTCAATAATTACTATGTCGAAAAATATCACTAATTCAAATATCAAATAAATTCAGACGCATGCCACAAGATGGCAGCATTCAAAATACCAAAATATGTAGATTGTAAATGTCAGAGTAGAAAACACGTATTTAGTGCCAGGAATAACCCACCAAATACTGTACACACCTGTAACTCTCCGTAAACTCTACTCTCCAAGTCCGGCATGTGGCTAAATTG
>NC_091296.1:76910443-76925443 GCF_038502225.1 Cherax quadricarinatus
TCTAAACTGTGTATGCCATTAATGTATCAATATCTTGCAACGTTTGCCTCCTTAAATTTAATAGTTTGCATCTGAAAGCTAAATTTGATAAGATTCTGGACGGGAGCTAACCACCCAGAATAACCCAATAAGTGTGTTATCTGGGACAGTATCTCATTTCCATTGGGGTCCTTTAATCTTCTCAGGATGTGACCCACAACAGTCGACTAACCCTCAGGTACATACTACCAGGTGAACAGGAACTGGAGGTATAAGGAAACATGCCCAACGTTTCGCCCGCGTCAGAAATCGATCCCAGTCTGTGAGAGCCGAGGACCAATCATACATGAGTTTGTGAGTGTTTTCGGGGATTGAAAACACTGTTTTATGTCTACCATATTTATGTTCTACAATTCGCTATATGTGGCGCACTGGGTACCCAGACTGCTGACTTGACAGAACATTTGAGTATTTCCTATAGCAGTTTCGACCTGGTGTGAGAATACAATCCCCCAACATGTCCCAATTCTGGACAATACTGACCAAATACACTCTAGTCTTAAAAGCTCTATATTTATTAATTTTAATCAGGGAAAGCGCTAAATCAGTAGGTCATCGCCTGGGGAGTAAAAGGCATTCAGGTTCCAACAAACGAAAAATCCAGCTCCTTAGATCAAGAGCCCCTCGCCAATATCAAGGCATCATTTTTTGCGGAGTCAACAGCTGGACAGACTTACTACCATCTTGGGTAGCTTTAAAAATATAGACATTGTTACCATGTAACGCTAGGAATTATTATCGTTTTATTTATGGGAGAGCGCTTATGAATGAGGTTGGTTGCCTAAGAGGCAGGTCCAGTTCGAAGACAAAATGGTAATCTACTATAAAAGGTCATCGACAGTTTCCCTCGATTATCTTTCAAACAAACAAAATTTAGGTTTGGTTAACATCAATTAACCTAGTTTATATCTACAAATGATTATACAGAATTAAGGTAATTTTTACAATGATTCTGAAGACATATATGTAAGCTTAATTAATTTTACAGTATGTAGGTTTGTTTATCTCGACAAACTATAACATACATTACACCAATCAGTGCAGTAATACATAAATAATACAGAAGAGACTAAATCTCAAAGATACTTTACTCTCCAAGTCATGTTCGCGCGCGCCGTGCACGTACTCGCTAATTGTTTGCAGGGGTGAAGTCACAGCTCCTGGCCTCGCATCTGCTAGGCTTCGACAAGGCTTCGAAAGCCTTGTCGTACCTCTTCTTAAGGTTATGTATGGATCCTACTTCTACCACTTCATTCTCTGGTTCCCGACTAAGGCCGAAGAAATACTTCCTAACATCCCTATGACTCATCTGGGTTTTCAACTTCCAGCTATGCCCTCGTTTTCCTGTTCCCCATCTCTCAAACAATCTGCCTCTATTCATTCTATCACTCAATATTTTGTACGTTAACATATTGCCCCTAGTCCTCCTGTCCTGCAGTGTCATCTGGTTCAGTCCCCATTATCTCTCATGGAACATAACCCTTAGCTCCGTAACTAGTCTCGTTGCAAACTCCTGCACTTTCTCAAATTTCCTGATATGCTTGACCAGGTGTGGGTTCCGTACTGGTGCTCCATTATGGACCTGAGGTATATAGCGTCGTAAATGATTCCTTAGATGTCGAAAAGCTATTGTTAGATTTGCCAGAGGCGCATTTGCTATAGCAGTTATTTGATGTGCACCTCAGGTGATATGCTTAATATAATACTCACCCCATGGTCCTTCTCCTAGAGTGACGTTTGCAGGGTCTGCCCCCCCCAATTATTATTATAATTATGGGAAGCGCTAAACCCGTAGGATTATATAGCGCATGTGGGGGGATGGAAGGTATTCAGGTTTTATTCAGGGAACTGGAGCACAGCTCCAATTCCCTAGATCAAGAGCCCCTCACCAGCGTCAAAGAACCTCCCTTGAGCCCCCCCCCCCAACACGTCTGTACTCATTTCTCTGTGGAGTGTGATTACAGCATTAAAAACAAACTATACTTATAATTTAAATCTTTGTAATAGTGGCGTTCTAAGTGTTAGTGAAAAAATTATCAAACTAATGTGCCATGTGCCATAAACTGCATACTGGCTTATTCACAAACTTGTCGGTATATTTTACCACTGATATTCAAACTAAACTACTGTACAAAATTTGTCTTGACGCCTACCTGCCAGTCGAATATTGTGAGAGTTGCGTTTTTTCTCCAGCCAGCGTTCTTTGCGTAACCACTCGTCCAAATTAGCATTAACATCTAGTGCCTGTCTCTGCTGAAGGCTCTGCAGAGAACCTCTGCTGGTGTCCTTGCTGGCGCGGAGAGGCAGTGTGGCCGCCGTGTGGTACCAAGAGTTGAGGTCTTCATCTCGAACATCTGTGCACTTTCGTGTCGTCTCCCTTAGGTAAGTCACGCCAGGGCACACCTCTGCTGAACACTCCTCTGCCACACCACCACTCTCGCTGCTACCACTAGTACTACTACTGCTACTGCTTCTGCTGCAAGTCGTCAGGTTGCTATGTACATCTGGGATAGACCGAGGACTGCTGGTCTGCAACAGGTTAGGTTTATAATTTATTTCTTCGTTATCGTGCAACATTCGAGCAGCCCAATCTTCGCCGGAATCTTCCTTAATATCTGGAGTAGTGTCTTGGGTCTTCTTTTTGCGTCTCCAGGGCAAGTCTATGCTGAAGGAGTTACTACGAGGCTTGCTAGCAACTCTGACTAGGTTCTGGTAAAGATGATCCAGGTCAAAGGAGCGGGTGTGTGACACCTTGTTCTTGGGTTCCGGTGCTCGAGGTTGGATGGGGGGTGAGGCAACATCCTTCCCTGTCATCTCAGTGGTCGTACAGGGAATATTGTCCTTGCGTGGCACTACTGCAGAAGGTGGAAGCTTGGGCGAGGCTGGACACGACCAGTAGGCCCTGTTGAAGTGCTGATGAGTTGGTGGGTGCCTGCGAGGTAGAGAGGTCCCACGGCTGTGTGCTGAGGGCAGGGGAGGTGGCAGGTTGTAGTACACGTTGGTGTCCGTCAGGAAGTTTACGTCAACTGCTTCACTGCTGGAGTCTGGCGTCTTAACGTCTATGTTGACGTACGTGCAACGCGTATCTTCCCCAGCTTCACGTGGAGAGGCACCAGGCATATTCATCTTTCCAGTATAAGGTTTTTTGATCAAAACTCGGCACTTTTGGTTGGAGTTCAAAAAATATTATGGTCAATTGTTTCCCTGGCACATGTTTTATAATCCTAGTAATCAGTTATCTCACTACTAAAATCGAGTTATATTAACAGATTTATTACACACGTAAAGATTCTTAAATCTCTCGCATCCGACGTTTAAAAACATCTCATTATATATATGAAAACGGAACATGTGTAGCGTCAAGTAGAGTGTCTGCAAACAGATGCTCACTGGTTGTGTGTGTACACGGTACTGACCCACCCTGGTCCCAGAGAAACACTTCCCATCCCACCCCTGGTTTCCCACATGCCAGCCAGTTGCCACTCACCCTTTACTTTTTAATATATGGGCAAAACCTTCAATAATTCCTTCTTAAAATCATGTTAGTTTGTCGCCATGTAATAACATGAAAAGATAAATGGTAACTCTTCTGCGAATGGGGTAAAACTGTTGGGAATATTAAGAACATTGTAGTGCCGTTGGGGTAACTTGATGGTTGTAGACGCGCCAGGAAATCAGTGTTGTCGCATAGTGGGCCAACGTTTAACCCACAGCCTACAAAAAAAAAAAGTATCCGAGATATTCCCGAGACTAAACCAAATTTTCTTCGAATTTCTTGTCGGCGCGTTCCCTAGATTGTCAGCAGTTTGCGGAGTAGTTATTACTTTGCTTATCTTTCCTGGTCATTACAAGAATTTAGAGAATTTCATCTATAGCTTTGAAGTTTTGTCTTAGCCCTTCAGAATATTTCCGTGCCTATAATAAGTATTGTGTGTGTTTAACCTTAATATCTTTGTAACAAAGGACCTAAGTTGACCAAGTTTATTTGATGATTTAATCTAGAGAAAATTAATTAGATCTGATAACAGCTTCTGTGATTTGTTTGTCGTTGTGATGGGTCCTGGTTACCTGGAGGTTATTCCGGGGATCAACGCCCCCGCGGCCCGGTCCATGACCAGGCCTCCCGATGGATCAGGGCCTGATCAACTAGGCTGTTACTGCTGGCCGCACGCAGTCCAACGTACGAGCCACAGCCCGGCTGATCCGGCACTGACTTTAGGTATCTGTCCAGCTCTCTCTTGAAGGCAGCCAGGGGTTTACTGGCAATTCCCCTAATGCTTGATGGGAGGCTGTTGAACAGTTTTGGGCCCCGGACACTTATGGTGTTTTCCCTTAGTGTAGCAATGGCGCCCCTACTTTTTATTGGTGGCATTTTGCATCGCCTGTCCAGTCTTTTACTTTCGTAGGGAGTGATTTCTGTGTGCAGATTTGGGACCTTTCCTTCCAAGATTTTCCAAGTGTAGATTATGATATATCTCTCCCTCCTGCGTTCCAACGAGTACAAGTCAAGTGCTTCCAAGCGTTCCCAGTAGTTAAGGTGCTTGACAGAACTTATACGTGCAGTAAAGGATCTCTGAACACGCTCTAGATCTGCGATTTCACCTGCTTTGAATGGAGATGTTAATGTACAGCAGTATTCCAGCCTAGAGAGAACAAGTGATTTGAAAAGGATCATCATAGGCTTGGCATCTCTCGTTTTGAAAGTTCTCATTATCATCCTATCATTTTCTTTGCACGTGCGATCGTGGCACTGTTGTGATCCTTGAAAGTGAGATCCTCAGACATTACTACTCCCAGGTCCCTTACATTATTTTTCCGCTCTATTGTATGGCCGGAGTCAGTAGTATACTCTGTTCTAGTTATTATCTCCTCCAGTTTTCCATAACGGAGTAGTTGGAATTTGTCCTCATTGAACATCATATTGTTTACCGTTGCCCACTGGAAAACTTTGTTTATATCTTCTTGGAGGTTAACCGCGTCCTCAGCAGATGACAGCCTCATGCAGATCCTAGTATCATCCGCAAAGGATGATACGGTGCTGTGGTGTATATCTCTGTTTATGTCTGATATGAGGATAAGGAATAAGATGGGGGCGAGTACTGTGCCTTGTGGAACAGAGCTCTTCACTATGGCAGCCTCCGATGTAACTCTGTTGACCACTACTCTTTGTGTTCGATTTGTTAGGAAGTTGAAGATCCATCTCCCCACTTTCCCAGTTATTCCTTTAGCACGTATTTTATGGGCTATTACGCCATGATCGCATTTGTCAAATGCTTTTGCAAAGTCTGTGTATATTACATCTGCATTCTGATTTTCTTCCAGTGCATCCAAGGCCATGTCATAGTGATCCAGTAGTTGTGAGAGGCAGGAGCGACCTGCCCTGAACCCATGTTGCCCTGGATTGTGCAGATTTTGGGAATCCAGGTGATTTGCAATCCTGCTTCTTAGCACTCTTTCAAAGATTTTTATGATGTGGGACGTCAGAGCTATTGGTCTATAGTTCTTAGCTAATGCTTTGCTGCCACCTTTATGGAGTGGGGCTATATCCGTTGTTTTAAGTGACTGTGGAATTTCACCCATGTCCAAGCTCCTCCTCCATAGTGTACTTAGGGCACGCGAGAGGGGTTTCTTGCAGTTCTTAATGAAAACAGAGTTCGACGAATCTGGGCCTGGGGCTGAGTGCATAGGCATGTTGTCAATGGCTTTTTCGAAATCTATCGGAGTTAGGGTAATGTCGGAAATCTGGCATACATTTATGGAGTTTTGAGGCTCATTCATGAAGAAATCATTTGGGTCGTCGATCCTCAGACCGATTAGTGGTTCACTAAACACAGAGTCGTACTGGGATTTCAATATTTCACTCATTTCCTTGTTGTCATCTGTGTAAGTCCCATCCTGTCTGAGTAAGGGCCCGATACTAGATGTGGTATTTGCCTTGTTTTTGGCATATGAAAAGAAATATTTTGAATTTCTTTCAATTTCACTAATAACTTTAAGCTCCTCCTGCCTCTCCTGTTTCCTGTAAGAGTCATTTAGCTTAAGTTCGATAGTTTCCACTTCCCTGGTCAGCGCCTCCTTTCGTGTATCAGAGATTCTAGCACTCCTGAGGAGCTCAGTGACTCTTCGTCGTCTTCTGTAGAGGGAGCGTCTTTTTCTCTCCAGTTTACTCCTGCTCTTCTTCTTTCTTAGGGGAATATGCCTAGAACATGCTTCGGCTACCAGGAAGTTGATCCTTTCAAGGCACTGGTTTGGATCCATGTCATTTAAGACATCTTCCCAACATGTTTCGTTTAGGGCATGGTTTACCTGGTCCCAGTTGATGTTCTTGTTGTTGAAGTTGTATTTTGTGAAAACACCTTCACAGGTACATGCATTCTGCTGATCAGGACCCCTATGCATGTACGTCTGGACTTCGATTAGATTGTGATCGGAATTAGTTGTTTTTGATATTCTTATGTCTCTTATCAGGTCCTCATTATTTGTGAAGATAAGGTCAAGTGTGTTTTCTAGTCTTGTTGGCTCCACTATCTGCTGGCTTAAGGTGTGTTTTTCGCAGAGACTTAGTAGCTCATGTGTGTGTGACCTTTCATCTGCGCTACCTCCGGGGATTGTTTCAGCTATAACATTATTTGCTACATTCTTCCATTTTGTATGCCTTAGGTTGAAATCACCAAGCGACAATATATATATATATATATATATATATATATATATATATATATATATATATATATATATATATATATATATCGTGCCGAATATGTAAAACTGGTCAATTAGCAAGGAGTCATTTAAAATTAAGTCGTCTCTAAAATTTTCTCTTATACGTTTAAAGATATATTTTTTCCATCAATGTTGATGTAAAAATTTATAATTTTGCACCAAAAGGAACTTATAAAACTTACCTAACCTTATTATAACAAGAGCAATTTATTTTGGCCTAACCCAACTAAATATATTTTAGATTTGTTTACAATAATTTAATACTAAACAAAGTGAAATATATTTTTTTCGTTAGGTTCAGAATGATTTGGCGAAATTATTGCATACACAAATTTTCACTTGTCCTATATGGCAAGATGAGCGTTGCTATTTAAGCCAAGATCGCAAGTTCTGCCTATTCGGCACGATATATATATATATATATATATATATATATATATATATATATATATATATATATATATATATATATATATTGAGGAATTGTTAAATGTTGATGAAGATAGGGAAGCTGTGATTTCGTGTATAGGGCAAGGAGGAATAACATCTTGTAGGAGTGAGGAAGAGCCAGTTGTGAGTGTGGGGGAAGTTCGTGAGGCAGTAGGTAAAATGAAAGGGGGTAAGGCAGCCGGGATTGATGGGATAAAGATAGAAATGTTAAAAGCAGGTGGGGATATAGTTTTGGAGTGGTTGGTGCAATTATTTAATAAATGTATGGAAGAGGGTAAGGTACCTAGGGATTGGCAGAGAGCATGCATAGTTCCTTTGTATAAAGGCAAAGGGGACAAAAGAGAGTGCAAAAATTATAGGGGGATAAGTCTGCTGAGTATACCTGGTAAAGTGTATGGTAGAGTTATTATTGAAAGAATTAAGAGTAAGACGGAGAATAGGATAGCAGATGAACAAGGAGGCTTTAGGAAAGGTAGGGGGGGGGGTGTGGACCAGATGTTTACAGTGAAACATATGAGTGAACAGTATTATGGATTTGGAAAAGGCGTATGACAGGGTGGATAGGGGGGCAATGTGGCAGATGTTGCAGGTGTATGGTGTAGGAGGTAGGTTACTGAAAGCAGTGAAGAGTTTTTACGAGGATAGTGAGGATCAAGTTAGAGTATGTAGGAAAGAGGGAAATTATTTCCCAGTAAAAGTAGGCCTTAGACAAGGATGTGTGATGTCACCGTAGTTGTTTAATATATTTATAGATGGGGTTGTAAGAGAAGTAAATGTGAGGGTCTTGGCAAGAGGCGTGGAGTTAAAAGATAAAGAATCACACATAAAGTGGGAGTTGTCACAGTTGCTCTTTGCTGATGACACTGTGCTCTTGGGAGATTCTGAAGAGAAGTTGCAGAGATTGGTGGATGAATTTGGTAGGGTGTGCAAAAGAAGAAAATTAAAAGTGAATACAGGAAAGAGTAAGGTTATGAGGATAACAAAAAGATTAGGTGATGAAAGATTGAATATCAGATTGGAGGGAGAGAGTATGGAGGAGGTGAATGTATTCAGATATTTGGGAGTGGACGTGTCAGCGGATGGGTCTATGAAAGATGAGGTGAATCATAGAATTGATGAGGGGAAAAGGGTGAGTGGTGCACTTAGGAGTCTGTGGAGACAAAGAACTTTGTTCTTGGAAGCAAAGAGGGGAATGTATGAGAGTATAGTTTTACCAACGCACTTATATGGGTGTGAAGCATGGGTGATGAATGTTGCAGCGAGGAGAAGGCTGGAGGCAGTGGAGATGTTATGTCTGAGGGCAATGTGTGGTGTGAATATAATGCAGAGAATTCGTAGTTTGGAAGTTAGGAGGAGGTGTGGTATTACCAAAACTGTTGTCCAGAGGGCTGAGGAAGGGTTGTTGAGGTGGTTCGGACATGTAGAGAGAATGGAGCGAAACAGAGTGACTTCAAGAGTGTATCAGTCTGTAGTGGAAGGAAGGCGGGGTAGGGGTCGGCATAGGAAAGGTTGGAGGGAGGGGGTAAAGGAGGTTTTGTGTGCGAGGGGCTTGGACTTCCAGCAGGCATGCGTGAGCGTGTTTGATAGGAGTGAATGGAGACAAATGGTTTTTAATACTTGACGTGCTGTTGGAGTGTGAGCAAAGTAACATTTATGAAGGGATTCAGGGAAACCGGCAGGCCGGACTTGAGTCCTGGAGATGGGAAGTACAGTGCCTGCACTCTGAAGGAGGGGTGTTAATGTTGCAGTTTAAAAACTGTAGTGTAAAGCACCCTTCTGGCAAGACAGTGATGGAGTGAATGATGGTGAAAGTTTTTCTTTTTCGGGCCACCCTGCCTTGGTGGGAATCGGCCGGTGTGATAATATATATATATATATATATATACATATATATATATATATATATATATATATATATATATATATATATATATATATATATATATATATATATATATATATATATATATGTATATATATATATATATATATATATATATATATATATATATATGTATATATATATATATATATATATATGTATATATATATATATATATATATATATGTATATATATATATATATATATATATATATATATATATATATATATATATATATATATATATATATATATATATTATTATATTATATATATATATATATATATATATATATATATATATATATATATATATATATATATATATATATATATATATATATATATATTTATTATCACACCGGCCGATTCCCACCAAGGCAGGGTGGCCCGAAAAAGAAAAACTTTCACCATATATATATATATATATATATATATATATATATATATATATATATATATATATATATATATATATATATATATATATATATATATATATATTGTGTGTGTGTGTGTGTGTATGTATATATGTATGCATATATATATTATTGTTATCCACGCTCTGTATAACCCCTGCTAAATCAGTAGGGGTGTATCACAGCGCGTGGAGAATGGAAGGTAATTAGGTTTGATCCAAGGAAAGGTTAGCTCTTATTCCTTGAATCAACAGTTCTTTCACCAACATTCAGGCACCTCCCTGCAAGGGTGTTTGTCAGCAAACACAAATTTACTCAGAATTTTCCACAATACTTTTAAGATTTTTTAGGATGAATTGACATGTTCAGACTGTTCTTTCTTCTTTCTTATGAAGGTGATTATTATTGTGCAGTTCCTTTAGTTTTTTCGTGTAGACTGTTCCTAATTTTAATAGGTATCTCTGAAGGAATGCTGTACAGTGTTTGTCTGACGTCTGGACAAGCACCTAAAGTCGTTACCTGACCAGCCGGGCTGTGGCTCGTACGATGGATTGCGTGCAGCCAGCAGTAACAGCCTGGTTGATCAGGCTCTGATCCACCAGGAGGCCTGGTCACAGACCGGGCCGCGGGGGCGTTGACCCCCGGAACTCTCCCCAGGTAAACTCCAGGTTTCCCCAGGCTGTGATGGATATGTGGGTCAGTAGACCACCAGCAGCAACAACCTGGTTGACCAGGCAAGCACCAGGCGAGCCTGGCCCATGGCCCGGCTCTGGAAGTAAAAAAAAACTCTCGAAACCCATCAAAAGCATCTCCCCGTTTTTAACTCGAGAACATCTCATCCAGTCAGCTTCAAACTTCAAACCCCGGTGTACTGTAACTAGGAAAAGGTTCATGCAACTGTTGGGATTCGCAACTCCTCTGCCCCTTGAGGTTTTAGAGGATCAACTATTATACCACTTGTCGAGGTACGGGGGCTGGGGTTATGGAATATAAGGGATACCTTTCTAGAATCGCGTAGCGACAGAAATACATCTAGTATTTATATCATTGGCGTGAAACTTCTAATTTAATTCAGTCGTAGCCAATACACGTTACATAATATTTACCTCTACCACTTCAATGACCAACAAGTTTAAAACATCCTGAACAACACTGAGATTATTACAAGGCAGGAAGGACCCTTCTGGTACTCTTAGTTTAAAAAAATATGTATGCCAGAATTACTAATGTACTGTGCAGTCATAACAAAAATAATCTTTTAAACAACACAGTAACAAAAAAATCCTTTTAAACAACGACGTGACAACACAGTTGAACTCGATCTACACAACACTTAACAAAAGTGAATATCCTGTATGACTCAAGACTTCCCCGTATCACTGAGCTGCAGCTCAACTCCTTCAACCTTCCCAAGAGGTCCAGGAGCTGGAGATCAAAGTTCTAGATGTAAACTCAAGAAGCCGAGTAACTATAGTTAAATGCCCTCAGAAGAACCAGAAGCTATAGTTCAACACCAGAAAGACTCACAGGGGGTGTAGATTAACACCCTCAAGAGACCCAAGAGCTAGAGCTGAACCCAGTCAAATACTAACAATATAAGTCGAAACCTGGTGGCTGATTTCCGTAGCTTTTCTGACTATTAGCTGCCTGGATCATGGAGATTTTCTTTTCATTGAGGAAAAAAATCCTAAATATTATTACCTGGAGTTTACCTGGAGAGGGTTTCGGAGGTCAACGCCCCCGTGGCTCGGTCTGGGACCAGGCCTCGTGGTGGATCAGGGTCTGATCAACCAGGCTGTTACTGCTGGCCGCACGCAAGCTGACGTACGAACAACAGCCCGGTTGGTCAGGTACTGACTTTAGGTGCCTGTCCAGTGCCTTCTTGAAGACAGTCAGAGGTCTATTGGTAATCCCCCTTATGTATGTTGGGAGGCAATTGAACAGTCTTGGGCCCCGGACACTTATTGTATTGTCTCTCAGTGTACTCGTGGCGCCCCTGCTTTTTATCGGGGGAATGTTGCATCTCCTGCCGAGTCTTTTGCTTTCATATGGAGTGATTTTCGTGTGCAGGTTTGGTACCAATCCCCCCAGGACCTTCCAAGTGTATATTATCATGTATCTCTCTCGCCTGCGTTCGAAGGAATACAGATCGACGACCTTCAACCGTTCCCAGTTGTTTAATGATTGATCGTACTGATGCTTCCAGCCGAAGTGTTCAAACTGTGTTCCGTGGAGCCCGGTGGAACACAAAGGCTTCATGGGACACATCATTAGAGACTGAGGTGATAAAATAATGTTAACTGGCACTTGGTACAGTATATAAGTCTATACTCACATAGTTTCAGACTATGAAACAAAATCTCTTCTCTAGGCAGAGTGACTGACTACCTCAAAACTGATTACATCGTCTTCACATATCTACTTCTGCCAACTTTTCTGTACTAGACTGAAGAAGCCTACTGTATATACGAAACGTTTCGGAATAAAGATACCTAACTTTTTCACATGTGTCTTACTTACCAATCTGTCGGTATTGTATACCATTTTAATATTCAAGACCTGGTCTGCTTGATTTGGTAAGTCTTTTCTATGTTTTTAGAGTAAGACACGTGAAACAGTTGGATATCTTCATTGTTGATTGCAAATGGAATGCTTAACATTTCGCTTGTCTGCAAATTATTAAGCATTCCAGAATCTCTTTAGAAATTCACTGCATGTAGTAGGATCTGATGAAATAATTTCTCACAAGCTCGGTACTCAGGGGTATGGGATACACCGTCTAGCTTCGGCTAGGCTCCTATACTTATCAGGGGTCTGGCTAACAAGCCAGAGTACTGTGTGCCTTGATACAGAGTGTGCACGTTCGAATCCTGTTGTGGACCGACAGATTATATATATATATATATATATATATATATATATATATATATATATATATATATATATATATATATATATATATATATATATATATATAAATATATATATATATATATATATATATATATATATATATATATATATATATATATATATATATATATATATATATATATAAAGTAGGCCTTAGACAAGGATGTGTGATGTCACCGTGGTTGTTTAATATATTTATAGATGGGGTTGTAAGAGAAGTAAATGCGAGGGTCTTGCCAAGAGGCGTGGAGTTAAAAGATAAAGAATCACACACAAAGTGGGAGTTGTCACAGTTGCTCTTTGCTGATGACACTGTGCTCTTGGGAGATTCTGAAGAGAAGTTGCAGAGATTGGTGGATGAATTTGGTAGGGTGTGCAAAAGAAGAAAATTAAAGGTGAATACAGGAAAGAGTAAGGTTATGAGGATAACAAAAAGATTAGGTGATGAAAGATTGAATATCAGATTGGAGGGAGAGAGTATGGAGGAGGTGAACGTATTCAGATATTTGGGAGTGGACGTGTCAGCGGATGGGTCTATGAAAGATGAGGTGAATCATAGAATTGATGAGGGAAAAAGAGTGAGTGGTGCACTTAGGAGTCTGTGGAGACAAAGAACTTTGTCCTTGGAGGCAAAGAGGGGAATGTATGAGAGTATAGTTTTACCAACGCTCTTATATGGGTGTGAAGCGTGGGTGATGAATGTTGCAGCGAGGAGAAGGCTGGAGGCAGTGGAGATGTCATGTCTGAGGGCAATGTGTGGTGTGAATATAATGCAGAGAATTCGTAGTTTGGAAGTTAGGAGGAGGTGCGGGATTACCAAAACTGTTGTCCAGAGGGCTGAGGAAGGGTTGTTGAGGTGGTTCGGACATGTAGAGAGAATGGAGCGAAACAGAATGACTTCAAGAGTGTATCAGTCTGTAGTGGAAGGAAGGCGGGGTAGGGGTCGGCCTAGGAAGGGTTGGAGGGAGGGGGTAAAGGAGGTTTTGTGTGCGAGGGGCTTGGACTTCCAGCAGGCATGCGTGAGCGTGTTTGATAGGAGTGAATGGAGACAAATGGTTTTTAATACTTGACGTGCTGTTGGAGTGTGAGCAAAGTAACATTTATGAAGGGATTCAGGGAAACCGGCAGGCCGGACTTGAGTCCTGGAGATGGGAAGTACAGTGCCTGCACTCTGAAGGAGGGGTGTTAATGTTGCAGTTTAAAAACTGTAGTGTAAAGCACCCTTCTGGCAAGACAGTGATGGAGTGAATGATGGTGAAAGTTTTTCTTTTTCGGGCCACCCTGCCTTGGTGGGAATCGGCCGGTGTGATAATAAATATATATATATATATATATATATATATATATATATATATATATATATATATATATATATATATATATATATATATATATCGTAGGTTCGAGTCTCCTTCAGCCAGAGATCAGTGTTTGTGTATATTTCGCATGCTCTCGCGAATTCCTTGCATATATATATATATATATATATATATATATATATATATATATATATATATATATATATATATATATATATATATATATATATATATATATATATATATACATATATATATATATATATACATATATATATATATATATATATATATATATATATATATATATATATATATATATATATATACATATATATATATATATATACATATATATATATATATATATATACATTATATATATATATATACATATATATATACATTATATATATATATACATTATATATATATATATATACATTATATATATATAATATATATATATTGTATATATATATATATGTATATATATAATATATATATGTATATATATATATATATATGTATATATATATATATATATATATACATATATATATATATATCTTTCTTGCAACACACCGGCCGTATCCCACCGAGGCGGGGAGGCCCAAAAGGAAAAACGAAAGTTTCTCCTTTTACATTTAGTAATATATACAGGAGAAGAGGTTACTAGTCCCTTGCTCCCGGCATTTTAGTCGCCTCTTACAACACGCATGGCTTACGGAGGAAGAATTCTGTTCCACTTCCCCATGGAGATAAGAGGAAATAAACAAGAATAAGAACTAGAAAGAAAATAGAAGAAAACCCAGAGGGGTGTGTATATATGTGCTTGTACATGTATGTGTAGTGTGACCTAAGTGTAAGTAGAAGTAGCAAGACGTACCTGAAATCTTGCATGTTCATGAGACAGAAAAAAGGACACCAGCAATCCTACCATCATGTAAAACAATTACAGGCTTTCGTTTTACACTCACTTGGCAGGACGGTAGTACCTCCCTGGGCGGTTGCTGTCTACCAACCTACTACCTTTTATATGTATATATATATATATATATATATATATATATATATATATATATATATATATATATATATATATATATATATATATATTTCAACAAGTCGGCCGTCTCCCACCGAGGCAGGGTGACCCAAAAAAGAAAGAAAATCCCCAAAAAGAAAATACTTTCATCATCATTCAACACTTTCACCACACTCACACATTATCACTGTTTTTGCAGAGGTGCT
>NC_091296.1:76932943-77090443 GCF_038502225.1 Cherax quadricarinatus
CCACTCGGCTAACATCCATGTACTTTTTTACTGCTGGTCAACAGAGACAGCAAGTGTCTTAAAGAAACACATCCTAATGTTTCGCCCGTACTGGGGATCGAACCACAAACCTCAGTATGTGAGCTACAGGACACCTGGCCAAAACACTACACATCAATACACTACACATCTTCATACTACACATCACATTACACATCATCACACTACCTTGATTTGTATTCCCTGGAATGCAGGCGAGAAAGATACATAATAATATACACTTGGAAAATCCTAGAGGTATTAGTACCAAACATGCACACTAAAATCACTCCCTATGAAAGCAAAAGACTTGGCAGGCTGTGGTTCGTACGTCAGTTTGCATGCGGCCAGCAGTGACAGTCTCGTTGATCAGACCTTGATCCACCACGAGGCCTGGTCTCAAACCGAGCCGCGGGGGCGTTGACCCCCGAAACTGTCTCCAGGTAAACTCCAGGTGAACATCTCACTACACATCAAATAGTATGGGCCAACAGGCCTACTGCAGTGTTCCTCCTTTCTTATGTTCTTAACACACTACACAACAACACATTATGCATCACACTACACATCATCACACTACACAGCAACACACTACACATCATCACACTACACAGCAACACACTACACATCACACTACACACCAACACACTACACATCAACACATGACTGAGCTAATAAATTTTTAGAGAATAGGGGGTACTCGTAGGGAAGTAATCGGCCAGTCAGACTGATTTTCAAGACAAACGGTGCAGAACAGGATCCTGCATAGAAACCACGGCTGCAGGAATCAACAACATATAAGAGGGTGTTCTAAAACCACGACAGACTGAGAACAGGATGTCAGCAGCTGAGAGAGAGGACACGGAGACGAAAGGGGCAAGTACCTGATCAGCTGGGCTGTAGTTCTTACTTCGGTTTACATGCGGCCAGCAGTAACAGCCTGGTTGATTAGACCTTGATCCACCACGAGGCCTGGTCTCAGATTGTGCCGCGGGGGCGTTGACTCCCCTAAACCCTATTCAAGTATACTCCAGGTAAGGCTAGAGTCAGTAGAGGACAAGCAGAGCAGAGAAACCAGTACAAACACCCACAGAACCACCCTCAGAGCCCCACAACCAAACATACTATTTAGTCACTTAGCCATAATACCAACTTACCTCATAATTTTGTAATATTTTAAACTTAAGATTTAATTTAAGTCTGCCCGAAATGCCTAGCCATGCTAGGTGTTCTAGTGGTACACTCTGTAATTATTATTTTACTACATGTAAACCACACAATAACCAAATTCTGTAAACTCAGCATTGTAATCCTTATAGAGAATAAACTTTGAATTGAATTGAATTGAATACAAACCACACTCACAGCCCCCACCCCACACTACGAAGTAGAATACCATAGCACCCTGCCAGGCCCTCCACCTCCCCCCTCCCCCACAAACAGTGTTGTAATGGACTTTTTTCCCCCCTTTGTGGGGGGGGCTTGTCTTTTTAGTAACTGTGGGACACCCCGCCATGCCCCCTGGGAGAAAACTCTGATGGGGCTTTTCATTCTTGATAACCAGATTATAGTCGGGCCCTGGGGCAGATGCTGGGCATGTCATTTATTTTAATATTTTGTCAAAAAAATCGGATGGGTTGTTTAATAAATTTGTGGTCCATAAAAAATTCATTTTGTTTTTTTCGACTCTCAGTTGGTTAAAAGGGTTGCTAAAACTGAGTCATATTGGGACGAGAGCTCACCATTTCTTGCACTGTGAACCCATCTTTTTAAGTGGGGCCCAAAGGGGAGCTTGTTCGATTTTGATTTAAGAGAAGAAAAGGGTTTTTTTTCGACATTTAGGTTTTAGTTTTCCCCGTTTCCACTCCAAAGGGATTCTTTTGAAGTTCGACTTCTATTTTTCTGACCATGCCCCTTAGTTTTTCAGAAAGACCCACCCGCTCTTTTATTCCCGTTATTGTGCCTTTTTTTTGTTATTCCACACAAGAGATTAGTGCGAAAGCTGGAGGATCAGGCAGGTATAACAGGAAAGGCATTTCAATGAATCAAACAATACCTAACGGGAAGGCATCGGCGAGTCATGGTACGTGACGAGGTGTCAGAGTGGGCGCCTATGACGAGCAGAGTTCCACAGGGATCAGTCCTAGAACCGGTGCTGTTTCTGGTGTATGTGAATGACATGACAGAAGGAATAGACTCAGAAGTGTCCCTGTTTGCAGAAAAGTTGAAGTTAATGAGGAGAATTCAATCGGAGGAGGATCAGGCAGGACTACAAAGGGATCTGGACAGGCTGCACACCTGGTCCAGTAATTGGCTCCTGGAGTTCAACCCCCACCAAGTGCAAAGTCATGAAGATTGGGAAGGGCAAAGAAGACCACAGACGGATTACAGTCTAGGGGGCCAGAGGCTATAAACCTCACTCAAAGAAGAGGGTCTTGGGGTGAGTATAATATCGAGCACATCTCCTGAGGCTCACATCAACCAAATAACTACTACAGCATATGGGCAATTAGCAAACCTAGTCGTTCAGGAATCTGTACACCATGTACCGTAGGCCCATACTGGAGTATGCAGCACCAGTTTGGGACCCACCCCTGGCCGAACACGTCAGGAAATTAGAGACAGTGCAAAAGTTTACAACAAGAATAGACCCGGAGCTAAGCGGCATGTCCTACAAGGAGAGGTTAAGGGAATTCGACCTGGCGGCACTGGAGAACAGGAAGGACACGGGGGACATAATAACGACGTATAAAATACTGAGAAGAACTGACAAGGTGGATAGAGACAGGATGTTCCAGAGATGGGACACACCAACAAGGGGCCACAATTGGAAGTTGGAGACTCAGATGAGTCACAGGGATGTTAGGAAGTATTTCTTCAGTCACAGAGTTGTCAGGAAGTGGAATAGTCTGGTAAGTGAGGTAGTGGAGGCAGGATCCATACATAGCTTTAAGAAGAGGCATGATAAACCTCACGGAGCAGGGAGTGACCTAGTGGCGACCAGTGAAGAGGCGGGGCCAGGAGCTATGACTCGACCCCTACACTACGCATCACTATACATCACACTGCACATCATTATACTGCACATAACACACTAGGCATCAACACTACACATCAACACTAAACATCACACTAAACATCACACTACACATCAACACTACACATCACTACACATCACACTACACATCACTACACATCACTACACATCACATTAACATCACACTACACATCAACACTACACATCAACACTACACATCACCACTACACATCAACACTACACATCACCACTACACATCACACTACACATCACACTAAACATCACACTACACATCACACTACACATCAACACTACACATCACCACTACACATCAACACTACACATCACCACTACACATCACACTACACATCACACTACACATCACCACTACACATCACACTACACATCACACTGCACATCACTACACATCACACTACACATCAACACTAAACATCACACTACACATCACCACTACACATCACACTACACATCAACACTAAACATCACACTACACATCACCACTACACATCAACACTAAACATCAACACTACACATCACCACTACACATCAACGCTACACATCACCACTACACATCAACACTACACATCAACACTAAACATCAACACTACACATCACCACTACACAACGCTACACATCACCACTACACATCAACACTACACATCACACTACACATCAACACTACACATCAACACTAAACATCACACTACACATCAACACTACACATCAACACTACACATCAACACTACACATCACCACTACACATCAACACTACACATCAACACTACACATCACACTACACATCAACACTACACATCACACTACACATCAACACTACACATCACACTAAACATCACACTACACATCAACACTACACATCACACTACACATCAACACTACACATCAACACTACACATCAACACTACACATCACACTACACATCAACACTACACATCACACTACACATCAACACTACACATCAACACTACACATCACACTACACATCAACATTACACATCACACTACACATCAACACTACACATCACACTACACATCAACACTACACATCAACACTAAACATCACACTACACATCAACACTACACATCACACTACACATCAACACTACACATCAACACTACACATCACACTACACATCAACACTACACATCAACACTACACATCACCACTACACATCAACACTACACATCACCACTACACATCACACTACACATCACACTAAACATCACACTACACATCACACTACACATCAACACTACACATCACCACTACACATCAACACTACACATCACCACTACACATCACACTACACATCACACTACACATCACCACTACACATCACACTACACATCACACTGCACATCACCACTACACATCACACTACACATCAACACTAAACATCACACTACACATCACCACTACACATCACACTACACATCAACACTAAACATCACACTACACATCACCACTACACATCAACACTAAACATCACACTACACATCACCACTACACATCAACGCTACACATCAACACTAAACATCAACACTACACATCACCACTACACATCAACGCTACACATCACCACTACACATCAACGCTACACATCAACACTAAACATCAACACTACACATCACCACTACACATCAACGCTACACATCACCACTACACATCAACACTACACATCACACTACACATCAACATTACACATCAACACTAAACATCACACTACACATCAACACTACACATCAACACTACACATCAACACTACACATCACCACTACACATCAACACTACACATCAACACTACACATCACACTACACATCACTACACATCACACTACACATCAACACTACACATCAACACTGCACATCACACTACACATCAACACTACACATCACACTACACATCAACACTACACATCAACACTACACATCAACACTACACATCACACTACACATCAACACTAACATCACACTACACATCACAACACTACACATCAACACTACACATCAACACTACACATCACACTACACATCAACACTACACATCACACTACACATCAACACTACACATCACACTACACATCAACACTACACATCAACACTAAACATCACACTACACATCAACACTACACATCACACTACACATCACACTACACATCAACACTACACATCACACTACACATCAACACTACACATCAACACTACACATCACACTACACACACTACACATCAACACTACACATCAACACTACACATCAACACTACACATCACACTACACATCAACACTACACATCACACTACACATCACACTACACATCAACACTACACATCAACACTACACATACACACTACACATCACACTACACATCAACACTACACATCACACTACACATCAACACTACACATCACACTACACATCAACACTACACATCACACTACACATCAACACTACACATCAACACTACACATCAAAAAACCACACCACACTACACATCAACACTACACATCACACTACACATCACACTACTACAACACTACACATCACACTACACATCACACTACACATCAACACTACACATCACACTACACATCAACACTACACATCACACTACACATCAACACTACACATCAACACTAAACATCACACTACACATCAACACTACACATCACACTACACATCAACACTACACATCAACACTACACATCACACTACACATCAACACTACACATCAACACTACACATCACACTACACATCAACACTACACATCACACTACACATCAACACTACACATCACACTACACATCACACTACACATCAACACTACACATCAACACTACACATCACACTACACATCAACACTACACATCACACTACACATCAACACTACACATCACACTACACATCAACACTACACATCACACTACACATCAACACTACACATCAACACTACACATCAACACTAAACATCACACTACACATCAACACTACACATCACACTACACATCAACACTACACATCAACACTACACATCACACTACACATCAACACTACACATCAACACTACACATCACACTACACATCAACACTACACATCACACTACACATCAACACTACACATCACACTACACATCACACTACACATCACACTACACATCAACACTACACATCAACACTACACATCACACTACACATCACACTACACATCAACACTACACATCACACTACACATCAACACTACACAACACTACACATCACCACTACACATCAACACTACACATCAACACTACACATCACACTACACATCAACACTACACATCACACTACACATCAACACTACACATCAACACTACACATCAACACTACACATCACCACTACACATCAACACTACACATCAACACTACACATCACACTACACATCAACACTACACATCAACACTAAACATCACACTAAACATCACACTACACATCGGCGGGTGGAAACATTTCGACACGTTTCCTTACACCTGTTGTCCTGTTCACCTAGCAGCAAATAGGTACCTGGGTGTTAGTCGACTGGTGTGGGTCGCATCCTGGGGGACAAGATTAAGGACCCCAATGGAAATAAGTTAGACAGTCCTCGATGACGCACTGACTTTCTTGGGTTATCCTGGGTGGCTAACCCTCCGGGGTTAAAAATCCGAACGAAATCTTGTCTTATCTTAACACTACACATCACCACTACACATCAACACTACACATCACCACTACACATCACTACACATCAACACTACACATCAACACTACACATCACACTACACATCAACACTACACATCAACACTACACATCACACTAAACATCACACTACACATCAACACTACACATCACCACTACACATCAACAGTACACATCACACTACACATCAACACTAAACATCACACTACACATCAACACTACACATCACCACTACACATCAAACTACACATCAACACTAAACATCACACTACACATCACCACTACACATCAACACTACACATCACACCACACAACACCACTACACATCACGCTAAACATCACACTTCACATCAACACTACACATCAACACTACACATCACACTACATATCAACACTACACATCACACTAAACATCACACTACACACCACCATTACACATCACGAGTACACATCAACGCTACACATCACCACTACACATAAACACTACACATCACACTACATATCAACACTACACATCACACTAAACATCACACTGCACATCAACACTACACAACACCACTACACATCAACGCTACACATCACCACTACACATCAACACTACACATCAACACTACACATCACACTACACATCAACACTACACATCAACACTACATATCACACTAAACATCATACTACACATCAACACTACACATCACCACTACACATCACCACTACACATCACTACACATCAACACTACACATCAACACTACACATCACACTACACATCAACATTACACATCAACACTACACATCACACTAAACATCACACTACACATCACCACTACACATCAACACTACACATCACACTAAACATCACACTACACATCAACACTACACATCACCACTACACATCACCACTACACATCACCGCTACACATCACCACTACACATCAACACTACACATCAACACTACACATCACACTACACATCAACACTACACATCACACTAAACATCACACTACACATCAACACTACACATCACCACTACACATCAACACTACACATCACCACTACTCATCAACACTACACATCAACACTACACATCACACTAAACATCACACTACAGATCAACACTACACATCACCACTACACATCAACACTACACATCACCACTACACATCACCACTACACATCAACACTACACATCACACTAAACATCACACTACACATCAACACTACACATCACTACTACACATCACCACTACACATCACCACTACACATCACCACTACACATCAACACTACACATCACCCTACACATCAACACTACACATCAACACTACACATCACACTACAGCAACACTACACATCACACTACACATCAACACTACACATCACCACTACACATCACCACTACACATCACCACTACACATCACACTACACATCACTACACATCAACACTACACATCAGTACACATCACACTACATCAACACTACACATCAACACTACACATCACACTAAACATCACACTACACATCAACACTACACATCACTACTACACATCACCACTACACATCACCACTGCACATCACACTACACATCAACACTACACATCAACACTACACATCACACTAAACATCACACTACACATCAACACTACACATCACCACTACACATCAACACTACACATCACCACTGCACATCACAATACACATCAACACTACACATCAACACTACACATCACACTAAACATCACACTACACATCAACACTACACATCAGCACTACACATCAACACTACACATCAACACTACACATTCAACACTACACATCACCACTACACATCACACTAAACATCACACTACACATCACCACTACACATCAACACTACACATCACTACTACACATCAACACTACACATCACCACTGCACATCAACACTACACATCACCACTGCACATCACACTACACATCAACACTACATATCAACACTACACATCACACTAATCATCACACTTCACATCAACATTACACATCACCACTACACATCAACACTACACATCAACACTACACATCAACACTACACATCACCACTACACATCACACTAAACATCACACTACACATCAACACTACACATCACCACTACACATCAACACTACACATCACCACTACACATCAACACTACACATCAACACTACACATCAACACTACACATCACTGCACATCACACTACACATCAACACTACACATCAACACTACACATCACACTAAACATCACACTACACATCAACACTACACATCACTACACATCACCACTGCACATCACACTACACATCAACACTACACATCAACACTACACATCAACACTACACATCACCACTACACATCACTACACATCACCACTGCACATCACACTACACATCAACACTACATATCAACACTACACATCACACTAATCATCACACTTCACATCAACATTACACATCACCACTACACATCAACACTACACATCAACACTACACATCAACACTACACATCACCACTACACATCACACTAAACATCACACTACACATCAACACTACACATCACCACTACACATCAACACTACACATCACCACTACACATCAACACTACACATCAACACTACACATCACTGCACATCACACTACACATCAACACTACACATCAACACTACACATCACACTAAACATCACACTACACATCAACACTACACATCACTACACATCACTGCACATCACACTACACATCAACACTACACATCAACACTACACATCAACACTACATATCACACTAAACATCACACTACACATCAACACTACACATCAACACTACACATCAACACTACACATCACTATTACACATCAACACTACACATCAACACTACACATCAACACTACACATCACTACTACACATCAACACTACACATCAACACTACACATCAACACTACACATCACTACTGCACATCAACACTACACATCAACACTACACATCAACACTACACATCAACACTACACATCAACACTACACATCACACTAAACATCACACTACACATCAACACTACACATCAACACTACACATCACACTAAACATCACACTACACATCAACACTACACATCACACTAAACATCACACTACACATCAACACTACACATCAACACTACACATCACCACTACACATCAACACTACACATCAACACTACACATCACGCTACACATCACACTAAACATCACACTACACATCAACACTACACATCAACACTACACATCAACACTACACATCACACTACACATCAACACTACACATCACACTAAACATCACACTACACATCAACACTACACATCACACTAAACATCACACTACACATCAACACTACACATCAACACTACACATCAACACTACACATCAACACTACACATCACACTAAACATCACACTACACATCAACACTACACATCAACACTTCACATCAACACTACACATCAACACTACACATCAACACTACACATCAACACTACACATCAACACTACACGTCAACACTACACATCAACACTACACATCAACACTACACATCACACTAAACATCACACTACACATCAACACTACACATCAACACTACACATCAACACTACACATCAACACTACACATCAACACTACACATCAACACTACACATCAACACTACACATCAACACTACACATCACACTAAACATCACACTACACATCAACACTACACATCAACACTACACATCAACACTACACATCAACACAACACATCAACACTACACATCAACACTACACATCATCACTACACATCAACACTACACATCAACACTACACATCATCACTACACATCAACACTACACATCAACACTACACATCATCACTACACATCAACACTACACATCATCACTACACATCATCACTACACATCAACACTACACATCAACACTACACATCATCACTACACATCAACACTACACATCACACTACACATCAACACTAAACATAATAATAATAATCATAATAATAATAATAATAATAATAATAATAATAATAATAATAATAATAATAATAAGTTTATTTCTTTGTAAAGATTACAATGTGTAATTACAATTTTCATTTGCTAAGTACAAAGATACCCACTATCATGCCCAGGCATTTGCTAAGTACAAAGATACCCACTATCATGTCCAGGTATTTCGGGCAAACTAATCCTAATACATAGTAACTAAAACTAGATAAGATAATAGTATATAGTAATTATTACTTAAAACTAATCATAGAATAGTGGTTAGCTGTTTTACAATCTTGTTTGGACTTAATCTTATGTATACTTAATCTTATGTATACTTAATCTTATGTATACTTAATCTTATGTATACTTAATCTTATGTATACTTAATCTTATGTATACTTAATCTTATGTATACTTAATCTTATGTATACTTAATCTTATGTATACTTAATCTTATGTATACTTAGTACAAAATCTAATTTACAAGGAATGGTGCAGGTGGTAATATTTTATTGAATGGCAGAATTAAAAGCCCGGAAGTCACGTGATAAAACTAGCCAGTAGATGTTTGGTTGATTTGGTTAATGTGCGATAAGATGATTTTTTAGCAGAGTCCTAAATTTATAAGTTGTCTGGGGATCCTTGACTTGTTCCGGTAGCGAGTTCCAGATCTTTGGGCCTTTTATGTGCATATCGTTCTTGCATAGTGAGAGTTTTACTCGAGGGATGTTGAAAAGTGCCTTATGCCTTGTATTGTGACTGTGCATTCTGTTGTAACTGTCGAGGAGTAGTTTTAGGAGAAGGTTTACAGTGATGATGACACAGGCATAGATGCAATACGGATAA
This sequence comes from Cherax quadricarinatus, assembly GCF_038502225.1. NCBI lineage: Eukaryota > Metazoa > Arthropoda > Malacostraca > Decapoda > Parastacidae > Cherax > Cherax quadricarinatus. The sequence goes on from NC_091296.1 coordinate 76,944,623, forward strand.
GTGCTGCAAGAATGGCATACAATTCAGCAGTAAAAATACTAGCCGAAGATAGTAAATGCCCTCGTACGACGCTGTCTGGAAACACTGCTGCGAATCCTACGCCGTCAGAAGACTTAGAGCCATCTGTGTACACTGCAATGGCATGAGAATGAGAGTGGAAGTGGTCAAGAAAAAGAGAGCGGGAAGCGACAGTAGGCAGTTGGGCTATCGAGCAAGGGAGAGAGAAAGAACAGACTCGAACAGCTGGAACTTCCCAGGGGGGCAGGGAAAAGTGAGATGCTACATGAACATAGAAAGGTGGTAATTGAAGAGAAGACAAGAGCGAATGTAGGCGAAGAGAGAAGGGACGGAGTAAACAGGGGCGGCGAACAAATAAAGAATGTCTACTAATATCAGTGACCATTCTATAAATGGAAGGATTGCGGAGATCATGAGAGCGTACATAGTAGCGAAGGCAATGGGCATTACGGCGATCGGACAAGGATGGAACGTTCGCTTCTGCATAGAGGCTCTCAACAGGGGAAGAGCGAAAAGCACCAAGGCATAAACGTAATCCTTGGTGATGAATGGGGTTAAGGCTAGAGAGAGTAGCAGGAGAGGCCGCTGAATAGATCTGGTCACCATAATCAAGTTTTGATAAAATGAGGGTGGAATGTAGGCGAAGGAGAGTTCGACGATCAGCTTCCCATGAAAGATGAGCAAGGGTTTTAAGAAGGTTCAGCCGGCTGTGGCAAGTTGCCTTCAGAGAGGTAATGTGAGGTTTCCAGGATAACCTAACTTGATGCAGCGCTAACTAAGGGCAACTCCACGTCGCCTGGTGAGGATGGTATTACTTACAACATACTCAGATTGCTGTGTCGAGTACCAGGTACTCCATTACTTGAATTATATAACATGAGCTATGTAACTGGGGAGCTCCCTCAATCTTGGACCAACAGCCTCATCATTCCAATTCCTAAGCCCAATCAACAAAATGCATTTCGCCCAATATCTCTTACTAGCTGCTTGTGTAAAACATTTGAGAGAATGATTCTTAATCGTCTCATGTACAGAATCAAACAATTTTTGTCTCCCCGGTTACATGGTTTCATGCATGGAAGGAGCGTGCATCATTGCATAGCCACCTTTCTCACCCTGCACACTGACAGCTCCTACACTACCTTCCTTGACCTTAAATCCGCTTTTGATGTAGCCAACCGACATGTAATAATTAGTGAACTTGCCAGAATGGATGTTGGAGGATGGCTTCTCCGCTGGATTAAAGGCTACCTGTCCAACAGAAAATCGTCTGTGTTGTTCCAGGGACATAGAAGTGTAACTAAAGACTTTGAATTAGGAACCCCACAGGGAGGTGTGCTCAGTCCCACACTGTTCAATATTCTAATTAATGCATTACTTAATGCTATGCCTAGTCAGCCCCATAATTATGTGATTAGTTTTGCTGATGATATAATGATTCACACCACCGGATTCTCCAACACCCAAAACATTCTTAATCATGTACTAGCCTCGTGTCAGGACCTGGGGTTGATAATCTCTACTGATAAAACAAAGATACTCAATAGGCGTCCTCCTCGACAGAGAGGCACAGTTCGTCAGATCCAATTGCATGATGGGTCTCTTCTAGAATATGTAAGCAGATACAGGTATCTAGGCTTTGAGGTTCCACTACTTGGACCTGTTGTAACAAGACTTTGTCGCCAATACAAAGAACGACTAAGAGCACTTAGAGTTGTGGCAGGGCTTCACCCCAGGTATGGTGCTAATGTTAAAATTGTGAAAATGATGTATCTTGCTTATATTAGATCATTGGTTGATTATGCTGCGCCACTACTTGCTCTTGTGTCTGACTGGAAGCTTGGAGGGCTGGAAAAACTGCAGAACAAAGCAATGAGGATCATCCTAGGATGCCCTCGTACTGCCAAAATTTTAAATATGCAAAAAGAACTTGATATTCCAAGCATCAGAGATCGTGTTACTGAAAGAAATATCCTAATTGGGGTTAATATGCTCAGGCAAGCTCATTCAAACCCCTGCACAGAAGCCCTCCAAACTTTCCTCAGCACTGGTGAACACTCCTCCAGATGGATCGAAAAGACTGGAACCGACCTCCGCATGAATCAGATACATGATCTATGTCAAGTAAGGCAACAGCGGCACTTCTCCGCTCCATGGAATATTACCCCATTCCAAACTACCATTCCTCCATTTCCCCCCAAACTACTTCTTAAATCACAACCAAAACTTCGCCTTGAAGCCAAACATGAGGCCTTAAGCTGTATTGATAACTTAGTCACACAGCACACACTCTCGCAAATTATTTACGTTGATGGTTCTGTTCACCAATCCACTGGTGCAGCTGGTAGTGCTGCTGTTGTCGTACAGAGTGATGGCTCTCTTAAAGAAATTGGAGCACGCATCAATAATTGGGCCTCTACCCTTCAGACAGAACTGTTTGCCATACTCCTTGCACTGAAATGCATCTATGTATCAAAGATTGACAGTTTAATTGTAACTGATTCTCTGTCATCCATAAATGCTCTCAACTCATTAAGCATAAATTGTGGCATGCTTGTGTCAGAAGCCAGACACAGGTATGGTAGGATTGTGGACAGTGGAGTCAGAGTGCACATGCTGTGGATTCCATCTCACATTGGTCTTCAGATGCATGATAGAACTGATAAATTGGCTAAGCTGTATGCTTTCAAAGAGGGAGTAGATTACAATCTTGGCTTGTCAGGTAGTAGTTTGAGAACAATAATACGAAAAGAACTTCAGCTGAATTTTATGGACTTAAGGCTCAGGGAGATTGACACCAGTGAGTCCATCTATCATCATTCTATCATGCAGGAGGAGCCACATGTCTATGGTGCATCCAACAAAATAAGCAGACTCTTGGATGTCACTACCGCCCGGCTCCGGCTGGGTTACAAGTATCTTTGGCAGGTTAAATCACCACCACCAGATGTAGACCAAACGAAATGTAAACTTTGCCAGATGGATTATTGTCACACCCTGCGTCATTATGTACTGGAGTGCGATAAAATTAATGAATTTAGAAACAACTCACTCAGAAGTGTTCAAGAAATGGCTAAGTATTTTATCCACAGTGGTATATTACAGACCATTCTGGAGAAATACCCTGACTTTGCTAGCTATAAATAAAGCATTACCACATATGTGCATGTGTGTGTGTGTGTGTGTGTGTGTGTGTGTGTGTGTGTGTGTGTGTGTGTGTGTGTGTGTGTGTGTGTGTGTGTGTGTGTGTGTTTGTGTGTATGTGTACTCACCTAATTGTACTCACCTAATTGTGGTTGCAGGGGTCGAGACTCAGCTCCTGGCCCCGCCTCTTCACTGATCGCTACTGGATTCTCTCTCTCTCTGCTTCCTGAGCTTTGTCATACCTCTTCTTAAAACTATGTATGGTTCCTGCCTCCACTACTTCACTTGCTAGGCTATTCCACTTGCTGACAACTCTATGACTGAAGAAATACTTCCTAACGTCCCTGTGACTCGTCTGAGTCTTCAGCTTCCAGTTGTGACCCCTTGTATGAGTGTGTGTGTGTGTGTGTGTGTGTGTGTGTGTGTGTGTGTGTGTGTGTGTGTGTGTGTGAGTATGAGTGTGTGTGTGTGTATGAGTGTGTGTGTGTGTGTGTGTATGTGTGTGCGTGTGTGTGTATGAGTTTGTGTATGTGTGTGTGTGTGTGTGTGTGTGTGTGTGTGTGTGTGTGTGTGTGTGATTGTGTGTGTGTGTGTATGAATGTGTGTGTTGTATGTGTGTATGTGTGTGTGTGTGTGAGAGAGAGAGAGACTCAGCAATCAACATTTGCACCAATAACTCACTACAGTTGTGACCGGGTGTGGAAGTGTGAATTGCTCATTACTCTAAAATTTGTTCATGATTGCAGCCATGTATACACGTAAGTAACCATTCTTACAGTATTCATTACATTTGTAACTTGTGAGTTCATTACCTTTGTAACTTGTGAGTTCATTACCTTGTACCTAGTTCAGCCATCAAAACTTTGGAGCCCGGTCCCTGGACCCATTGTGTACCTCTGTAATCTGTAAATACCTTTGTAACTTGTCATGATTGTGACTAGACCTACCTGGAGTTCATTACCTTTGTAAATTGTGAGTTCATTATCTTTGTAAATTGTGAATTCATTACCTCTGTAACTTGCTCAGCTATCAAAACTTTGAGGCCCAGTCCCTGGACCCATTATGTACCTCTGTAATCTTTTGACTACCGCCCACTGGATGGGTATGGGGTGCATAATAAACAAATTAAACTAACTTAACAGGATAACCTACGGCCAAAGAGGAGGCCCAGAACCTGACTGTATCACGTTCAGGGATACGGGAGCCATAGAGGTATAAAGGATGATTGGAGATGACAGAGCGTCTAGTGAAAGTAATTTGGTGAGTTTTGGTGCTGGAAAATTTAAACCCATGAGTGGTGGCCCAATTGGAAACACGGTCGACCGCATGCTGGAGAGAAACTGTAATGAGGTGACAGTCAGCGCCTGCACAGGCAATAGCGAAGTCATCAACATAGAGTGATGACCAAATATTTGATGGAATACTAGAGGCCAAATCATTTATAGCAAGGAGAAAAAGTGTTGTGCTCAGAATACATCCCTGGGGGACACCTTCAGCTTGGATAAAGTCCGGGGAGAGCACATTATTAACCCGAACACGGAAATGCCTGTCAGTTAAAAAGTTCTTAAGGAAGGATGGTAGATTGCCTCGGAGGCTTAAGGAGTGGGCTTGAGCCAAAATATTATACCTCAAAGTTGTGTCATATGCCTTCTCAAGGTCAAAAAATATGGCAATAACTGAGTGGTTATTCGCAAAGGCATTACGAACATACGTATCCAAGCGTAGTAAGGGATCTATGGTAGAACGTCCCTTACGAAAGCCATATTGACTAGTGGAGAGACTGTTGTGTGTCTCTAAATACCACACTAAATGCCTATTTACCAGGCTTTCCATCACTTTGCAAACTGCACTGGTAAGAGCAATGGGACGATAGTGGGAGGCTTCATGTCCCTTAGTGCCTGGTTTGCGGAAAGGGAGAACAATGGCAGATTTCCACAGCTGTGGAAGAACTCCTTGTGACCAAATAAGATTAAAAAGGCGTAATAGGACTGCAAGGGCTGACTGATGTAAATGTTGTAGCATACGAATATGAATGTCGTCGCGCCCAGCTGCCGATGATCGGCAAGCTGAGAGTGTTGCCTCCAGTTCTTGAAGTCTAAAAGGCACATTATACTGTTCTTCTCTGAGAGAAGAAAAATTCAAGGGTGCTAACTCTCTGGCAGACTTTGAGGAAAGAAACGAGGGGCATAGATGGAGCCCCTGAGAAATACGGACCAGATGAGTGCCAATTTCATTGGCAACATCTAGTGGGTTTGCTATATCAACACCGGCAACCCGCAGAACAGGAGCCGGGTCAGGAGAATATTTACCACTCAGTTTTCGTACTTTTTTCCAGACTGTACTCATAGAGGAAGACAAGGTGATGGTGGAGACATAATATCACCAGCAAGTGCATTTAGCGTCACGGATGACACAGCGAGCGATCGAACGCTTCTGCTTAAAATCAAGAAGTCTCTCCGTAGTTCTATTGTACCGGTACCTGCCCCATGCAGCGCGTTTCAAACGCACTGCACGAGCACAAGCAGGAGACCACCAAGGCACGCATTTCTGAGAATGCCTGCCCGAAGTTTGGGGCATAGAATGAGAAGCTGCGGTTAAAACGAAGGACGAGAAGAGGTGTAAAAGCTCATCAATGGAGGACGAAGAAGGAACCTCACTAAAAACAGATTTATAAAAAACAAATTTATAATAAATAATAATAATAAATAAAAAGTTGTGAGTAAAGGTTCCAATTTGCCTGATCAAATTGCCAGCGTGGGATACGAAGAGGTGGTGAATATGAAGGGGAAGTAAGAATGATTGGGAAATGATCGCTGTCATGTAAATCCGGGAGAACAGACCAGGTGAAGTCTAATGCGGCGGAGGAAGAGCAGACTGAGAGATCGATGCAAGAGAGAGTGTGAGTCCGAGGATCAAAATGGGTGTGAGTACTTGTATTTAAAACGTGGAGGGGGTGGGTGGCAAGGAAAGCCTCTAACTGAATGCCACGGGAATCACAGCTGTTGGATGTAAGGTAGGAGTAAAGTCGTTTGTGTATTTTTTTTTTCAAATATCTTGGATAGTAAGGGCAGGTTTGATATGGGTCTGTAATTGTTCAAATCAGTTGGATCTCCACCTTTGTGGATCGGGGTGACCCTTGCTGTCTTGAGTATGGATGTGAAGGTTGAGGAAGCTATAGATTTGTTAAACATTGCAATAATGGGCGACAGTTCTGGTGCAGCTTTTTTATATATGAATGGTGGCAAGTTATCTAGATCACCTGATTTGTTTTTAAGTGATTTAATGATGAGTGAGACTTCAGTGGGATTAGTTGGAGCTAGGAATAGAGTGTTTGGATAGTTACCAGTGATGTACTTGCTCGGGTGGGTATTTGAGCTAGGAATTTGGCACGCTAGCTTTGATCCTGCGGTAGAGAAGAAGACATTAAATTTGTCGGCCGTGTCTATATGCTGCATGTGAGGTTCATCTGGTTTAGTTAAGTCTATCTCTCTATTTCCAGTCAGTTTTCTTGAGCCCAAAATTTTGGAGAGGGTTTGCCAGGTACTTTTCATGTCACCTTTCATTTCTCTAAATCTATTTTCATAATACATTTGCTTTGATTTACGTATTAGTTAGTTTTGATGTGTATCTTTTAGTAAATTCTTTAGTAATTAAGCCTAATCTGAACTGCTTTTCAATTTGGTGTTTTTTATTAATAGATTTGAGGATAATTCTTGTTAACCATGAGCTGTTTAGCCTCTTTTCTGTGATCTGTTTCGTTTTGACTGGGCAATGTTTGTTGTAGAGGTTTAGGGTTTTATGTAAAAGTTTTGATATCTTCATCGATATTATTACTGTCATTTAGCTCTCTCTCCCAATCAATGGCGCCTAGAGCAGGCGAAATGAGATCTTTCTTGTTTCTTGAGGCAGTTTAGATAAGTTGGTTATAAGAAAGGTAGGATAGTGGTCTGTGGTGTTATCTGTGATTATACCTGCTTGTAGTGGGGATATTATGTTAGTCCAGATATGGTCGAGTAACGAGGCACAAGTGTCAGAGATTCTTGTTGGCTTTGTTATAGTGGGTAGCAATAAGGTGTTGTTCATAGCATCAACACTACATATTACCACTACACATCAACACTACACATCACCACTACACATCAACACTACACATCACACTACACATCAACACTACACATCACCACTACACATCACACTACACATCACACTACACATCAACACTACACATCACACTACACATCACACTACACATCAACACTACACATCACCACTACACATCAACACTACATATTACCACTACACATCACCACTACACATCAACACTACACATCAACACTACACATCAACACTACACATCACACTAAACATCACACTACACATCACACTACACATCAACACTACACATCAACACTACACATCACACTAAACATCACACTACACATCACACTAAACATCACACTACACACCACTTCACATTAACACTACACATCACACTACACATCAACACTACACATCACCACTACACATCAACACTACACATCACACTAAACATCACACTACACACCACTTCACATTAACACTACACATCACACTACACATCAACACTACACATCAACACTGCACATCACACTAAACATCACACTACACATCAACACTACACATCACCACTACACAACACTACACATCACCACTACACATCACATTACACATCAACACTACACATCATACTAAACATCACACTACACATCAACACTAAACATCACCACTACACATCAACACTACAAATCAACACAACACATCAACACTACACATCAACACTACACATCACCACTACACATCACTACGCATCAACACTACACATCACACTACACATCAATACAACACATCACTACACATCAACACTACACATCACACTACACATCAATACAACACATCACCACTACACACCAACACTACACATCACCACTACACATCACTACACATCAACACTACACATCACACTACACATCAATACAACACATCACAACTACACATCAACACTACACATCACACTACACATCAATACAACACATCACCACTACACATCAACACTACACATCAACACTACACATCACCACTACACATCACCACTACACATCAACACTACACATCACACTACACATCACCACTACACATCAACACTACACATCAACACTACACATCACACTAAACATCACACTACACATCAACACTACACATCAACACTACTCATCACACTAAACATGACACTACACATCACACTAAACATCACACTACACATCAACACTACACATCAGCACTACACATCACACTAAACATCACACTACACATCACCACTACACATCACACTAAACATCACACTACACATCACCACTACACATCAACACTACACATCACACTACACATCAACACTACACATCACCATTACACATCACACTAAACATCACACTACACATCACCACTACACATCAACACTACACATCACACTACACATCACCACTACATGTCACCACTACACATCACACTAAACATCACACTACACATCACCACTACACATCAACACTACACATCACTACATGTCACCACTACACATCACACTAAACATCACACTACACATCACACTACACATCACCACTACACATCACACTAAACATCACACTAAACATCGCACTACACATCACCACTACTGTGATGCAGTTCAGATGGGCTTGTGAGGTCTCTAGGGAGACCTAATTATATGGTCACACCTGCCTTAGCAAATGTCGGGTAGTCACGCCCACGTCTGAGGTCTTTTGTTCTTGACGGCGTCAGACCTCGGCGTCAGGTCGTAACACGTGGTACATACCCCATTGGGGAGGGGGTACTTTGACTACGATATAAGCCCAGGGAACAGCTGAGCAAGGAGGTTGTTGGTGACAGGTCCGGGGAGCGGGAGCTCTGGACAGCTGCGTGTGTAGTTGGGAATCTCGGGTCAGCTGGTCGGTGAATTAAGAGTGAGTATTAGTCCATGTTACTGATAACATCTACCTTTCCCCCTGGTAATAAGTCTCATAGGTCAATTGTTATATTATGTAAATGTCCATCAGTATATGTGGTATTCTAGCCCTTTCATGTTATTAAGTAAACTATAGCCATAGCTCCCATTTTTTTTATTTTGTACCCAATCACCACTTCACATAAATACACATACATAATAACACAAAACATAACACTCCCCAACAACCTACACCAAAATACTAACATCACCCTCAACCAACACACACATAAAACCCCAATAACCAAAATAACACTAAATCAAATACACATCAATCTCATACCACTACACATAACAAAAATCCCAAACTCCATACTCATCAAACTACAATACCACTACCCATACCTAACATAAATAAATCCCTAAACATACACTAACTCAACAATAACTCAACATAAAACTAATTTTTAAAATCAATCACAAAATACAATAAACCCACAAAAACCCATATAAAACAATACAATCAAAAAACCAAATCAACAAAATACTCAAAATCACACTACACAAATGAAAAAACAAACAAATACCATCAAATACAAACAAACATCACCACAATAACACAAACCCAACAACAAACTAACCCTACATACCAAACAAAACTTCATAACAAAAATCCACTAAACCACCTAAATCACCCTAAACAACAAAATCAACCTACCAACACGCCATCAAAACTCAAACATCACATACCATCAAACCAAAAACAAACTCACATAACCTACACACCACTAAAATCAAAAACTAAATCAAACTACACCAAATCACATGAAACTCATCCACCAAACACAATAAAAATCAACATCCATCAACATACACATCCAAACATCCCTAAAAACACCAAACCACAACAAACAACAAAACTCACCTACCTTCAACAACACTCCCCCAAACATCACACTGAATCCCATACACATCAAATAAATCAACTACATTCAACACTTCACAACCTAAACTCAATAATAAACTAAATCAACACTACAATCAACCTCCATCAAAACCACATCAACACTAAATACCTAAACTCACCTGCACCCCCACTACACTCACATAAAATCAATACAATAACCAACATCCATAAACTCACACTACACTAAACTTCACATCACCAGCAATAAAACACTACAAACACCACTCACTAACATAACATAAATACACCAAACAACAATACAATCACACTAAAATCACATACACTCAACACTAAAAAATCCCTAACATACAATCATCACAACAAACATACCATAAAAATTTAAAATAAATTAAATAAACTACACACAACTAATATCCTAAACAATTAACTCAAAACAACCCCAAGCTACTCAAAAAAATGTGTAACAAAACACGCCCGCAACAAATAACAAGCGCTATCAAATACCAATGGACATCAAAACACATCATGCGAATCAACAAATCAACCGCAATAAAAAAAACCGTGCCATCAACACACTCATATGCCACACAAATCACATATGCTGAATAAACACTACCATTGCCACATCACATTACAATCATGTGCAAAATTTCAAACTACCAAACACGCTGACTCAACACTAAACATGCCCGCACTCAGCACTCATACCTGCCCTCAAACTCAAAAGCCCCACACAGCCTCCCTCAGGACATCCACCATCAGCGACAAACACACATAGCCACTCAACATAAAAAACAGCTCAACAACACTCACATCATCTGAATCAACATACCATAGCCCCAATCAACCCAAAATATGGGAAACATCCCCCTGCCCCACATCAACACTACACATCATGCGGGAATAACACTAACTCTGCGACATCAAATACAATCTGCTAAACAAAATCCGGACATAACACAACCACAAGTGCCCAAAAAAAACTCCATAGCCGCCCCAACATGCCCAAACGGGCCCATCCTTTCCATATGCGGATAACACCACACACTGCTCCTCAACACATAAAATGCTCCATCAACACTCAATCAGCGACATCAACTAAACCCTGCTGCAAAACATACACATGGAATTTTAAACTAATATGGACATAAATAAACCCTCATCCGCACAAAATAAAAATCAGCTGTGATCAACCTACCTCAGCTACATTTAACACTCAATCAGGCAATCAAACTAACAGCATGGCCCCATCAAATCACTCGCTGCACATCAACCTCAACATGTGCAATCAAACTACCCCTCATCTACATAACCTAACATCGCGGATCAAACCCCCACATGCGCACACAACACTACACATCAGCTGCAATCACACTAACATCATGCTGACATCAACACTCAATCATGCTGCACATAAATTTAAAATCATGCTGCGACAAACAACCATCCCGGGGTGCCATAACACTCACAGCCGCCATCAACACTAATCATGCTGCGCATAAAACTCAATCATGGAATCAAAACTCACATCAACACACACACATGCTCACATCAACATTTTAAAATCACTCCCTCAACACACACACCCCACACCACATCCCCCCATCAAAACTACATCATGCTGCACATCAAACCCATCATGCTGCACATCAAAACTCCCCATCTCACATCAACACTAAAATCACCACATCAAAATTCCATCATCTACATCAAAATAAAAATCACTGCAATCAACACTACACATCACCACATCAACACAAACATAGGAATCAAACCAAAACATCATGCCACATCCAAAATAACACATCATTCTCACATCAACACCCAAACACCCGCACATCAACACTACACATCAGCCACATCAACATACATCACCCACATCAACACTAACATCATCCACATCAACACTAAGCCTCATCCATACACATCACCATATCAACATCACATCCCTCACATCAACACCCATCATCCCACATCAAACTACAATCATGCCGAAAAAACCACACATCATCTCACATCAACATGACACAATCTCACACAGCACTACATCACTCAATCAACACTACACATCATGCTCAATCAACACTACACATCACCACATCAACATCACATCACCACATCAACACACATCCCTCCCTCAAAAACTAACTACCTACATCAACACTACACATCACCCACATCAACATAACTTCCGCACATCAAAACTAACATCACCACATCAACACTACACATCACCTCCAACACAACACACACTGCCCCCAAACAACATTTTTTAAAATCATGCTACATCAAAACTCCACATCCCATCAAACCACATCACCTGAAATCAACATACATTGCTCACATCAACACACATCACCTCACATCAACACTACATCACCTACATCAACACTACACATCATCTGCACATCAACACTCACATCATCTGACATCAACACTACACATCACTCCCTCAACATCACATCATCTCAATAACTAACACATCACTCACATAACACTACAACCGCACATCAACACTAAAACATCCACATCAACACTACACATCACTCACATCCCCCTACACATCATGCTGCACATCAAAACTCACATCACCCCACATCCCAAAACTCAAAATCATCTGACACAACACTACACATCCCGGACATCAAAATCCATCACCCCATCAAAACCCATCACCACATCAACACTCACATCAGTCACATCAACATACACATCCAATCAACATAACATCATCGGCCACAACACTACACATCATGCTGCCAAACAACACTCAACATCATGCTCAATCAACACCTACATCGCTCACATCAACACTACACATCATTCCCCCCATTCACATCATGCTGACATCAAAACACACCGCCGCCATCAACACTCACATCAGCTGCACATCAACACTCACCCAGCTGCCATCAAACTACCATCATGCTGAAACAACACCACATCATGCTGCACATCAACATACACATCACGCTGCCATCAACCACCCTCATGCCCACATCAACACCACATCATGCTGCACATCAACCCCCACACATGCCCGGGACATCAAACTCACATCACGCCGCACATCAACACCACATCATGCCGACATCAACACCCAAAATCACGCGCAATCAAACACAATCATGCTGACATCAACACAACATCATGCTGCACATCACACCATCAGCTGCACATCAACACACAAATGCCACAAACCTCCAAATCGTCACCAAATCATTCCCTTAAAAACACTACAAAAATCCCAAATCAAAACCCGACAAAATGGCCAAAAAATGTTTCTTACATCAGGATCGAGTCAATTGCTAAGGCAGGAAGCAAAGGCGTATTGATGGCGGTGATATCTGCAGATCAGTCCCTGCCAAGAAGGCTAAGATGGACAATTACCCCATCCTTCATGACCCCACCTTCCCAGTTGTTAAGCCTGCAGTAAACGTTACCCCATCTACTTTCGTCGACATGGACCCAGTTACCAGTGTCGAGAACTCCGTCACCCCAGTTCCTCACCCAGTTACCAGTGTCAAGAATTTCGTCACCACAGTTTCTGCCCCAGTTACCACAGTTCCTGGCCCAGTTACTAATGTCGAGAACTCCGTCACCACAGTTCATGCTCTCGACAAAATTACTAAACGACCTTCCCCACAAAAGAGACGCAAAATTAACCTTAAAAAGCCACTAAGGGATTTTAGTCACTTACCCAGTCTTCTAAATATTGACAAAAGACGAAAACATCGTGAGAGCATCTATAAACTGCAATCCCCCCGTGATCGAGGTAGGAATGAATGGCAATCCCCCCGTGATCGAGGTAGGAATGAATGGCAATCCCCCCGTGATCGAGATAGTAATGAATAGCAATCTCCTCGTGATCAAGATAGTAATAAATGGCAATCTCCTCGTGATCGACATAGTAATAAATGGCAATCTCCTCGTGATCGAGATAGTAATAAATGGCAATCCCCCCGTGATCGAGGTAGGAATGAATGGCAATCCCCCCGTGATCGAGATATGAATGAATAGCAGTCCTCCCATGATCGAGGTATGAATAAAGAACAAGACCCCCGTGATCGAGGTATGAATAAAAAACAACTGCCCTATAGTCCTAATGTTGACTCCTGGAGGGCACCACCCCGCAAACACAAGACCCAAAGCAACATAGCACCTCGCAGTGGCAAGAAGTTTCCTCACCATCCTGGTTGAATCAGACCCCGGTGCGTCACCATCCTGGTTGAATCAGACCCCAGTCCATCACCATCCTGGTTGAATCAGACCCCGGTCACTCCCAAGATCTGTATACGAAAGAAAAAGAATTGATAAAAACGATGTTATGGTGTTAGGACGTTATACTGACTGTATGACTCATACAGGCGCTAAAGCCGTAATTCATACAGTAAGTAAGTGAGTTTATTCAGGTATACACAAATACAGTTACATAGAATTATCATACATAGCAGCATATGTGTAGAGAACCTGGGATAACCCAAAAAAGTCAGAGTGACTTATTTCCATTGGGGTCCTTTTACCTTATTATTATAAAATAAAGGTTATAGTATTTTCTTATTATTCTACAATGAAGATAGCATCTTATTATCATACTAAAAAGACTATCTACTACACGAGGGTCATTAAGACTATCTACAATACGAGGGTCATTACTAGGAATAAGGTAAAATTTACACGTATGTTAGCTAAAAAATAGAAAATCATTCCCCTCCCTTTCTGTAGCTACATTCATCAGACACCTTTTGGCACTCTTCTTGAACTGGTTCATGCTATGACTGGCTTTGACATGTGCGGGTAGTCTGTTCCATTCCTTTATTGCCGTACAATAAAAGGTGTTTGAAGCCTGGCCAATGACTGTGGGTACTACAAAACTGTGCTCTCTCCCCCTAGTACTATGATTGCTTTGGCTCCCAACCTTGACAAAATTGACAGCAAGATATTTTGGACACTGTGAGCAATTTTATAAACATGATTTAGCTTCAGTTGTTTTACTCTGTCTTCAACATTCAGCATATCCAACTGCTGTAATTCATCCTGGCCTACATGTTCTCTTGGTCCCAGCCCCAGGATGAATCTTACGATTTTGTTCTGGGTGATTTGCAGTCTTTCAGTTTTTTTGTCAAGGCAGAGTACCATGAAGAGCAAGCGTAATCCATATGGCATTGTATAAGGGCTAGACATAGGGTCCTGCGAGCCTCAGTAGGTACACACTGTGAACATCAAAATGGTATACAATACCGACAGGTTGTTAGGTAAGACACATATGCAACAGTTAGACAACTTTATTCCGAAACGTTTCGCCTACACAGTAGGCTTCTTCATTCGAATACAGAAAGTAGGCAGGAACAGTAGAGATGTGAAGACGATGTAATCAGTCCATCACCCTTGAAGTCGTAGAATTTGAGGTTGTCAGTCCCTCGGCCTGGAGAAGTTCAGTTCCATAGTCAGGAACTATCTGAAGATCAAGCGACAGTGCGGAGACTTAAATACTGTCGGAAGGAGAGGTGCAGGGTAGTAGTAGTAGTGGTAGTAGTAGTAGTAGTGAGAGGCCACTGAGAGGTCATGTCCCTCTCAGATCCAACACTTCTCACTTGAAAAGCTTGTCCAAGGTGTTTTCTGTACCAAGATGCCACGTGTTGCAGTGTCTGACAAGATGAACATCAAAATGGTATACAATACCGACAGGTTGTTAGGTAAGACACATATGCAACAGTTAGACAACTTTATTCCGAAACGTTTCGCCTACACAGTAGGCTTCTTCAGTCGAATACAGAAAGTAGGCAGGAACAGTAGAGATGTGAAGACGATGTAATCAGTCCATCACCCTTGAAGTCGTAGAATTTGAGGTTGTCAGTCCCTCGGCCTGGAGAAGTTCAGTTCCATAGTCAGGAACTATCTGAAGATCAAGCGACAGTGCGGAGACTTAAATACTGTCGGAAGGAGAGGTGCAGGGTAGTAGTAGTAGTAGTAGTAGTAGTAGTAGTAGTAGTAGTAGTGAGAGGCCACTGAGAGGTCATGTCCCTCTCAGATCCAACACTTCTCACTTGAAAAGCTTGTCCAAGGTGTTTTCTGTACCAAGATGCCACGTGTTGCAGTGTCTGACAAGATGAACATCAAAATGGTATACAATACCGACAGGTTGTTAGGTAAGACACATATACAACAGTTAGACAACTTTATTCCGAAACGTTTCGCCTACACAGTAGGCTTCTTCAGTCGAATACAGAAAGTAGGCAGGAACAGTAGAGATGTGAAGACGATGTAATCAGTCCATCACCCTTGAAGTCGTAGAATTTGAGGTTGTCAGTCCCTCGGCCTGGAGAAGTTCAGTTCCATAGTCAGGAACTATCTGAAGATCAAGCGACAGTGCGGAGACTTAAATACTGTCGGAAGGAGAGGTGCAGGGTAGTAGTAGTAGTAGTAGTAGTAGTAGTAGTAGTAGTAGCAGTAAAGCAACAGCAAAGAACTACAGACCAATAGCACTAACATCCCATATCATAAAAATCTTTGAAAGGGTCCTAAGAAGCAAGATCACCACGCATCTAGAAACCCATCAGTTACACAACCCAGGGCAACATGGGTTTAGAACAGGTCGCTCCTATCTGTCTCAACTATTGGACCACTACGACAAGGTCCTAAATGCACTAGAAGACAAAAAGAATGCAGATGTAATATATACAGACTTTGCAAAAGCCTTCGACAAGTGTGACCATGGCGTAATAGCGCACAAAATGCGTGCTAAAGGAATAACAGGAAAAGTCGGTCGATGGATCTATAATTTCCTCACTAACAGAACACAGAGAGTAGTCGTCAACAGAGTAAAGTCCGAGGCAGCTACGGTGAAAAGCTCTGTTCCACAAGGCACAGTACTCGCTCCCATCTTGTTCCTCATCCTTATATCCGACATAGACAAGGATGTCAGCCACAGCACCGTGTCTTCCTTTGCAGATGACACCCGAATCTGCATGACAGTGTCTTCCATTGCAGACACTGCAAAGCTCCAGGCAGACATCAACCAAATCTTTCAGTGGGCTGCAGAAAACAATATGAAGTTCAACGATGAGAAATTTCAATTACTCAGATATGGTAAACATGAGGAAATTAAATCTTCATCAGAGTACAAAACAAATTCTGGCCACAAAATAGAGCGAAACACCAACGTCAAAGACCTGGGAGTGATCATGTCGGAGGATCTCACCTTCAAGGACCATAACATTGTATCAATCGCATCTGCTAGAAAAATGACAGGATGGATAATGAGAACCTTCAAAACTAGGGAGGCCAAGCCCATGATGACACTCTTCAGGTCACTTGTTCTATCTAGGCTGGAATATTGCTGCACACTAACAGCACCTTTCAAGGCAGGTGAAATTGCCGACCTAGAAAATGTACAGAGAACTTTCACGGCGCGCATAACGGAGATTAAACACCTCAATTATTGGGAGCGCTTGAGGTTCCTAAACCTGTATTCCCTGGAACGCAGGAGGGAGAGATACATGATTATATACACCTGGAAAATCCTAGAGGGACTAGTACCGAACTTGCACACGAAAATCACTCACTACGAAAGCAAAAGACTTGGCAGACGATGCACCATCCCCCCAATGAAAAGCAGGGGTGTCACTAGCACGTTAAGAGACCATACAATAAGTGTCAGGGGCCCGAGACTGTTCAACTGCCTCCCAGCACACATAAGGGGGATTACCAACAGACCCCTGGCAGTCTTCAAGCTGGCACTGGACAAGCACCTAAAGTCAGTTCCGGATCAGCCGGGCTGTGGCTCGTATGTTGGTTTGCGTGCAGCCAGCAGCAACAGCCTGGTTGATCAGGCTCTGATCCACCAGGAGGCCTGGTCTCAGACCGGGCCGCGGGGGGGCGTTGACCCCCGGAACTCTCTCCAGGTAATCTCCAGGTAGTGAGAGGCCACTGAGAGGTCATGTCCCTCTCAGATCAAACACTTCTCACTTGAAAAGCTTGTTTCGCCTACACAGTAGGCTTCTTCAGTCGAATACAGAAAGTAAGCAGGAACAGTAGAGATGTGAAGACGATGTAATCAGTCCATCACCCTTGAAGTCGTAGAATTTGAGGTTGTCAGACCCTCGGCCTGGAGAAGTTCAGTTCCATAGTCAGGAACTATCTGAAGATCAAGCGACAGTGCGGAGACTTAAATACTGTCGGAAGGAGAGGTGCAGGGTAGTAGTAGTAGTAGTAGTAGTAGTAGTAGTAGTAGTAGTAGTAGTAGTAGTAGTAGTAGTAGTAGTAGTAGTAGTGAGAGGCCACTGAGAGGTCATGTCCCTCTCAGATCCAACACTTCTCACTTGAAAAGCTTGTCCAAGGTGTTTTCTGTACCAAGATGCCACGTGTTGCAGTGTCTGACAAGATGAACATCAAAATGGTATACAATACCGACAGGTTGTTAGGTAAGACACATATGCAACAGTTAGACAACTTTATTCCGAAACGTTTCGCCTACACAGTAGGCTTCTTCAGTCGAATACAGAAAGTAGGCAGGAACAGTAGAGATGTGAAGACGATGTAATCAGTCCATCACCCTTGAAGTCGTAGAATTTGAGGTTGTCGAGCAGACAATAAAATGCAGGATAACACTATTTATTATACAACCAATGCATTTCATATACATCCAACAAAAAAAAATTCATTGAAAAAAATATACAATTCATTGACTAAAATCAACATATTTTTCTCTTGAAGAAATTCTGTGCATTTTGTTCTGGATCTTCTTCGTCACCATCTCAGTATTACACATTTCATATACAACATAGTTAAAACATTTTCACTCTAACCCAGGATAACCCGAATAATTTCACATTTCAGGATAACACTAATACACAATATTTTCATTATTTATTTATTATACAACCAATACATTTCATATACATCCAACAAAAAAAATAATTGAAAAAAGATACAATTCATTGACTAAAATCAATATATTTTTCTCTTGAAGAAATTCTGTGCATTTTTGTTCTGGATCTTCTTCGTCGTCGCCATCTCAGTATTATACATATACAACATAGGGAAAACATTATACATTTTTCACTCTTAACCCCAGGATAACCCAAATAATTCCACATTTTTTCGTTAATACCCACAACAATCCACAATTTCTTTACAAAAGATTCACTCTCCTCAAGTCTAGATATTTTTTTCTCGTTTTAACTATTTCATCAGAAAAAGTCACCATAACTCTTAAAACTTATAATCACTTTTCGATAAATTCACTAGTCACAATTTTACATATTACGAAGTTAACACACTCACACACACACACACACACACACACGCACACACACACACACACACACACACACACACACACACACACACACACACACACACACACACACACACACACACACACACACACACGCACACACACACACACGCACACACACACACACACACACGCACACACACACACACACACACACACACACACACACACACACACACACACACACACACACACACACACACACACACCACTTTACTTTTAACAACACCAAAAAACACCATCAATTACCTTTGAATACTCCAAAAACATTATTCGAACACAGCCATATCACCACTGAATACTCCCAGATCACCTTCATAAATACTCTTGCACATCATTTCAACACCTTCAAAAACACCTTTGAATAGTCTCAAACACCATTTGAGTACTCCCAAATACACCACTGAATACTACTAAAACACCACTGAATACAGTCAAAACACCTCCAAAATCACAGACTAACACCCATTTTCACACAAATCCCCTCAAATCACTATAACCAAGACAATTACCAATTTCTATGAGTACACTCACCTCCAATTAAGATATAACATGAGCTCAAAAAACATGAACACAACCCACAACACCCACAACAACAACCCACTTATAACATCTTTTTTGGTATCTCTAGTTCGACAACAACACCCACAACCCACATCACTCACAACCCACAACACCCACAACCCACATCACCCACACCCCACAACACCCACAACAAATCACTCACAACCCACAACACCCACAACCCACATCACCCACACCCCACAACACCCACAACAACAACCCACAACTTGTGCAAGAAAGGTATAAAATACCGACAATATGAAAGTTAAGACACATGTGCAACATCTGGATATCTTTATTGTAGACGTTTCGCCATCCAGTGGCTTTATCAATACAGATTCTGTATTGATAAAGCCACTGGATGGCGAAACGTCTACAATAAAGATATCCAGATGTTGCACATGTGTCTTAACTTTCAACCCACAACTTATAACCACTTTTCAGCATCTCTAGTTCGACAACACCCACAACCCACATCACTCACAACCCACAACACCCACAACAACAACCCACTTATAACATCCATTTTGGTATCTCTAGTTCGACAACAACACCCACAACCCACAACACCCACAACCCACAACACCCCACAACCCACATCACCCACAACAACAACCCACTTATAACATCTTTTTCGATATCTCTAGTTCGACAACAATACCCACAACCCTCATCACTTACCAATTTATTCACAATTTATTCGATACAAATTTTTCCCCTTCTTTTTATTGAATCGTAAAATGTAATACACATTCTTCCCTACATTACTAAAATTCTAATAAAATCCTCTCCATACCCATCTCCTTGTATCCACATAAATTAATATTATACTCACAACAAGTAATCTCACTATCCAACTACTGTGACATGTTTCTACACACTCCAATCTTTTCCAGTGTATCATAACTTTTCAAAATTTCTAATACAACCCTCCCCATACCCCTCTCCATCTCACCCACATTTTCTTCACATCCACTCACTCGTCTCCCAACACACCTCTTCAGAAGTTAGTTAGTTTAATATGTTTATTATGCACCCCATACCCATCCTGTGGGCGGTAGTCAAAAGATTACAGAGGTACATAATTGGTCCAGGGACTGGACTCCAAAGTTTTGATAGCTGAGCAAGTTACAAAGGTAATGAACTAGATCTGGTCATAATCATGACCAAGTTACAAAGGTAATGAGCTCCAGGTTGAGCTGGTCACACTCATGAATAATTGCAAAGGTAATGAATCATAAACACATTAATCATGAGAATTTACAAAGGTAATGAGCTCCAGGTAGAGCTGGTCACAATCATGACAAGTTTCAAAGGTAATGAATGATAAACACGTTATGACATGATTGCAATCATAGACAAATTACAGAGTAATGAGCAGTTAACAAACACAGTAGGGAATTCATCCATTGCCCCAAAAGATGTTGCTAGGTGCCTGTCTCTCCTCAGCAGACAGCCATTGCAAACAGCAGCAAGTTGCCCCGGGATCTGCTGCTTGCACGAGCTCCATCGACCCTCCCCAAGAGGTCCAAGAAGCCAGTGACTCCGTTAGCAGCCCGGTGGAGAGCTGTCCTAGGGACATGTCAGCGTCCTGGTGGACGCCAAGTTGACTGAAGATCCCAGGCCCTCGTGTGCACGGATGTTGAAGCTCGAGGAACTGAGTACACACTGCCTGTGGCACACCTGACAGCTGCCTCGCGGTCGAACTCCACGATGCTGTCCCTGTAGTGGAAGTTCCTGTGAGCCCGGCACTCCCTGCAGTGCCATCGCTGACATCGTGGGTTAGGGGAGAAGTACCCTCTACAGATGGGGTGGCGCTGGGAGTTGGGTGGGTGAGGCGGGGGAGACGCACAGGGGTGAGGCGTTATGAGAGGGTCACTGTTTACTACACATGCCCTCCCCCTCCCCTCCAGCAGAGAGGGGGGGAGGCGCTGACTGGTCCTGACTCAACAACACCAAACCATCTAAAACTGCACAACACTTCAACTATTTACGCTGAAACAATGCACTGGGATGTCCGTTCGCTGCTCTGGTATCTTCTCAAAGCATTCACACTGAGTTCTGTTAAGTAGGGACCTGGTCAGCCTCTTTGACCAGGAGCTATCCTTGAAAAGCCCGCAGCTAGCCCGCTACACAACCTGCCACGTCGGCCATGTTGAGCCCGTAGGCTCTTCAGAACAAACACAAAAATCACATTTCACATCCACAAATGCATCTCATCACCCATCTCAAATCCACTAAAATCACTGTAACCAAGATATTCACAAAATTCTATGACCACCTAGCACACACAGACAACTCACTTTACTTTGAACACTACCAAAAACACCATCAATTACCATTGAATACTCCAAAAACATCATTCGAACACCCCCAAAACACCACTGAATACTACCAAAACACTACTAAAAATCACCAGAAACTAAGATCGACACTACCAGCTGATGGCACTGCTCTTGGGAGATTCTGAAGAGTAGTTGCAGAGATTGGTGAATGAATTTGGTAGGGTGTGCAAAAGAAGAAAATTAAAAGTGAATACAGGAAAGAGTAAGGTTATGAGGATAACAAAAGATTAGGTGATGAAAGATTGGATATTAGATTGGAGGGAGAGAGTATGGAGGAGGTGAATGTATTCAGATATTTGGGAGTGGACGTGTCAGCAGATGGGTCTATGAAAGATGAGGTGAATCATAGAATTGATGAGGGGAAAAGGGTGAGTGGTGCACTTAGGAGTCTGTGGAGACAAAGAACTTTGTCCTTGGAGGCAAAGAGGAGAATGTATGAGAGTATAGTTTTACCAACGCTCTTATATGGGTGTGAAGCATGGGTGATGAATGTTGCAGCGAGGAGAAGGCTGGAGGCAGTGGAGATGTCATGTCTGAGGGCAATGTGTGGTATGAATATAATGCAGAGAATTCGTACTTTGGAAGTTAGGAGGAGGTGCGGGATTACAAAAACTGTTGTCCAGAGGGCTGAGGAAGTGTTGTTCAGGTGGTTCTGACATGTAGAGAGAATGGAGCAAAACAGAGTGACTTCAAGAGTGTATCAGTCTGTAGTGGAAGGAAGGCGGGGTAGGGGTCGGCCTAGGAAAGGTTGGAGGGAGGGGGTAAAGGAGGTTTTGTGTGCGAGGGGCTTGGACTTCCAGCAGGCATGCGTGAGAGTGTTTGATAGGAGTGATTGGAGACAAATGGTTTTTAATACTTGACGTGCTGTTGGAGTGTGAGTAAAGTAACATTTATGAAGGGGTTCAGGCCGGACTTGAGTCCTGGAGATGGGAAGTACAGTGCCTACACTCTGAAGGAGGGGTGTTAATGTTGCAGTTTAAAAACTGTAGTGTAAAGCACCCTTCTGGCAAGACAGTGATGGAGTGAATGATGGTGAAAGTTTTTCTTTTTCGGGCCACCCTGCCTTGGTGGGAATCGGCCAGTGTGATAATAACAAAATAATTATATATATATATATATATATATATATATATATATATATATATATATATATATATATATATATATATATATATATATATATATATATATATTTCAACAAGTCGGTCGTCTCCCACCGAGGCAGGGTGACCCAAAAAAGAAAGAAAATCCCCAAAAAGAAAACATTCTCTCTAAATGACCAAACCACCTCAACAACCCCTGTTCTGCCCTCTGACTAATGCTTTTATTAACTCCACACCTTCTCCTAATTTCCACACTCCGAATTTTCTGCATAATATTTACACCACACATTGCCCTTAGACAGGACATCTCCACTGCCTCCAACCGTCTCCTCGCTGCTGCATTTACCACCCAAACTTCACGTCCATATAAGAGTGTTGGTACAACTTCCCCCAATTCCAAAAAATTGCAACATCTGCCATTGCTCCCCATCCACTCTATCATATGCCTTTCTAAACCATAAATGAAAAACTTCCCCCCTTTATCTAAATCCCGTTAACATATATCCCTTAAATGAAAACACTTGATCTACACATCCCCACCCACCCCTAAAGCCTTGTCACCCCAATCTCTACATTCCCCTTACCCCAATTCTTTCAATTATAACCCTACTCATACTTTTCCATATACTCAGAAAAACTTTTTCCCTCTAAAATTTTTTAAACCCCTTTGCCCCCTTTTTCTTTTATAAAAAGGGGGACTATACATCCCTTCCGCCAACCCCTTTTTACCCCCCTTTCTACTTTTATTAAACAAAAGTACTAACCACCCAACACTAATCCCCTGTTTTTTAAATTTCTGTCAGATCCCATGGGTTCCACCCGTTTTAACCCTTTTTCATTCTACGTAATCCCCTTACGTACCTCCCCCACACTTACATTCTGCCTTTTCACTCCTAAAAGATGGTATACCCCCCCCAGTGATGAAAAACTGCCTCCCTTTCTTCCTCAATTTTTAAAAAATTTCCCCAAAATGAAATTGAAAAAAACCCAAAAAGCATTTTTTCTAAAAACCCAAATTTCAAATTTGAGAAAACCCCCATTCCTTTACTTAAACCAAGAGGGGCCCTAAAAGATGACAGAAAGGGGAAATGAGTGAGCTACCTGGCCCCAAATATGATTTCCAGTTTTTGCAATCCCAAACCCGACTGGAGTCAAAGATAAAAATGAATTTTTAAAGAGACCCAAAAATTTTGGAAAAAGCCTATCTGTTTTAATCCCATGCCAAATGACTTTTGAACAGGCGATAAATGACATGCCCATGCACTCTGCCTCAGGCCAGACTCATGGAACCCCGTTTTATCAAGAACTGCAAGAACCCCCAAATACGAGCCCTTTACCACCCCCGGGAGGGGAGCATGGAACGGGGGTCGCCCCCACAGTTACAAAAAAAACAGACAAGCCCCCCCCTTTTAAAAAAGGGGGGCAAAGAACAGCAAAAAACCACAGACTGAAGACAAACATCCTATATCATAAAAATCTTTGAAAGAGTCCTAAGAAGCAAGATCACCACCCATCTAGAAACCCATCAGTTACACACCCCGGGAAACATGGGTTTAGAACAGGCCCCCTCCGGGGTCTGCCCTAAAATTTTTGGGATCACAGACAAGGTCCTAGAGGGCCCCAAAAACAAAAAGAATGCAGAGGGTTAAAACAGACGGGGGAAAAAGCCCTTTGACAAGGGGACCATTGTAATAGCGCCAAAAAAAAGAAAAAGGAAAAACGGGGGTTTGGGTTTTGATGGATCTATAATTTCTCACTAAAAACACAGGGGTAGTAGTCCCCAGGGGAAAAATGAGGCGGGCAGGGTAAAAGCCCTGTTCCACAAGGAAAATTTTGGGGGCTCCCATCTTGTTATCATCCCAAAACCCCAAATAGAAAGGGGTCAGCCAGCACTGTTTCTTCCTTTGATAACTAAACCTGCATGACAGTGTCTCCATTGCAGAACTGAAAGGGTTTCCAGGCGGAATCAACCAAATCTTTCAGTGGGTTTGAAAAAAATAGGTTCCCAACATGAAAAATTTAAATTTGATAGGGTTTAAACATGGGGAAAATTAAATCTTCATCAGAGTACAAAAAAAATTCCCTGGGCCAAAATAGAGGAAAACCAAGCCAAAGCCCTTTGGGAGGATCATGTCGGAGGATCTCACCTTCAAGGTAGGGGGCCCCGGTGGTCTGGACTAAAGCCCCCCTTACACATGGAGGCCCGGGTCGGGATTCTGGCGGGGGGAAATTTCCCGACACGTTTTTTTACCCCTTATTGTCCCCACCTAGCAAAATGGGTACCTGGGTTTATCGACTGGGGGGCCGCACCTGGGGGACAAGTTTAAAGGCCCCCAAGGGAAATAAGTTAGAAGTCCTCGATGACGCACGACTTTCTTGGGTTATCCGGGGTCAATTTCCTTTAAAAAAAACCGGAACGAAATTTATCTTATCTTATCCCTTTAAGGGCCATAACATTGATCAATCGGGATCTGTTTGGGAAAAAAAGACAGGATGGATAATGAGAACCTCAAAAGAGGGGTGCCGCTTCCCTGATGACACTCTTTACGTCACTTGTTCTATCTAGGCTGAAAATTGCTGACACTAACAGCACCTTTCAAGGCAGGTGAAATTGCTGACGAAAATGTAGAGAACCTTCACGGCGCATAACGGAGATAAAACACCCAATTACTGGGAGCGCTTGAGGTTCCTGAACCTGTATTCCTGGAATGGCAAGTGAGAGATACATGATTATATACACCTGGAAAATCCTAGAGGGACTAGTACCGAACTTGAACACGAAAATCACTCACTACGAAAGCAAAGACTTGGCAGACGCTGCAACATCCCCCAATGAAAAGCAGGGGTGTCACTAGCACGTTAAGAGACCATACAATAAGTGTCAGGGCCCGAGACTGTTCAACTGCCTCCCAGCATACATAAGGGGATTACCAACAGACCCTGGCAGTCTTCAAGCTGACACTGACAAGCACCTAAAGTCGGTTCCTGATCAGCCGGGCTGTGGCTCGTATGTTGGTTTGCGTGCAGCCAGCAGTAACAGCCTGGTTGATCAGGCTCTGATCCACCAGGAGGCCTGGTCACAGACCGGGCGGGGCGTTGACCCCGAACTCCTCCAGGTAAACTCCAGGTAAACATCTACCTAATACCTCCCTCTCCCCATCTACTAACTCCCTACTCTGTTTTTAACTGACAAATTCATACTTTCTCCTAGGTTTTTATATATATATATATATATATATATATATATATATATATATATATATATATATATATATATATATATATATATATATATATATATATATATATATATACGATGGGGTCCACCTCTGTGTAAATTGTGGACTCATAGCCTCGAGAAGTGGATAAAAAGGCTTCAAGGAAAATATTTGGATTTCTTCCTAGCTGCTTGAATATTCCACTTCCTGTACCACCCCATCTTTAAATATTTATTTTTTTTACTAATAGGAATATTTTATTACATAATATGGTACAGAAGATTTAAGAGATACATTATTGATATAAAGGTGGCATATACGGTACATGTTGTTACATGTGTATCACCGATTATAAGGTGAAAATCTCATCCAGCTCTCAGAGCTGGGCGCAGCCCAAAATACAGCAGGCATTACCTTGAACAGCCGCACTGAGCCGCTGGAACAGAAAACTAGCTGCCCTGGGATCCCTAGTTACCCTGATGAGTTTTTTCCCAGCCCTTAAGGGGAATTTTTGATGCACTCTTTCCCATGACCCAAGGGGTTTCCGGGAGCCTATGGGAAAAAAATATAATGATGGGAAGTTCCCATATTTTCAAAACTTTTGGGACCCCTTAAGGGGCAGCCGCCCCCCCTTTTCCCCCTGGGTTTTGGGAGATAGGTATCAGCCAAGGTAGATGCAAAATGATATCCCCCCCACTCACCCCCTTCCCCACCCGTCCAGGCTTAAAGGGGGATAAATCGGGACGCCTGGCTGCCATCAGATCTGCATAGGGGGGTGGCCCCCTACTGCTGGGGCATCCAGCTGTTGTGAGGCCCCTCTGATAAGGGGTTTTTAACCCTCCCCCAATCTTGCAATTTTTCCCTGGGATTTACGGCAACAAGACCATGGGTACCCGAATCGGTCTGCGTTCACCCCCACAAATAATTTTGGGGTTCGGCGAGAATAGGGCGGGTCAAAGGGCCCCAACACCATGGGATGGTTTTGGGGTCGAGATCCCAAAGGGCTGGAGTTGGGGGCCCCAAACAGAAAGTCCCCAGCATGAGGGGCCCCACTGCCAGGAGGGGGCCCCCATCCCTTCCCTGACACACTCGGGAAGATTGTTGAGG
Source organism: Cherax quadricarinatus (assembly GCF_038502225.1). NCBI lineage: Eukaryota > Metazoa > Arthropoda > Malacostraca > Decapoda > Parastacidae > Cherax > Cherax quadricarinatus. The sequence continues at coordinate 76,972,340 of NC_091296.1, forward strand.
CAATTTTTTTCACTATTGACCACCCCAGGGGATTGTTTGTAGTTTTTGGGGGGGAGCAGGTCTGGCCCCCCAGAGCCCAAGAGATTACCCCGTTTATTGCTTTTTTAGATGAATGGTTCTTTCACAGATCATTGCCTGCCAATAAATTTTTTGGTCCGGGACTCATCTTGCCCCCTAAGATTTTCGGGAAAATTTTCAAATTTTTAATTTTTAAATTATATATATGGGGAAAAATATATATATATATATATATATATATATATATATATATATATATATATATATATATATATATATATATATATTTTGAGTCTTTTTGTTTTAAAAAGGGATGGGGGTTTAAAGAAAAGTTTGTTTCTTTTTTTGGGACTTTTTTTTTATAAAACATACATACTTTACAAAACATACAACACACATATCCAAAATTTTATTGTGGGCAAGTTTGGCCTCCAGGAACTTTTAAAATTTGGGCTGCTGAAAAAATTTTTCCCACCATAAACTAGTAAGTGAATGTCTTTTTTTTTTTAAATAAAAATTTTTGGGGCCCCCAAAATGGAAATAATTTTGGACTTTGATTTTTTGGGTTATCCCGAAAGATTTAATTTGGTTTTTTCCCCCGGAGGGTTACCCCCCCGGGAAAAACCCAGTTGGTTAGTTTTCATCAAAGACTTTTTGGGTCTCTTTTCCCTTTTTTAGTCCTTCAGTGGATGCCCCAAAGTAGCTTTTATCCCCCGGTACCTACTTGCAGCAGGTTTTAAAAATATCCCCTTTTTTTTCCACCCAGCCCGGGTTTGGGAAACCAAAAACCCCAGTGAGGAGAGAGCGGTTACCCAGGCCGGGGGGACCGTGAAAAACTAGGATGATAATTGTTTTATAAGTGTCCCTTTTTAAAAAAATTGTACATATTATCATTCCAGTAAATGTTTTTTTATATTTTGCCTTCCACGGACACCAAAAAAAAGTTAATTTTAACAAAAGATGTCTTAATAATATTACCATCTAAGAAGTTTGAATTTTGAGACCCCCCCCGGGTTTATTTTTTTCCACAAATAAATTTACAACTAAAAGAGAAGCTGTGAATGACTGATTTATGTTAGTAGTTTATTTAGACATAGGGTAAAATAAGTACAATTACTAAAAAAGATAAAAATTTCCCAGGGTAACAAAAAGGTACAGGACTTATTTTTTCTTCTTCTTCCCTTGGGTCCATTGTTTAGCGTTTTTTTTTGTAAAATAAAAAACAACATCAGTTTAGTATTAATTGGGGAAGAGGTTTTTCCCAAATAGGGCAGTTACAGACTTTATAAGAATGAAAAAACCCCTTTTATTCATTATACGGTTTGGGTTTAATTTTTTTTAGTTAATTGGTACATTAGTTTAAACTTTATGACGCATTGTTCTACCATAAAACGAAAAAACTCGTCTTTTTGTATGGAGAATATAAAAAAATATTAGGGTTTGATTATTTAAAATGGGTGAAATGGGTATAAGGGGAAAATAATGATAGTGAGAAGTGTTTAAATTTTTTAGAGAAGTGCAGGAGGAAAAACCAAAAAAAAATGGCTCCCTGGGTGCACCCCCACAAAAAAAACACAAACAAAATGGGAAAATTTTTTACTTGCAACCGGAAATTTTGCCCCCGGAATGCTTTATGTTTTTTCTGAAGGGGTGTGTCATTTTTAGGGGAAATCAGGGGTGTTCTGGAGTTAGGGGGGTGCAGCCTCCCCGTCTGTCCTCACAGTATGGGGAAAGGGTTTTTAAGATTTTTTACCAGAATTATAGTCGGTGATATTTCCAGTGACACGATGATATTATCGACGTGGTTTAAATTTTGGATGAAGATTTTCGGGGTAAATATTTTGTTGGTATTAAACCGTAGGGTTTGTAACCCAGGAAAAAAGTTTGGGTTAAGAAATAGGTAAGAAGGAGCACAAAGCAGGCCTATGGCCATTGTGAAGGCGTACCTTCCCCCTACACCCAAAACAAGTCGGGCCCCAAGTCACATCCCAAGAAGGATGGGCACTGTATCAGCCCTCTAGCACAACCAGTCAGGTCCAACTGCCCCACTAAGATTTGTCAAACCTTTTTTTAAAACTACACAACGTGCTGACTTTTTTTTATTTCATTTGAGATCATTAAATTCTCTCCGGATGCCACCACACCGTCGACTAACCCCAGTACCTGTTTCTGCTGGGGTGAACAGGGGATCGAGGAAATTGTAGTGTTCATTCCCCAAAGGACCCCTGATGAGGCATCTCATGCAAAAACATGTCTTTTTCTTTTTGAGAGTTTGTGCTTTTTTCCCGGCAAATTTTTGCTTTGCTGTTTCAGTTGGAGCCATGGGGGGAGTAAAAAAGATAAAAAATAAATCACTATGGATTTTTCCCCCGGGCCTTCTTTGATGTTTTTTCCCTATGCATTTTATTTTATCAAAATGTTTTTTAATAAGTTCCTTCAGTTAAAGGGACATTATAATACTGAAGCAAAAAAAAAAAGGGGGAAGGAAATTTTTGTTATTAGCCCTTTTTATAAAGTCTGGAACTGATAAAGATTTGAATCTGCAATCTGTGGACCAAACATTATTTGTTTTACCATTTTAACAGGGTGATATAAGCTGTTTTGAATGAGGAATTAAAAGATTTTTCCAATTTACTGCAAAGGACAAAAAATTTTCCCCATTCAGTAAGACATTAAAGCTCTGAGGCTTTTCCAAGTTCGGGTTTATAATTTTACATTGGATTACTATGCATGTAAGGCATCAATGAAATTTCCCCAGTCCCCCATAAATGTAATTTTGGGTTATTTCAAAAAACTGAAAACCTTTTACAGAAACCCTTTTGTGTGGTGAAATTTGAGGTTCTTGGATTTTTAGTTTGGCCCCATTATAGCACTGTTTTTTATAAGATCATGGAATTTTTGGGATAATTAAAACTAAAGCTTTTTATAACCTCCCCCGTTCTTCATTACAGAGAAATGGTCCATTCCGCTGGCAAAAAGACCTATCATTCCTTTTCACGGGAAGCCCCGCATCAGCGTGAATACGAAACGAGGGGTAAAAAAAGAAGATGAGCAAACCAGAAGAAATAAATGAAAAAGTTTGGGCAGAAGAGGTTGAAACATACTTTTTTTTTTAAAACATTAATTCTCTGTTATAGATATCTTGATTGTGAGAAGGTAAAAATACAAAAAAACAATACCATGACTGGAATTTCAAAACTAACAAAAATTCTAGCATTTCATTTTTTTTTAAACTGATAAAATAAAATTATAAAAAAAATTCTAATTATACCTACATTCTGAAAAAGTGTTATATCTAAATAATGAGCCCTTTGAGTCACATCCACTTGGCCCCATAAAGTCTCAATGAAAACCCGGAAACCTTTCCAAACCCACATTCACAACACTCTCCCCCAAAGGGGGCCGGGGCCCCCTGACTCTCCAACCAGAAAAACCCTTCACCCTCATTATCAGTAAAGTTTTCAAACCCCCAACTTAGCATTCTATACCTCTGAAAAAAGCCTGACCCCACCTCCTCCCATACAAATCCCCTTTAGACACTACGAAGGTTAGCAAAAACCCTTTTCTTCTCTCCCCTTTATCCTCTACCCTCATCACACTATATATAAATCTACCATGATATTCAAAGTCTTATGACCCCCCTGCCTAACCCCCCCATTAGATTTTGGCACGAAACCCCCCCCACCCCCACCCTCTGCCAAACCCTACTTAACCACACTAACCTCTACCCCCTTTCACAAAAAAAACTACAGGGAATGCAGTCTCATCCCCACAGATGCCACCCCCCCCTCTACAACCTGTCTGTTTCGTATCTCACCAGACGGCAGGACCCCACGGGAAAACAACATCCCTCCCTTTTGGGGTTTTAAAATTCTTTTTACTAAATCAAAAACCAAATACTTTCCATGAAACAGGGGGGAAAAAACCCTCAACTGGGCTAAGCCCATCAAAAACCTCAAGTAACCTACACAAACCTTTTATACAACCTTTTCGTTCCAAACCCAAATACAGCCCAAAAAAACGTTTTCATTCCCCTAAACTCCATTCCATACCACACCCACCCCCAAATCATTCCAACTGCCCGCGTCCCCCCTCAGCTTCCCTTTTAAATAAAACACATTTAGCCCTCCGTCCAAATCCATAAACCCCAACCCCCCTGATTACAGGTAACATTACAATTTCCCCCGAAAAACAAAACGTGAACCCCACAAAAATTTGTACACCCGCCTTAAACCCCCGCTGTCCCGTTGGGAACACAGCTGCAAATCCCAAAATCTTCTATCAATAAAATTTTTTGATTACTCCTGTTAAGGTTAGGTGCTGGGGTCTCAGAACCCCTGCGCCCCCATCCTTTCCAATAACTTCCTTTTTCCCCCGCCCCCAACCCATGCCCCTTTTAAAATAATACCAAAATCTTTAATTCCCATTCTTTAAAAACATTACATCCCCCCCACCCCCACCCAAAAACCCAACCCCAGCACTTCCCCATATTTCCCTGATCCGGGCACTTCCAAATAATTGACAACCTCGCCCAACCCCCCCATTGGCCCCTTCACGAATGAGAAAGTGGTGTCGAAACATAAATTTAAAAACCCGGCCAGGCCCCCCCCAAACCCAATTTCCCCAAATGGGTAATAAGTTTTAAAATTCTTAAAAAGGGGCCCTGAAAATGCAAAAAATTTTGGGAATAAACCTGTCTCCTCTACCACAATATCCCCCCCTACACCATTAATCTGATTTTTTCCCCCTTTGTATAGATTTACCCACTGACTATTTCCCCCCCAAAACCCGTCCCCTAAGTATAACCCCAAAGCCCTTCCACTCACTACCCCCTGCCCTCCCAAACCCGCCTTCACCCCCCCTTAGCTTCCAAAAACTTCCAGACCCCATGTTTTTCAATCATCGATTTTCCGGCAACCCAAACTGAGTTTTTTGAAACGATTTCCCCAAAACACTTTTGAACCTTTCCAAAATTTTGAACCCCTTTTAAGCCCCCAGCATGATATGGCTCTCCCCAAAGGTGGGCTGCCTGCCCTTCGGGCCCTACTACAACTGTTTTCCCTGTTTCCCCCAAATCCCCTTCCCCTTCATACGAAAATAACCTAACCAAACCCCCCTTTTAAAACCCCAATTTTTAAAAAAATTCACTGGGAGACCTCAAAACCCCGGGCTTTCCCCCTTTCCCCATTTCCCAAAATTCTCTATTTCTCTGCCGAAAGTCCCCCCCCAAAGCCTTTTTATCACTATTTCCCCAAAATTTCACGCCAAAACACCCGTCCAAGCCAGCCCCACCCCCACTGTTCCAGATTTTTAAGCCCCCGAAAACACATCCCCTTTTTTGGGATTCCCGCCCCCTCTATAATTCCCCCCCATCTCCATCAACATGGGGTAGCTACCGCCTTGCCTTTCTTTTGATGCCCAAACAACACTAGGGGTTTGCCCCAAACACCCCCCCCCCTGTGCCCTTACAGGGGAAACCTTTTTATTTTTAAAAACCCCCAACCTCCTTTTTTTAGCTATTTCATCCATAGGGAAAATTTTCCCCCCACCCCCCCATAGCAACCCTTAACCCTTTCCCTTAAAAGAGCCAGTCCATATTTTAAATTATTAATAGGTTTTTCCTTTTCTCCTCTTTTTAACCCTTTTCCTTTCAACACTATCCCCCCTGTCCAGTCATCCTCCTGTTCTTCCACACTGTTCTCCATAGGACTAAAACCTCCAACCCCTTCCCCCACCTAATACACTTTATTTAATTTCCAATAAATTATATATGTCTCGCCCCCACCCAACCCCCCCACCACTGCCCTATGATCTGAATTTTGCCTACAGTACTGAAAGATTTCCATCCACTCCTGAGAAATAACTTATCTAGTCTCCCAGATATCCCTCCCAACAAATATATTCAGTCTCCCACCCCCCGAAGGATCCGCAACCCCATCCCTAATAAACCCTAAGAGCCAAGACTTTTTCCCGCCCCTTTTTGGGGCCCTCACCACCGATTCCATTCCAATCCCCACCAAAATTGCTACCCGGGTGAAAAAAAACAAAGATCCCACAAAATCATTCTTTACCTTGATGTTTTTTTCGCCCCAAAACACCCAAAAAAAGCACCCATCCACCACCCACCAGCCAAACCCCTCCCTCCTCCTCCTCCTTTGCAAAAAACGGCTCCCTTTATTAAAATTCCCCCCCCCAAACCTTTTTGACGGGGGGTGGCAGGGGAACTACCAAATCCTGCCACCTAAAAAAATACCCTCTTTAAAAATTTTGCCCTGCAGGAAAACAACATCCACTTAGATTTGTTAGGAAATTCTAAAAAACCTCTTCTACCCTAAAAACCCATTAAATTTACAGAATACACCAAGGCCTATTAAAGTTTCCCCCCCGCTTCCCTCATCCTCTTTTCAACTCCAGGTTGAATTTAAGTTTGAACCCTTCAGAGGCCTCTTTTCCCCCCCCTTCTTCCGGGGCCTCCATCATGGCTACCACCACCTACACCCTCCCCCCCCACTTTACCCCATCTGTTTCAGGCCTTTGGGAGCAAGGGGGTCATCAGAATCTGAGACCCCCTTTTTCGTGGGGCGGCATGTTTCACATATCTTTACAGATGTTGCCCCCGTGAACCTCCACCTCTCCTGAGAATGGTTTTAAAGATTCAAAAGGGTGACCAAACCACCATCACATCCCAAATTATCATGTCTCCACTCTGGGCGATCCCCCAGGGCCACGCCCAGGTAACTCCTCTCTGGTGGTACAAAAATCTTCAACACCCCCACCACCCCTTTCCCCAACGGAACCTTCTCCTGTAAAAGCTGCTCCCATCCACAGGAGCATACCGTCAGGCAGTGGGGGGGGACCCAACTCACCCCACCTTTTTGCCCGATCCACTATCTGCCCCCCAAAAAACCCCCCATCCCATGTTTGTTTTTTACCTGCCCCTTTGAACAGGGGGTCGCATCCACCACAGGTCCAGGCACCGCCGCTTTTCGAGGGCGCCCCTATGTGATCATACTCCCACAAGGCGGATGTCGCGTTTTCCTGGGTTTTTTTCCCCCAAATTTTACCATTACTAAGGCCCCCTGAAATCCCGGGGGGAAGATACACATTTAAAGAACCCCCAAAAAAAAAATAAAAAATTTTGGGTTTTTTCCTTTCCCCAAAAAAAAAGGGGCCCAAAAAAAAAAAATTTTTTGAAAGGTTTTGAAAAAAAAAACCCCTTTTTTTAAACCAAAAACATAAAGGCCACCCCCCGGCTGCCCACCCCCAAATTTCCCTTTTCCCCTGTTTTTTTTTTGGGGAAAAAAAATGGGGAATTCCCCCCTTTTTTTCCCATATTTTTCTCCCTTTTTAAACCCTTTCCTTTTATTTTTTTCCAAAACCCCGGGTTTTCCGCCCAAAGGGGGGGAAAAAGGCTATGGGGGGGGAACTTGACCACGATAATGGGGGGCCCCCTGAAAAACAAACCCCCCAACAATTTAAAAACCCGGCCCGCCGGTGTACCCAAAATTTTAAGACCCTTACCCCCCCCTTTTTAAACCTTGGGGTTTATACCGGCCAAAATTAAAAAAAACCCGGGGAGGGGGGTGGAAAAAAAAAGGGGGGAGGGTTTTTATTTCCGGCAAAATTATTTTTCTTTGGGTTTTTCCCGGGGGGTTTTAAAGCGGGGACCCCATTCCCATTTGGGCAAAGCCCTTTTTTGTCTCCGGATGTCCCTTTGGCAAATAAACCCCTTTGCCCAAAAAAACCCCCCCCCGGGGGCGTTTATTTCGGCTCCTTTAAGCAGCTTTCCAAAACCCGGGCCTACAAGTTATTTATTTTCGAAGATTATTTCTTATGAATTTTGTTTTACCCACTGAGACACAACTTGTGTATACAAAAAACTTCAATCTGTTCCCATCAAGTTTAATAAGGTTAAATGCTGTACTCGAGGATCTCTTGTAGTTCTGTCTCCTTGTCTTGTCTGTCTCGGAGTATATCTAATGATCAATGTCTACTCTTGAGCTGTATTCTTCCAGAGTCATGAGATCAAGTTCGTACTGTTTTTTCCTCTGGATCTTAATTCTAGCTGCTACTAAATAATTATCAGATGAGTGTATATCAGGCTTTCATCTTACACAAATATACCTTGTTTATTTATTTTTCCTTCTTAAAATGTGCATATTATTTCTAAGCGTAACTCATTTAACGGCACCTTTTGTGATGTATATACCAGGCACACCAAACTTTCCTGATACACGTTCCACAGCAGTTAAAAAAAATCTCTCACTAGGTTTAAAATAACAATATATAATTCTCTCTTATGCATTTCTTTCAGATCTAGGTGACATTTGGTATACAGTGGAACCTTGGTTTTCGTATGCCCTAGTTTGTATGTAAAACTATAGTTCTTCTCTATAAAATGTATTTTTTGTTAATATTTTTGGGTGTCTGGAACAGATTAATTGGATTTACATTATTTCTTAAGGGAAATATTAAAAAAAATACATTTTATAGAGAATAACTATAGTTTTACATACAAGCTAGGGCATACGAAAACCGAGGTTCCACTGTATTGGCATGTGGGACAGGAAGACCTTGGCTTCTATAAAGGTCTTATGAGCCAAGCATTTCACTGTCATCCAGAATGTATCTATTAAGAATCTACTAGCATAGAGCTCTCTATTTACTCCTAGGTAAGCAGTAGCCACAGCAGGAGAAAGAAGACTTGCAGAAATTTGTCACCTGTCCAGAATTTGAACCTGGAACCTTTTTGTTGTGGACCAGTTACTCTTGATGTCGAGTTTAATGTATTTTGTTGCACACACAACATAATTTCTGTGTTAGTATCTGTTACTATGGCCTTAGACCTAAAATAGTGTTCATCTTAATTAATTACAATGAGAACATCATACAGGTTGGCCATCACTAATCCAGGAATCAGTAATCTGGCACTAATTTCAGCTAGCATAATTTCAAATTTCCGGGGTCAAAACACTAACCTTCTGCTACTGTTTGGTTTACCTGGAGAGGGTTTCGGTGGTCAACACCCCAGCAACTTGGTGTGAGACCAGGCTTCATGGTGGATCAGGATCTGATCAACCAGGCTGTTACTGCTGGCCGCACACAAGCTGACATACAAACAACAGCCCGGTTGGTCAGGTACTGATTTTAGGTGCCTGTCCAGTGCCTTCTTAACCCTTTCAGGGTCCAAGGCCAAAATCTGAAGTGGTGCCCCAGTGTCCAAGAATTTAAAAAAAAAAAAATTATTTTTTCTTATAAAAGGGTAGAGAATCTTTTTGTGATGGTAATAAAACAAAAAGTACAAAATTTGATGGAAAATTGATGAAATTATGTTCTCGCGAATTTTGATGTCAGCGATTTTTATGAATCGGCGATTTTGCCGACTTTGACTTCCATTTTAGGCCAATTACATTATTCCAGTCAACCAAATTCTTAGCTATTTCACTAGTATTACTTCTATTCTATCGATTGAGCACAAGAAATCGCCAAGTCAACTGTTTCAACTACAAAATAGTGATCGGAGATTGGTAATTTGGCCAATTTAACACAAAGTTCAAAATATTCCAATTTCAAAATAGGGTCCAGAATAAACAATGTAGGTATTCCTGGCACTAAACTAACATTTCCTCTGTTCATTAATTACGTTTTGAGGCTTTACAAATAAATTCCATTTTGATTTTTTATTCACATAATGAATTTTTATTCACACCAAAAAATAGAAGATTTACTGTTATGCAATATTGTAATAATTGTGTAAATATCATCAACACATTTGTGAATGTATATTAGACCCACCAGCTGGCGTGTATTAGACGTGTGAGGTCATTTGTTTACTCTTGAACATCGGCAAAAATTTAACATTTCCGCTACTTTGAGCTCAGTTTCAAGCCATTTCCAGTGCTAAAACCAATCAAAATCATCTTTATTTCTGTAATATGTCTTCCATTCTATCAGATGAGACCAAGAAATCGCAAATACAACTATAATAAACATACAAAAAAACACTGCAAAGTCGCTGTTTTAATTGAAAATCTCAGTTTTTTCTCTCATTATACACAGTGTGCTGCAGGATTTGTTTTATGTGGTGCACACATACCACATAGATGTATTCTCTCATATCTAGGCCCAAATTTACCACTCAGTTTATCAGAGTGAGCTGAGCTCATGGCGTAGATCTACAATTTGGACCCTGAACGTAAAGCCGTAGATCTACGGGACGGATTCTGAAAGGGTTAAAGACAGCCAGAGGTCTATTGGTCATCCCCCTTATGTATGCTGGGAGACAGTTGAACAGTCTTGGGCCCCAGACACTTATTGTGTTGTCTCTCAGTGTACTCGTGGCACCCCTGTTTCTCATTGGGGAATGTTGCATCTCCTGCCGAGTCTTTTGCTTTCATAGGGAGTGATTTTCGTGTGCAAGTTTGGTACCAATCCCTCCAGGACCTTCTAAGTGTATATTATCATGTATTTCTCTCGCCTGCTTTCCAGGGAATACAGATCAAGGACCTTCAACCATTCCCAGTAATTTAGGTGCCTTATGGTACTTACGTGTGCCGTGAAAGTTCTTTGTACACTCTCCAGGTCTGCAATGTTGCTAGCCTTGAAGGGGGCCGTTAGTGTACAGCAGTATTCCAGCCTAGAGGGCACAAGCGATTTGAAGAGAATCATCATGGGCTTGGCGTCCCTAGTTTTGAAGGTTCTCATTATCCATCCTATCATTTTCCTAGCAGATGAGGTAGATACATTGTTGTGGGCTTTAAAGGCAAGATCCTCTGACATTATCACTCCCAGGTCCTTCACATTACTTTTCCACTGTATTGTATGGTTAGAATTTGTTGTATACCCTGATACATTTTTAATTTCCTCAAGTTTCCCATATCTGAGTAGTTGAAATTTCTCCTCGTTGATCTTCATATTGTTTTGAGTGGCCCATTCAAAGATTTGGTTGATGTTCACTTGGAGTCTTGCAGTGCCTTCGATGGAGGTCACTGCCATGGTAATCCGGGTGTCACCTGCAAAGGAATACACAGAGCTATGACGTACATATCTGTCAGAAATGAGGATGAGAATAGAATGGGAGCGAGTACTGTGCCTTGTGGAACTGAGCTTTCTACCATGGCTGCCTGGGACTTTACTGTGTTTACTGTTACTCTTTGTATTCTATTTGTCAGGAAGTTACAGATTCATCTACCAACTTTTCCTGTTATTCCTTTATCATGCATTTTGTGTGGTATTGCACCATGGTCACACTTGTCAAAAACTTTTGCAAAGTCTGTGTATACTACATCTGTATTTTGTTTATCCTCTACAGCATCCAGCACCTTATCATAGTGGTCCAGTAGCTGGGACAGGCAGGAGCAACCTGCTCTAAACTCATGATGCCCTGGATTGTGTAACTGATGGGTATCTAGGTGGTTGGCGATCTTGCTTCTTAGAACTCTCTCAAAGATTTTTATGATATGGGATGTTAGTGCTATCAGTCTGTAGTTCTTTGCAATTGCTTTACTGCCACCTTTGTGGAGTGGGGCTATGTTTGTTGTTTTTAGTGTGTGTGTGGGATAACCCCTGTGTCCATGCTTCCTCTCCATAAAATGCTGAAGGCAGGTGATAGGGGCTTGCAATTCTTGATGAACACGGAGTTCCATGAGTCTGGGCCTGGGGCAGAGTGCATGGGCATGTCATTAATTGCCTCTTCAAAGTCTTGTGAAGTTAGGATAATATCCGAGATTTTTGAGATGACCAAATTTTGGGATTCGTTCATAAAGAATTCATTTGGGTTGTCAACCCTTAGTCTGGGCAGTGGCTCGCTGAACACTGAGTCATATTGGGAGTTTAGTATCTCACTCATTTCTTGGCTGTCATATGTGTGTGTCCTATCCCGCCTAAGCAGGGGCCCAATACTGAATGTTGTTTTTCCCTTAGATTTGGCATAAGAGAAGTAGTATTTTTTTTTTTTCAGTTTCCTTTATGGGTTTTAGTTCTTCCTGTGATTCTTGTCTCCTGTAAGATTCCTTTAGCTTAAGTTCAGTATTTGTAATTTCCTTGACTAGTGCCTATCATCGTATTTCAGATATATTGGCCCCAGTCAGCAGCTTTGTGACTCTTCGCCTTTGTCTGTATAAGGAGCGTCTCTCTCTCTCTCTTTCTAATTTACAACTTCTCTTTCTTTTTCTTAATGGAATGTTTCTTTAGCAGATCTCAAGAACCACAGAATTCATTTTTTCAAGGCAAATGTTTGGATCCGTGTTGTTTAGGATATCTTCCCAGTTTGTTTCATTTAGGACATGGTTTACTGTATAAGGAGCGTCTCTCTCTCTCTCTTTCTAATTTACAACTTCTCTTTCTTTTTCTTAATGGAATGTTTCTTTAGCAGATCTCAAGAACCACAGAATTCATTTTTTCAAGGCAAATGTTTGGATCCGTGTTGTTTAGGATATCTTCCCAGTTTGTTTCATTTAGGACATGGTTTACTTGATCCCATTGTATGTTTTTGTTATTGAAATTGAATTTCGTGAAGAGACCTTCATGACTGCTCACATTTTGCTGGTCAGGAGCCCTGTGCATACATGTCTGTACCTCTGTTATGTCGTGATCTGAGTGTATTGTCTTTGATACGGTTATATTACGTATCAGATCATCATTATTAGTGAAGATGAGGTCCAGCGTATTTTCTACTCTTGTAGGCTCTACTATTTGCTGCTTTAAGGTGAATTTGGTGCAGAGATTTAATAGTTTGTGTGTGTGTGAATTTTCATCTGAATTGCCTCCTGGGTTGATCTCTGCTAAAACATTGTTTGCTATACTCCTCCATTTTAGGTGTCTCAAGTTGAAATTTCCTAGTTGTAAGATGTTTGGGGCAGGAGTTGGGAGATTTTCTAGACAGTGGTCAAGTTTCACAAGCTGCTGCTAGAATTGCTGGGAAGTTGCATCTGGAGGCTTGCATACCACCACAATGACAAAGTTTTGATTTTCAATCTTTACCAAAACTTCAGCTACATCATTTGAGGCATTTAGTAGTTCTGTGCAAATGAGTGACTCTGTCGCATCGGAATAGGTTATAACCTGGGATCCATATTTCATTGTCATAATGATCCTTTATGTGGGTCTCTGTGAATTCTGCAAATATTGCATTTTACTCCATGAGCAGTCCCTTGATGTAAGGAATTTTGTTGTTTTTGACAGCTTTAGACTATGTATGTTTGCAAAGACAAATGTCGTTATATTGATGGAATTTAGGTTTTTTTTATTTGCTGACTCTAATATCTGTTGTTCTGGAGTAGAGGCCAGTGTCCGTGCCTCTGCTGCAGAAATGTTTTCAGTTGGTGTAGGATTATTGTTATTTCTTGCCAGTCTTTTTTCCTTCCTGGCCCTAAAACACCTCTGTCCCTGGAGAGGTTGTAGCTCCCCTCTTTTGTTTCCCATAGTCTGGCTAGTCTGTGTCTTCTAGTCCCCTTTAGGTGATGTCCCTGGCAGTATGCACTGGAGCATTTTCTTTCATGGATTGATGAGTGACACATTTCTGGGTGAAATAAGTTACAGGGGGGGGGGGGGAAGTTGCACTCTCCTGTTGTCATGTGGGTGCGGCATTTTTTGGGATGGTCAAAGGTGGCGCTACTTGCTGCAAAAGTCATTCCAATTTCTTTTTCTCCATTTATTGTTATAACCTGCTTACTAAAGATAAGGTGGCTTTGAAGCCACTGTTGGTCGCCATGAGCTCAGCTCACTCAGATAAGCTGTGACTGGTAAATTTGGGCTTATGTGTGAGAGAATAGGTTTGTATGGTAAGCTTTTGTTTTTATTATTATTAACACATCGACCTTTTCCCACCAAGGCAGGGTGGCCCGAAAAAGAAAAACTCAAATCATTTACTCCATCACTGTCTTGCCAGAGGCATGCTTACACTACAGTTATAAAACTGCAACATTAACATCCCTCCTTCAGAGTGCTGGAACTGTGCTTCCGATCTCCAGGAATCAAGTTCGGCCTGCCAGTTTCCCTTAATCCCTTCATAAATGATACCTCGCTTACACTCCAATGGCACGTCAAGTCCTAAAAACCATTTGTCTCCATTTGCTCCTATCTAACATGCTCATGCACGCTTGTTGGAAATCCAAGCACCTCGCACACAAAACCTTCTTTACCCCCTCCCTCCAACCTTTCCTAGGCCGACCCCTACCCCACCTTCCCTCCACTACAGATTTATACACTCTCAAAGTCATTCTATTTCATTCCATTCTCTCTACATGTCCAAATCATCTTGGTAACCCCTCCTCAGCCCTCTGGGTAATAGCTTTGGTAATCCCCTACCTCCTCCTAATCTCCAAACTATGGATTCTCTGCATTATATTCACACCATGCATTGCCCTCAGAAATGACATCCCCAGTCCCTTCAGCCTTCTACTTGTTGCAACATTCACCACCCATACCTCACACCCATACAAGAGCATTAGTATAACTATACTCTCATACATTCCCCTCTTTGCTTTCATGGATAAAGTTCTTTGTCTCCACAGACTCCTCAGTGCACCACTCACCTTTTTCCCCTCGTCAATTTTATGATTCACCTCATCTTTCATAGACCCATCTGCTGACATGTCCACTCCCAAATATCTGAATACATTCACCTCCATACTCTCTCCTTACAATCTGATATCCAATCTTAAATTACCTAATTTTTTTTGTTTTCCTCATCACCTTATTCTTTCCTATATTCACTCTTAATTTCCTTTTTTTACATACCCTACCAAACTCATCAACCAACCTCTGCAACTTCTCTTCAGAATCTCCCAAAAGCACAGTGTCATCAACAAAGAGCAACTGTGACAACTCCCACTTTGTGTTAGATTCTTTATCTTTTAACTCCGCACCTCTTGCCAACACCCGAGCATTCACTTCTCTTACAACTCCATCTATAAATATATTGAACAACTGTGGTAACATCACACATCTCTGTCTAAGGCCAACTTTTACTGGGAAATAATCTCCCTCTTGCCTACATACTCTAACCTGAGCCTCACTATGCTCATAAAGATTTTTCACTGCTTTCAATAACCTACCTCCATTCCACACATTTGCAATATCTGCCACATTGCCCCCTATCCACCCTATCATGCACCTTTTCCAAATCCATAAATGCCACAAAAACCATTTTACCCTTATCTAAATACTGTTCACCTATATGTTTCACAGCAAACACCTGGTCTACACACCCCCAACCCTTCCTAAAGCCTCCTTTTTCATCTATCCTGCTCTCTGTCTTACTCCTAATTCTTTAAATAATAAATCTACCATACACTTTACCAGGTACTGTATACTCAACAGACATCATCTTTCTTTCAACACACCGGCCGTATCCCACTGAGGCGGGGTGGCCCAAAAGGAAAAACGAAAGTTTCTCCTTTTACATTTAGTAATATATACAGGAGAAGAGGTTACTAGCCCCTTGCTTCCGGCATTTTAGTCGCCTCTTACAACACGCATGGCTTACGGAGGAAGAATTCTGTTCCATTTCTCCATGGAGATAAGAGGAAATAATCAAGAATAAGAAATAGAAAGAAAATAGAAGAAAACCCAGAGGGGTGTGTATATATATGCTTGTACATGTATGTGTAGTGTAACCTAAGTGTAAGTAGAAGTAGCAAGACATACCTGAAATCTTGCATGTTCATGAGACAGAAAAAAGGACACCTACAATATTGCAGTGATCTGCATAACAGTAAATCTTCTATTTTTTGTTTGAATAAAAATTAAAAATAGAAAGTAAGATTAATGTCAGAGTGGCCTGGAGATGTGACTGATGAACAAAAAAAATGTTACTTTAGAGCCAGGAATGTCTGCATTGTTCATTCTGGACCCTATTTTGAAATTGGCATTTTTTTAATTTGCATGAAATTGGCCAAATTGCAAATTCCTGACCTCGTTATTGGGTAGTTGAAGTCAGTAAATGGGCAGTTTCTTGTACTCAGTCGATAGAACAAATGGAGTTCCAAAGAAATAGCTATGAGTTTGGTCAACTGGAACAATATAATTAGCCGAAAATAGGGCTCAAAGTGGTTAGCTCTTCGATGTGGTCATCCACCAACTTTTCCACATTCATTACTTACCTTAAAATATTTGTAGTCTTAAATATATGGCAAGAGGTGAGTAGTACTTTTTTGTAGGAAGCCACTGTGTCTGACTTTTGGGTTATCCTAGGTTCTCTACACACATGCTGCTGTGTGAGATAATCTATGTAACTGTATTTGTGTATACCTGAATAAACTTACTTACTAAGTAGCTGGTAGATGTAGGTAGTCAGTAGAGGTAGATAGGCTGGGCTACATGACTACATGATATTTAATGAGGCCCAGAACCATATTATTACCATCAACATACCTTGTTCACTGAGTTTAATCGTTTCTAACTACCTTTAGATACCATCATAAACAAAGGGAGAAGTAATGAATAATTCATGCTGAGAGTTGTAAACAAAAGCCAGACACAGATTCATATAGTTTTCTCTAATGCTCAACCACAGAAAAAGAGGAAACGTAATGGTTTCCCTCCACCGACTCACCACTCAATAGCATATAAACATTGCATGTTTATACTGTGCTATGTAACGTGTTTCTTATATAATTTTGGAGAAAATATCATAGATGGATTAATGAAAATGTCTATATTAACATAAAATAAGACATTTAATTTGCCCAAGAGTGATTATTATTAATTAACCCTTAAACTGTCCAAACGTAGATCTACGTTCACTCGCATAGTGCTCCAAATATAGATCTACTGTACTTTTTTTTGACATTTGAAAGCATGTAAAATAAAACGTAGATCTACTTTCAGAGCGCTACGCGAGCAAACGTAGGTCTATGTTTGGACAGTTTAAGGTTTAAATATACATTGCATGTTTATACTATGCTATATAATGTGTTTCTTGTATAATTTTGAAGAAAATATTATAGATGGATTAAGCAGAATGTCTATATTAACTTAAAACAAGACATTTAATGTGCCCAAGAGTGAGTCACGAACGTATGAATGGCCCAAGTGGACGCGTGTAATACGTCTGATTACCGGATCAAGGTCCATTATCCGGAACAAAATTTCGCACAAAAAACGGTCCTAAAACCAAAACATCCGATAACTGGAGCGTGTGAAAACCAGAGTTACAATGTATTAACCTAAAGTATGACATTTAATGTGCCCAAGAGTGACTATTATTGTGTGTCCAATATG
Source organism: Cherax quadricarinatus (assembly GCF_038502225.1). Taxonomy (NCBI): domain Eukaryota; kingdom Metazoa; phylum Arthropoda; class Malacostraca; order Decapoda; family Parastacidae; genus Cherax; species Cherax quadricarinatus. The sequence continues at coordinate 76,989,581 of NC_091296.1, forward strand.
GCCGATCTCCAAAGTGACAGCCGAAAACCGGGATAGAATTTTGGCCCAAAAAGCGGCTGAAATCCGAATTGGTTGATATCCGGAACCGCCGATAACCAAGGGTCCACTGCATAAAAATTTCTTGCCATTTCTCTCTAATTAACATTATATTTTATGAAATCACATTGACAAGCTGTAAATATAGCATATCATCTTAATCACTTTTAGTATTGTTCTTGACAGGCTTGTAATGGAGTCAAAGACCAGTTCTCTCTTGTCTTCAACAAATGTAGTTTTGGGAGACGCTGCTGCAAGAGAGAGACTGAAGCCGCCTCCTTCTTGCATTAATTCTGACCGCAAGAAAATCGCCTTAGGCACTGCAACTAAATCTTCATGCTCAGATCTTGATTCTATTGTCATTAAACGAAGGAGTTCAGAGAATAGTGAGTTATCTCCAAGTAATAAAGTGCAAAGATTGTCAGAAGAGGAAGAATCTCAACTAAAGAGAAAAGAGACTGAAATACCACAGAAACAGCTAAAAAAAATGAAACTTTTAAATGGTCAAGAAAAATCAACTTCAGACAATGTGAGTATAAAAAAATTTTCTCAGTAATTCTGAACAATCTTAATGTTTTATTTTGATATATATCAATTAAATTTTTACAACTTTGTAGGTGTAACGATTACATCTATCTCTTACAATATGTTATGATAAGAAATACTGTAAGTAGGTCATCATAAATGGTGTGGTTACATTAGTCCTCATTCTTAAATCACTATTGTGTTAAAGAAGCTGAGGGTTTTTTCCACAAAAGATAATGACAGGCCTGTATGCTTTTTTGGGTATTGTACATGTACTGTGCCTTGCTGTTATGGTCTACAGACATGGTCTACATGTCTCAGCTCGCATACCAATTACGTAATAGTAAGACTGAATTCAGTCCTACATTCTTCACATACATATCAAGCAAAGTTTTGTAAATATCAGTAATATCAAGAACAAGAACCTAAGTAATTTGAATAGTTCTTCCTTTATTTGTGTTCATTTTTTTTTATTTTTTCAGGTATCTTCTAAGGATGAAAAGAAGTTAAAGTCAGAAAGAAAACTCATCAGTTGGCCCTAGAAAACCGAATAATTACAGTTATAAAAGGGTAAAAATCTAAAATTTGCCATTATTTTTTTTTTTCATTCGTTGTAAGTGTATATATTGAAGGTAGGAAGACTCGGCTTGTTAGGGCCTTGATATGCAAGAATGACCATCTCTCTGTATTTTGTAGCCAGCAAGAACCCTTCAGCCCAGCTCTTCCATGGGTCTGTCTAATTGAGTTAGAGTACTACAAATTGGCAATAAACTGTTTACTATTATATAGCTTTAGATAATGTCTTACTTTAGGGGTTAATACAGTTATAACTTTTGAGAGTTACAAGCACCATGATATGCTAAGCATAAAGTAATACAAATGTTCTTTTAGTGATAATATTATTTGAAAATTTAAAATAAATTTTATATTCTTGGTAGTATTGTGTATACTGTACTTGAGTATAATCTGACTGCTCATTTAAGTTGAACCCCCTGACTTTCCTTCCCAGAAAATCCTTAATATTTTGAGGGATGATAAAAGAGGTTAAATAGTCTTGATGCAAAATATGTTATAACTAAAACTTGAGTAAAAGTACTGAAATGTTAACAAGAGCACCAAAAACTCAGAAATAGCCTTAACACTTTATAACATGAGAATAAAGAAGCACTGCAGGAGACCTGCTTGTTCATGCTAGAGAGGTCCTACTCACACCCAACTATTACAGAAGAACATAAGAATAGAGAAGCACTACAGTAGGCCTTCTGGCCTATGCCAGGCAAGTCATACTCATGTTCAACAGATGTTTGTTTGGCAGAGATTGTTAAAGAACTGTGGACTTATTATTTACATTCTTTTGGTATAGTTATCCATGTTTAGTATGTGTTAGTGGTTGGTTGGCAGACAAGGAATATGGGAAGAATGGATTGTTGTGGAGGTAGGAGTAGGTTTGGAGGACAAGCTGGTGATGCACTCTTTCTCCTGTACCCACAAATACCTTCAACACACTTCCTTACTCTATAATAAACTGAACAATAATATTTATTTACTTTTGACAGATTAATAATGACAAGCATCATGATATATCAAGCCACAGTAATATAAATGTTCTTTAGGTAAAGTTTAATTTTTTTTTTTTTTTCAACAAGTTGGCCGTCTCCCACCGAGTTTAAAATATAGTGATTATATTATGTGAGGTTTCAAAATAAATGTTACATACCTGATAGTACTGTATATACTGTACTTGAGTATAACCCGACAGCAATGTATAGGTTGACCCCCTGACTGTGCCAAAAAAAAAAATCCTTAATTTTTTGAAAAACTTTTTTTTAGAAGAGGTTAAATCGTTCTGAAGGCACTCAAGGAAATATGTTAGCCAGATTTGAGTCCTGGAAGTGGAAAATACAGTTCCAGCACTCCAAAGGAGTAGTGGTTTGTTTGCAGTCGTGTCATTACGATTTCTTGAGTCGAGTAGTGGGGAGTTGCAGTTCGGAGGGCCATCTAAACTGTGATATTGACATGTTGCTGGCAAGACTGGTTGAATGAGTGACTGAAGTGTTTCCTCTCTTTTTGCAGGGAAGGGAAGGCATAGTAGGTGTGTTTAAAAATTATCTTGTGCAACTATGCTTTGTATTTTATAATGAACGAAGAGCGAGAGAAAATACTGGTTAGCCTTGGAACTTGGAACAGCTGCCTATTTAGCAACTTTACACTGATTCTTTGTTGCACTGTATATAAATTTCAAGGACACCAGTGAAGGGCTCTTGATTAAAGAATTGGAACTACCTTTCCTTGGATCAAATCTTATTGCTTTCCATTCTTTAAGGCACTGTATTATACCTACAGACTTGGGGGACAGAGGCTGCAGATCTTGTACAGAGAGAAGGCTCTGGGAGTAAGCACATTGCCTACCATATTGCCAGAGGCTAACATCAACTGAATAACCTCTGCAGCCAGTGCTCGCTTGGCAAATCTGAGAGAGGCCTTTAGGAATCTCAACAAACAGTCATTCCAGGTGCTTTATACAACTTATGTCAGGCCCATCTTGGAGTATGCAGCACCAGTATGGAACCCACACCTGAGGAAACATGTTAAGAAACTGAAGAAAGTACAGAAGTATGCAGCAAGACTAGTTTCAGAGCTAAAGGTATGAGCTATGAAAGAAGGCTAAAGGAATTGAATCTAATAACCCTAGAGGACACAAGGACCGGGGAAGACATGATAACATACAAAATACTTTTTAGCTGGAAGCTAAAGACAGTGATAGTCACACAGACATCGGGAAGTATTTCTTCAGTCTCAGGGTGGTCAGGATGTGGAATGACTGATCTCAATGAAGTGGTGGAGGCAGCTTTCATACATAGTTTTAAGATTAGGTATGATAGGGTCTATGAAGCTAGGAGAGAGTGAATCTGGCAAGTAACAAGTTGAGAGGAAATTCCAGGAGCTAGGACTTAACCCCTACAACCATATAGAGGTGAATACATGACATCACCCCTACCTTCTAAAATCCTCCTCATCTCTGCAACTCTATTTTCTGTCTTAGCCCTGACTATCAATAATTACCATTTTGTGTAGTCTTCCTACCATAACATCTTGTTAATATTCACTCTAAATTTCTTGTTCTTTTATTAAATCCTAGGATTTTATCACAAAATCTTTAATGTTCTGTGACCTATTTTACTTTATTCAGTTTTCATCACCTGACATTTATCTGTATGAAATTCCATAATTCATTTTCTGCTCCAGTCTATCAAAATCTTTTAAGTTCTTTGCATGAAAAAATTAATATTTATCAATATTCATTAATAGAATACTCTCTTAGTTACTTGAGGGGGATCCATTTTGGTTGACTGCTGGATTTATTTTCTTATGTAAATTTCGTATTGAGTAATTTGCACATAACCCCTTCAGGGTCCAAGGCCAAAATCTGAAGTGGTGCTCCAGTGTCCAAGAAATTTTTAAAAAAAGAGAAATTATTTTTTTCTTACAGAATTAAAGAGTATATTTTTGTGAAGGTAATAAGACAAAATTTTTTTTTTTCTGATCAGTACTTACCGAGATACAGTGCCGAGAAGTTTACCCCAAATGACATGGTGGTGGCAACAGCGACGATTTCCACATACGCACATTACTTTGTTTACCCTTTTTTTGTAGTTTTTTCTTTTCTTTTCTAATTTTTTCTTTTCCTACTAACATTTGGGGCCTGAGAGACCAATACTGTATATAATGTATGTATATAAACTCACTGTATTGAACACAATAACCGCACTAAGGTTATTATCATATTATTGTTTACCACTGTTGTTTATTACAATAAACATGCACAAATCTTGTATAATACTAATGTTCTATCATATATTTACATATTTACAATCACTGGACATGGTTTTCACTGATCAGTTTTCCACTGTCTTGCTTTTCCCCTTTTGATGAAGGGTTGCAAAAAGACACCCTCATTTGCGCCCCCGTAATCCAGATGCCGCCAGGAAAACACCTGCACCCCATCACCAAAGCACTCGCGTTTGGAGCCTGGGAAATATTTTTAAATTTAAAGGCCCCCGGCCACACACATCTGTCTTGTTCACTGCAAGAAATCAGGGGCGAATGGGTTTAAAATTTCCCATCGTATAAAAGTATCCCCTTTTTCCAAGATAAGGTGCCATCATGCTTCCCTTACGCCACCTGAGATACCCTAACATCTTGGTATCTTCAATGTTTTACTTCCTAAACAAAAATCCAATACCAGGGCCCCTGTCCCGTCACAGAGCAAAAAAGTTTTATACCAAAAACGTTTCTTTCCTATATACTGGGGTTGAATGACAGCCACCTTGGAAAAAAATAAAAAACTTGCCCAAATTTTTTAGATTCTGGTGGAAAAAAATATGCTGAACTTTGTTTTAGATACATAAAAAAATTTCAATCTTGTATAACCTGTCACTTTTGTGGGGGCCCGGGGTTTTTTCAGAGATGCAAAATATGTAAAAGTAAAATAAACCTGGGTTTACTGGGGTGATTTCACCAAGACCGGGGGAAATTACCCCTCTTGGGCCAGTATGTTTTTAATTTTTGTTTTTAGACATGAGGATAAATTTTTTTTGGAAAAAGGGAAATACATTTCCCAAAAGGTTTTTTCCACCAGTAGTCTTGACTGTGGGGGATATGACCCAGGGGCCCGGGGGCCCAAAAACTTATTACTTCTGGGAAAAGTTTCCATCACTGGCCCAAAGAATAGTTTTGGGAACCTTAAAAATTTTTAGGGTTTCCAAGGGGGAAAAAATTCCCCCAGAGTAACAGGGGGGAAAAATTAAATAAAAATTATTTTTCCCAACCCCGGTGGTTTGATGGGGGTACTGGAACTGGCTGGAGCTAGCGGGGTTGGGGGGGGGACACCTGCTTTGTCCTTTAACCGCAGAGTCAGCAGGTGGGTCCCAGCCCTGGGCTGGTGAGTCACACATGGCCGTGGGACTACCATCACCACTATCACCATCTACTGATGCCTAGTGTAGCCACATCATCCTCACTATCACTATTCATACCGGTGTGGGGTACAGGATTTACCCGGGAGTACCCATCCCCGGGGGACGTAGGGTACACACCCAGTGCATGCAGCGCCAATACCGACGCTTTTACTGGGGGAAAGGGTTCCCCCCATCACCCAATGATCCCAAGAGCAATAAAACACAATCCACGCCACTACCCTCACGCTACTGGGGAGAGGTCCAATGCAAAATAATAGTTTTTCGCGCTTAGGAAATACCGGACTGACGGGCCCCACCAGAGGTAGGGTTTAGGATCGTGGGTTTTTCTGCATATTATCAAATCCGGTCCAACTGACGGCCGGGGCCCCTCTTCATTTCCCTTCCACTGGGGCAGGGAAATTTTTCGATAGGGGAAACCAAAAGTCCCCAATTTTTTTGGAGTGGGAGCTGCCCCGCACCAGGCATGGTGAACAAGGGCAACTGGGGCCGCGCCCCACAATGCCGCGGGGCCTAGATTTTCCCGGGGTGCACACCCACCACACAGACCCGCCTCCCCGCCCCGTAGGCCCCATGAACGTTTGACTAAGTTTTATTTGGGGGCCGATTTGGGGGAGATCTACTGGTTTGACACTCAACGTGAAGCCAGATTCCCCGTGGGTTTCCTGGGGTTTTAGTCACTGCATCTGTTTTCAAAACATATAAAAAATTTTTAAAGTATTCTGACAGTATGTTGATGACACAATGTGCAGCTTTTGATATTGTATTAGATGACATTTCATCACCAGGATTTTTTTTTTTTTTAAATTTCCCCAAACCCACCAAAGGGGGTGACCTTTTAAAAAAAAAACGAAATTTCTCTTTTTTAAATTTAGTAAAAAGTATAACAGGAAAAGGGGGTAACTAGCCCCTTTGCTCTAAACATGGGGCCAAGGGGTTTTATCACTTAATATCCCTGGTCTACAAAATGTCTTCTAATAAAATAGTATAACCCACACATTGTGTCATTATCAAGTTGATCATCATTCTTAATGCTTTATGTCAGTGTAGAATGTAATGCTTACTCATTTTGAATTTAAATAAGTTGTGTTTTGCTGTATTTTGATCTACTGCCTCTTAAGAAATTTTTTTTTTCCCAAAAGAATTCCCGTATAAAAATTTAAATTTTTAAATATTTTACAGTTGGGACTTTTAGGGCACGGGTATTTCCTTTTTACTAACTTAAAGCATTCAAACATCTACTATTAAATTATTATTTTATGTTTCTCCCCATATTTGGGATTCAGTGATTTATACTAATATAACATACTATGCAGGCAAACCCTCCTGAACATTTGAAGTCAGTTAGAAGATTTTAGAACATTAGTGTTCAGCAAAGCATCAAGCTTATAGGAAAAAAGAGGATTCTAAATGAAAAATATTAAACTTTAAATCCATCATAAAGATATTTGGTCAGTAATTTACTTACCAGTACCTAAGAAAAATTGGTTCCTGTTGAAATTTACAGTAATGCAGTGTAATGTTCTTTGTATTGATAGTCCATAAAATTTCACTATTACAGATTGAGCTGGAGACATGGTTGTTTGGGAGACTGGTGGTATTATCTATCCCTTTGTTTGAAGGCTGAGGGAGGGCTCATTTGTTGTGGCCACAAATGTGCTTGTGTTAGGTGTGGCATGGTGGTGTAGTGGGCTAAGGTGTCAAGAAATTTACTTAACTTCTCAGGAGGCTGGTTAATATCTTGTCTACCTGGCTGGTCACGATTGTTATTTGGGTTAAAAACATTTGTTCATGGGTATTTAAAATATGCCCATAGACTGGTATCCAGACAGGAGGAGAATGATATTAGTTCCTGTAGCTTTCTACAGCCACAGATGTGCTGCTGTTAAGTGCAGCATATGTGCATAGTGCATTGCTGGGCACCTAACATTTGGTAGCATTGAGAAATTTACGTAGCTTCTCAGAAGGCTAGTTAAATATTTTGTTTTTACCCCCAAATTTTTTTGGGGGCAAAGTAGAATGACTTGAAGAGCACAAAATATGTGGGGAGAAAGGGTAGGGTTGGCCCAGAAAGGTTGGAGGAAGGGAGAAAGGAGGTTTTGGACTTACAGAGCGGAAATGAGTGTTAGATAGGAGGAATGGAGATGAATTTTTGGGACCTGATGAGCTGTGCGGAGCGGGGAATTTGAAGGGATTCGGGGAAACTGTTAGCTGGACTTGAGTCCAAAAGGGGACAATGCCTGCACTTAAAGGAGGAGTTTAGATATTGCAGTTGAAGGGACGCCTAAACTGTGGGATCGGGAGCATTGCAAAGACAGGATTATGGGAGGATGGGGTTGAATGATGATGAAAATTTTTTCTTTCTTTTGGGGTTTTTCTTTCTTTTTGGCTGTTAGCCAATGTATTAAAGTGCAGGCATTGTACTTCCCACCTCCAGGACTTAAGCCCAGTTAACCGGTTTCCCTGAATCCCTTCACAAAATATAACACTGCTCATACTCCAACAGCTCATCAGGTCTCAAAAACCATTAGTCTCCATTTACTCCTATCTCAACATGCTCACACATGCGTGCTTCATGTTGAGGCCCCTTGCACACGAAACCTCTTTTACCCCCTCCTTCCATCCTTTCCTAGGGCAACCCTTTTTCTTCCTCCCCTCCACTACAGATTTATACACCCTCTGAGTCATCCTATTTTGCCTCATCCCCTCTAAATGACCAAACCACCTCAAGAATCCCTCTTCAGTCCCCTGAATAACATTTTTTTGTACCCCCTTTTCAACAAAATTTTCAATAATATTTAAAAAACCCCTTAGAAAAACCCCACTGCCTAGTCCCCTTTTTATAGCAAAACTCAGGCTTCACACCCATAAAGAGGTGGACCACTATACAGTGGACCCCGAACTAATTTTTCATCCAGAAATGTTCAGGGCGTATCCCCCATTGTTCCAAAAGGAATATTTTAGATTAGCCTTTTTTTCCCCCCCCAAACATAAAGAAACCCCACTTACATAAAAACTTACAAATTGGTCGATTGGGAGGAAATTTGAAAAACCCACTACCCCATTTTTTTCCAGGGAAAATGTCTTTGTCTCAAAGATATAATGATACAAATTTTTTCCCAAAGTCCATTTTACAACTAAAACCCATCTTGAAAGTCTGCCCAAAATCTGAACAGTTTCTTTTTCCCTTTAGATGAACAGAAAACCCTTTAAAAGGCTAATTTTATCATTCTTCCACCCCCTCCCCCAATGGATTTAATTTTTCCCCAACCTTGATCCCTCTCATTTCCTTATCTAAGTTCATTTTAAATTTTCTTTTTTAAACCCCTGACTATCCATAACTTTCAGCCTTTTCAGAATCCCAAAAGCAAGATACAAAAAAAAACTCTGTCAACTAATATTTAACCCCTCGAATTTAATCCCCCCCACCCCCAACCCCCTTTAGCATTTATTTTTTAAAAACCCATCTGAAAAATTTTTAAACAACACAAATTGGATCCTATTAAGCCCTACTTATAAAACTCTTTTAATAAAACCCCCAACCCTATCCTGCCCTTATAAAACCTTCACAGTATTAACATACCCCCTATTCCATTCTAACATCTGCCATTTGTTCCCATCCCCCCTATCATAACCCTTTTTCTAAACCCAAAAAAGCAAAAAAAATTTTCCTACCTTTATTTAAGTATTTTTTTTTATATTTTTAATGTAAACACGTTTTCACATCATACCCTTTAAAAGCCTCCTTTTTTCTTTCCATCCCCCTTTGTTTTCCTCAAATTTTTTAAATAATAATTCTTAACCTTTAAAGGTATACCGGGGTTTTATGCCCCAAAATTTTTATTTCCCTTTCATAAAGGAACATGTAATTTTCCCACCGGGGTTTCTCATTTTAATTTTTTGAAAAAAACCCCAAAAACCCAAAACGACCCCCACTGTTTTTAAACCCCCTTATGATCCACTTCCGTTGACCTTTTTTTCATTCACCCAATGCCTCCCCCCTTCCCCATCCTTTCCCCTTTTTTCACCCAAAAGTTTTATACCTCCTGGTGGCAAATCAGCTTTCTTTCAAATTAAAATTTTCAAAATATTCCCCATCTTCCAACCTTTTTCCCATTTACAACTCCTTCCTTTTTTTCAACAAACCCCAATTCCACTGGAGGGGGATGGACTAACTCTATTCTGTTTTACGCTAAATTTTTCCAGTTTTTTTTTTTTTTAATGCCCCGGGCCCCCCACCAGGCAGGTGCCCCAAAAAAAGAAAAAATCCAAAAAGAAAATATTTTCACACTTAAACACTTTACCACACTACACATTATCACTGTTTTGCAGAGGTTGGGGAAAACAAAGTTTAAAGCATATAATAAAAGAAAACAACATATCCTCCCAAATCCAATATCCCAAACCCCTCCTTTTAAAATGCAATTTATTCCCCCTTTTGGGGTTAACCGACTTTTGGGGAAAAACGTTCCAACCTTCAAAATATTACCCCAACAGCATTTAGTAACTTACCACCTATTCCATATACTTGCAACATCTGCCACATTGCTCCTCTATCCACTCTATCATATGCCTTTTCTAAATCCATAAATGCAATAAATACTTCCCTACCTTTATCTAAATACTGTTCACATGTATGCTTCAATGTAAACACTTGATCTACACATCCCCTACCCACTCTGAAGCCTCCCTGCTCATCCGCAATCCTACATTCTGTCTTACCTCCAATTCTTTCAATTATAACCCTACCGTATACTTTTCCTGGTATACTCAGTAAACTTATTCCTCTATAATTTTTACAAGTGTATGGTGTAGGAGGTAGGTTACTGAAAGCAGTGAAGAGTTTTTACGAGGATAGTGAGGCTCAAGTTAGAGTATGTAGGAAAGAGGGAAATTTTTTCCCAGTAAAAGTAGGCCTTAGACAAGGATGTGTGATGTCACCGTGGTTGTTTAATATATTTATAGATGGGGTTGTAAGAGAAGTAAATGCGAGGGTCTTGGCAAGAGGCGTGGAGTTAAAAGATAAAGAATCACACACAAAGTGGGAGTTGTCACAGCTGCTCTTTGCTGATGACACTGTGCTCTTGGGAGATTCTGAAGAGAAGCTGCAGAGATTGGTGGATGAATTTGGTAGGGTGTGCAAAAGAAGAAAATTAAAAGTGAATACAGGAAAGAGTAAGGTTATGAGGATAACAAAAAGATTAGGTGATGAAAGATTGAATATCAGATTGGAGGGAGAGAGTATGGAGGAGGTGAACGTATTCAGATATTTGGGAGTGGACGTGTCAGCGGATGGGTCTATGAAAGATGAGGTGAATCATAGAATTGATGAGGGAAAAAGAGTGAGTGGTGCACTTAGGAGTCTGTGGAGACAAAGAACTTTGTCCTTGGAGGCAAAGAGGGGAATGTATGAGAGTATAGTTTTACCAACGCTCTTATATGGGTGTGAAGCGTGGGTGATGAATGTTGCAGCGAGGAGAAGGCTGGAGGCAGTGGAGATGTCATGTCTGAGGGCAATGTGTGGTGTGAATATAATGCAGAGAATTCGTAGTTTGGAAGTTAGGAGGAGGTGCGGGATTACCAAAACTGTTGTCCAGAGGGCTGAGGAAGGGTTGTTGAGGTGGTTTGGACATGTAGAGAGAATGGAGCGAAACAGAATGACTTCAAGAGTGTATCAGTCTGTAGTGGAAGGAAGGCGGGGTAGGGGTCGGCCTAGGAAGGGTTGGAGGGAGGGGGTAAAGGAGGTTTTGTGTGCGAGGGGCTTGGACTTCCAGCAGGCATGCGTGAGCGTGTTTGATAGGAGTGAATGGAGACAAATGTTTTTTAATACTTGACGTGCTGTTGGAGTGTGAGCAAAGTAACATTTATGAAGGGATTCAGGGAAACCGGCAGGCCGGACTTGAGTCCTGGAGATGGGAAGTACAGTGCCTGCACTCTGAAGGAGGGGTGTTAATGTTGCAGTTTAAAAACTGTAGTGTAAAGCACCCTTCTGGCAAGACAGTGATGGAGTGAATGATGGTGAAAGTTTTTCTTTTTCTGGCCACCCTGCCTTGGTGGGAATCGGCCAGTGTGATAATAAAAAAAAAAAATTTTTTACAATCCCTTTTGTCCCCTTTCCCTTTATATAAAGGGACTATACGTGCTCTCCGCCAATCCCTAGGTACCTTCCCCTCTTTCATACATTTATTAAACAAAAGTACCAACCACTCCAACACTATATCCCCCCCTGCTTTTAACATTTCTGTCATGATCCCATCAGTTCCAGCTGCTTTACCCCCTTTCATTCTACGTAATGCCTCACGTACCTCCACCACACTTACATTCTGCTCTTCTTCACTCCTAAAAGATGGTATACCTCCCTGGCCAGTGCATGAAAGTACCGCCTCCCTTTCTTCCTCAACATTTAAAAGTTCCTCAAAATATTCTCGCCATCTACCTAATACCTCCCTCTCCCCATCTACTAACTCCTCTACTCTGTTTTTAACTGACAAATCCATACTTTCCCTAGGCTTTCTTAACTTGTTTAACTCACTCCAAAATTTTTTCTTATTTTCATTAAAATTTCTTGACAGTGCCTCTCCCACTCTATCATCTGCTCTCCTTTTGCACTCTCTCACCACTCTCTTCACCTTTCTTTTACTCTCCATATACTCTGCTCTTCTTATAACACTTCTGCTTTGTTAAAACCTCTCATAAGCTACCTTTTTCTCTTTTATCACACCCTTTACTTCATCATTCCACTAATCACTCCTCTTTCCTCCTGCCCCCACCCTCCTATAACCACAAACTTCTGCCCCACATTCTAATACTGCATTTTTAAAACTATTCCAACCCTCTTCAACCTCCCCACTACTCATCTTTGCACTAGCCCACCTTTCTGCCAATAGTAGCTTAACCTATTTATATCACTCCAAAACTTTTTCTTTTTCTCAGCAGGGCCTCATCCACTCTTATCATTTGCTCTCCTATTATTTGTATATAGTATGGAAATTTATTAATATTAGTAATCATATTTTAATGCTCATGTTTGATATCACTTCATGCAATAAATTACAGCCTTCAGCAAGGAACTTCAATAAGCTAACTATATTTTGAGGAATATAATTGCTAATTCAGGTACAGTATTTCATAAAATACTCATTAGCCAGTGAAGTTTTAAACACCTCAGCTACTGACTAAACGATGGCATTGTTGCACTTACAAGGCCCTTTATTAAGCTTTTTTTATAGTCATTATTTAAATGGTAATTTTATTTATGAAGTTGTCAAAAATTTGCTCAGCTTTGTGAGGTATATTCAGTGTATTGTATAGACAAGAAATAGTACAAACAGCAATAATAAATTGATTTTTATATTATGGTAGTTCAAGTACTGTAATATAATTCAGGTGATATGATAGCCTGATCCAATATTTCAGCTATTTTTGGCAACTTGACAACCATAGATGCAAGTCATGGAAATATTATTTCATTAAAGTAAGAGAATCATTGTAACAAGATATACTATTGTTGGGATTTTTATCAGTAGTTTTTTTGTTATTCTTTCCTAAAGTTTATTCAGGTTAAATATGGAATGAGTGTAGAGTTTTGGTATTTGTATTTAGTCATGCTTATGTCCCCCCTCCCCCTTCCAAATAAATTTTTATCACATTAAGGAAACTCTATCTGTCATTTATCACTGTATAAATATAGTTTTAATATCATTTGGTTTTGTAAGTTATTTGTTAAATTACAGTACATATTTTTTTGTATGTAAGTAGTACAGTGAAAGACAAACTTTGTAATCTGATTCTTGAGATAATAAGAATGTTCATTTTGATACTCTGAAATTGATGTGACACTTAGGTAGTTCAAAGGAATTCTAAGAAATGCTCTGCAGTAAATTTGGGTGGCCTTGAATAAGTTGAGCAATGCACTCTCTAGTGGGGTACTGACATTGAAGATAGGATTTTGATCCTTGGAATTTGACCTGTCCTCCCCTTCCTTGGATCAAACCTCATTGCCTTCCATTCCCCCAGGGTGTAATGCTCCTCCATTAATATAATAATAATAAGCAATACTCTAAAGTGAAGTTCAGTCATACACACTGGATCTGCATACAGTTTCAAGGCATCTTACCTTTAAAATAAACAACAGCTAACTGCTACCACAGTCAGCCAAGTTTTTAGAGGGCAGAATGCAAATGCAGTAGTTCCTTCTGCCTAGTGAGTTTTACTTACACAGTATTTCATTGTCTTTCCATCATTTAACAGAGCTTGTAAACTGTGACAATAAATGTAACTATAATCCTTGTGCATATGCTGGTTTATGGTAAAGAATATTCTGTAATTACTAGTGTACATGATAAAATTAGTTTTGAAGTGGGTATACTGTACTTTATTCTGAATATCACAGTACAGTTTTTTTTTTTTTATGGAGTTTGTGTTTAATGCCAATATTTTGCCTCATAACATTATCCAATACAGGTCCACATCCCTTTATTCAAAATTCTGAAATTCGAAAAATTCCAAAAACAGAAGTGTTTTCGTGGAGTGTGGAGCATCAGTCATCTCAGTGCTGGGTCACTCCGCCATGTGGCAGTGTTGAGAATAATTCTGATATTCGAAAAAGTTTGAAATTCGTAACAATATTGACCCCAAGGGTTTCAAATAAAGGGATGTGGACCTGTACATGATTTTTATGGTGCTTGGTAAGGCACATAACTACTAGGAAGTGATGAAAGTTGTATAAATGCGGGTATACAAAATGCTGTGTGGAAATAGCAAATTATGTTGTATTTTAAGGGAATCGATGAGCATACCTGATGCCATGTGGTGATTGCAAATTGTATCAGTTTTTAAAGTGATTTCAGTGTTTATTGCTTGTACTTTGCCTTTCATAACAAATTAATTACATGCTGTACTTATGCTTGACAAGAGTGCCATATTTTACTTAACTTGAACTGCAATCTTTGACAATTTAATCTGAAAAATTTTCATTGGGTTTTCACATTCGACTCAGGTTGGACAACTTAGAATGCATCTGATCGAACCGACTGAATAGTTTTCCACTATACAGTAGGACCCCTGTATAAGCTGATCTAGTATCTGCTGATTCAGTTATCTGCAATTTACCTCAGCCCAAAAATATAAGGAGGTTGCAGTTTGGGGTTTCATTTTTTTCATATATCTTCCAGTTTTATTCATTTTTTTTATTCTTCGAATAAGAGTGCATAAAACATGGTCATATAAAGTGTCACTAAGATTTGGCAGAAAACAGGCACTTACTGGCAATGCCAGAAGTCATCGTCATCATCTCAGCAGCAGTAGTAGAAGTAGTGGTAGAGGTGGGAAGTGGTGGCAGTGGGTGGAGGGTCATGGTGGTGGTGATTTTAACATATTAAAATCAACATTTGGTATGTTACAAAGTGGGAGGAGGGTATCACACACAAAGGAGAGCTGAGGCGCATTAGTGCTTGAGACAATTCATACACGTAACAGGAAAAGTTGGTAGATGGATCTGTAACTTTCTGACATAGACAAAGATGTAAGCCATAGCTCCGTGTCTTCCTTTACGGATGACACCCGGATTGCCATGACAGTGACCTCCATCGAAGACACTGCAAGACTCCAAATGGACATAAACCAAATCTTCAAATAGGCCACTCAAAACAATATGAAGTTCTATGAAGAGAAATTTCAACTACTCAGATATGGAAAACTTGAGGAAATTAAAACTGTATCAGGGTATACGACAAATTCTAACCTTACAATAGAGTGAAAAGTAATGTGAAGGATCTGGGAGTGATAATGTCAAGAGGATCTCGCCTTTAAAGATCACAACAATGTAGTATCTACCACATCTGCTAGGAAAATGAGAACCTTCAAAACTAGGGATGCCAAGCCCATGATGATTCTCTTCAAATCGCTTGTTCTCTCTAGGCTGGAATACTGCCATACACTAACTGCTCCCTTCAAGGCAGGCAAAATTGCTGACCTGGAGAGTGTACAAAGAACTTTCATGGCACACATAAGTACGATAAGGCGCCTAAATTACTGGGAACGGTTGAAGGCCCTTGCTCTGTATTCCCTGGAACGCAGGCGAGAGATGTGGTAATATATACTTGGAAAATCCTAGAGGGATTAGTACCAAATTTGCACACGAAAATCACTCCCTATGAAAGCAAAAGACTCAGCAGGGGATGCCACATTCCCCCAATGAAAAGCAGGGGCACCACAAGTACAATGAGAGACCACACAATAAGCGTCCAGGGCCCAAGACTGTTCAGCTGCCTCCCAGCATACATAAGGGAAATTACCAATAAACCCCTGGCTGTTTTCAAGAAGGTACTGGACACACACCTAAAGTCAGTACCTGACCAACCGGGCTGTGGTTCGTAAGTCAGTTCACGTGCGGCCAACAGTAACAGCCTGGTTGGTCAGATCCTGATCCACCACAAGGCCTGGTCTCAGACTGAGCTACGGGGGCATTGACCCCTGAAACCCTCTCCAGGTAAACGTCTGATACAGATACGATACGCATCCAGTGCCACCTCAGCCATACACCTCCACCTTCCAGAATGGAAACATTTTGACGTGTTTCCTTACACCTGTTGTCTTGTTCACCTAGCAGCAAATAGGTACATGGGTGTTTGTCGACTGGTGTGCATCGCATCCTGGGGGACAAGATTGAGGACCCCAATGGAAACAAGTTAGATAGTCCTTGATGCACTGACTTTCTTGGATTATCCTGGGTGGCTAACCCTCCAGGGTTAAAAATCCAAAGAAAATCTAATCTTATCCAAATAGTAATCTCCACCCACACAACTCTCCTACAGCCACATCCCTTCACCCACACCATCCACACATACAGTCCCCCCCCATCCCCCATGGCCACACGCTCACACCTATACTATTCCCCCACAACCACCATTCCCCCACAACCACTATTCCCTCACAACCACCATCCCCTCACAACCACCATTCCCTCAAGGCCACATATCCCCTTTGACCTCACCCATACACTTTACCTGACCTTTCACCCTAACATGCTGTCCACATACCCAGTTACTTAGTTTCCCACCATCCTGATTACTACTAGCTGCATAATTGCCCACCAAGTCACCCATCATCCAGTCACCACCCACACCAGGCCACTAAGAAGCACATCTTTCACCCACACCACTTCTTCACAGCTTAAGCCCACACAGCCTTACTCATGCTTTCACTCACCATTTACCCATAGCTTCTAGTCCCCAAAGCCCCACTCCAGCCCTACACCTACACCTTACCCATGTTTTCATGGCCCACACACCCTAACATGCCATCTACACTCCTAGTCGTGTAGACACCAGCCACTCTACTACTCCCCCCCCCACACACACACACATACACATGTATTCCAACTAGCGTTTCGATACCTTAATAAAGATTTGTTCAAGACACTGTACACCGTGTACGTCAGGCCGATACTGGAGTATGCAGCACCAGTTTGGAACCCATATCTCGTCAAGCACGTCAAGAAATTAGAGAAAGCGCAAAGGTTTGTGACAAGGTTAGTTTCAGAGCTAAGGGGAATGTCCTACGGAGAAAGCTCAGGGGAAATTGGCCTGATGACACTGGAGGACAGGAGGGTTAGGGGAGACATGATAATGACACAAAATACTGCATGGAATAGACAAGGTGGACAGACAGGATGTTCCAGAGAGGGGGACACAGAAACAAGGGGTCACACTTGGAAGTTGAAGACTCGGATGAGTCAAAGGGATGTTAGGAAGTAGTTCTTCAGTCATAGAGTAGTCAGGAAGTGGAAGAGTCTGGCAAATGATGTAATGGAGGCATCTGGCATCTTTTGAAATTCGTGTGAAATTGGCCAAATTGCCAATTTCTGACCACTTTATTGGGTAGTTGAAATATGTAAATGGGCGGTTTCTTGTACTCAGTCGATAGAACAAATGGAGTTTTAGCGAAATAGCTATGAGTTTGGTCGACTGGAACAATGGAATTGGCTGAAAATAGGGCTCAAAGTGGGCGAAATCGCCAATGTGTAAATATCACCAAGACCGCTAACTTCGCAAGAGTAATTCCATAAGTTTTCCATTATATTTCATTCTTATGGTGTCATTACTGTCAGGAAAAGATTCTCGATCATTTCATAAAATAATTTTTTTTTAAATTCTTCTACACTGATAACAAGTTTGTGAGCAGGGGTCTCGACATTGAAAGGGTTAATCTCAAAATTGTTTTTTTCTTTTTAATACTTTTTCAGAAGTTTGGCTATATTGCTTCAAGATTTTATTGGAATATATATATAAGCACAGACTTAAGCTATTTTTGTTATTTTTGTTCATTTTAATGTTACATTTTAATGTTTTAGGAATACGTACATCCCTTTGGCTTCATGACTGTCTAAAAAAAAAATAAAAAGTAACCTTGATCAATACAAACTTGTGAGACAGATTTTTAATACAGAGTATTTTCAGTAAAATTTTGAAAAAAAAAAAAATATACACCTACCATCCGACTTACGACCGAGTTCGGTTCTGAGAAACCGGTCGTGAGTCAGAATGGTCGTAAGTCGAACTTTACTACTGAATATCAACATCATATTTTTGTAATGACTTTATTTTATTGTTTTATTTTGGTATTTCATGTTTTATTTTACTTTTTATGCTGTTAGTACTGTATTTTATACTGTAAGGTTTAGGATAAACACTGTGTACAACACAAATAGTTGTTTATTTCCCTGAAATTTGGCATAACAAACATGGTCGTAAGTTGAGTGGTCGTAAGTCGAGCAGGTCGTAAGTCGGATGGTAGGTGTATATACAGTACTAATTGCTGTTTGCACAGTATTTATAAATTTGCTCCAGAATTACAAGCAAAGTTTAACAGAGATAAACTCACAGATTTTATCATTCATAAACTTCTTAACATTTTGAGACAAATTAGGTGTGATGTCTGAAAGCTTCATCAATGGATTAGTTACTCATGTACCTGAGAGAAAGTACCAATGGCTGTTACACCCTTTGACTTGTAATGATCATTGTAATGATCATCCTCGGTTGCATTATTACTGGTTGTATTGAATTCTCAAAAAGCAGGCTGCAGTGATGTTAATGTGTATGGAGCTTGTTATTTATCTGTTCTATTTATGCTATAGTCTCTATAGGTTATTTTGTAAAAACCAGTGCTGTATGTCTAACAGACATTTGATTAACAGTCACTCTGTACTTTGGTTTTTACAGAAAGAAAAAATGTGACTTTAAAAATGTACAGTTGATTAGCTTGTTAGAGTCGTAATGATATGTAAATTTCTTATTTACATTATATAGACTTATGTAGGACATCATTTAGATAAAATGTAAGAAGTACGGTATTTGTGAATGAAAATTTATAATGTATATTTTGAAGTTTTAATTTCAATACACATGCACTCATGGCATTAAAGTGTGGTATAAATGCTTTGGCCATTAAGTCTTCATCTAGATGCAATTTTTCTATTATAAATGAAGTTTTTTAGTGTACGTATTCTTATGTGTAATTGTTTAGTATCTACCTTTCATGACTATCTTGAGGTATGTGCTCTTTATTGGTAAGAGTTGGATATTGTTTTATAATATATATAGTCTCTCCTCACTTAACAACATACTCGTTTACCGACGACTCAGACTTACAACGGGCTCTTGTTATCGGTTATCGGCCGTAATCCATTCCAGAAGGTTGGCCTAAATCCGAAAAGGCCGAAAACCGTAATAATATTTCTCATGAGAATTAATGTAAATCCAATTAATCCATTTCAGACACCCAAAAATATTAACATAAAATACATTTTTTAAAGATTAACTGTAGTTTTACATACAGAAAACAACGATATATAAATATAAAGCACAAATTTTAATGATAAATGAACATTACATACCTTTATTGAAGACTCTTGTTGGCGTATTGAAGAAGGCAGGAGGGGAATGGGAAATGGTAATCCCCAACTCCTCCTCCCCTCTGTGTAGTGTAGCTTCCCTGGGCTACACTACACAGCCATATTATTACACTACATAGCCATATTATTACCATGTTCACTGAGTTTAATTGTTTCTAACAGCTACCTTTAGATGCCATCATAAACAAAGGGAGAAGCACATGAATAATTCATGCCAAGAATTGTAAACAAACACATATGAAGGGCGGTTACTGGGCGAGACGCCAGATTCACAGTTATCTCTAACACTGAATCAGAGAAAATGTGATGTTTACTCTCCACTTGATAGCATATAAACATTGCATGTTTATATGCTATGTGCTATGTAACATGTTTCTTATATAATTTTGAAGAAAATATCATAGATGGATTAATGAAACTGTCTTTATTAACCTAAAATATGACAATGTGCCCAAGAGTGATTATTATTAACATACATCGCATGTTTTTATATACATGTATTATGTAAAGTGTTTCTTATATAATTTTGAAGAAGAAAATATCATAGATGGATTAATGAAAATGTCTATATTAATGTGCTGATAACCGGGATAGAATTTCGGCCAAAAAAGCAGGTGAAAACCGAATTAGCCGATATCTGGAATGGCCGATAACCGAGGGTTCACTGTAATATATATAAGAGCTGATTTCCTCTATTCTGTTTATTTCAATATACAGTACACTACTGTATAAACATTTAAAAATATAAATGATGCAAAGGTGACATTAAAACAATATTAAAGATGGTTGACACAAGCCCACTGTGATTATAGTATCCTCCTCACTTAGCAACAAATTCATTTACTGACGAGGCCTCAGGAATGGAACTCCATCGTTAAGTGAGGAGAGGGTGTATATATATATATATATATATACTGTATATATATATATATATACACCTGTATATATATATATATATATGGACAGTGGACCCCGCTTTACGATCAGCTCCCAATGCGACCAATTATGTAAGTGTATTTATGTAAGTGCGTTTGTACATGTATGTTTGGGGTCTGAAATGGACTAATCTAATTCACAATATTCCTTATGGCAACAAATTCGTTCAGTAATGGCACCTGAACATACTTCTGGAATGAAATAATATCGTAAGCCGGGGGTCCACTGTATATATGTATGTACATATATATTATTGTAACCACGAACGAGTGGTATTAATCAATAACAATAACACTGTGACTAGCCGAGGATTTGAACCCTTGTCGTTTTGGCCCACCTCATGGTGAGTGAAAATCACACGACACACTAACCCACGGGACCACTCAATCCTACAAAAATGATGCGCCTATCAGAGCTAGGTTGTTTACTGTCATCCGAGGACGTACGGTGGTGTGGGTGCCTTTGAGCTAATTTCATTCTACTCCCTGTTTGGTGTACTAGCCTCCCGAGCAGCATATATATATTATTGTAACCACGAACAAGTAGTATTAATCAGTAACAACACTGCGACTAGCCGAGGATTCGAACCTGTGTCGTTTTGGCCCACCTCATGATGAGCAAAAATCACATATGACGCTCTAACTCATAGGACCACACAGTTCTAAAAAATGACGCACCCAGCAGAGCTAGGTGTTTTACCATCATCCGAGGACATACAGTGGTGTGGGTGCCTTTGAGCTAATTTCATTCTACTCCCCGTTTGGTGTACTAGCCTCATGAGCAGCATATATACGTATTTTATTGTAACCACAAACAAGTGGTATTAATCAATAACAACACTGCAACTAGCCGAGGATTTGAACCCACGTCGTATTGGCCCACCCCATGGTGAGCAAAAAATCACACATGATACTCTAACCCACGGTACCATGCAATCCTACAAAAATGATGCACCCAGCAGAGCTAGGTGTTTTACCGTCATCCAAGGACATATGGTGGTGTAGGCGCCTTTGAGTTGATTTCATTCTACTTCCCATTTGGTGAAATCAACTTTAATATACATTATTCAGGTATCCCGTAGCTCGATTGCTAGCACACTCAGCTCACACACTGAGGTCTGGGGTTTGAATCTCCTCTGGTACGGCTGGAAAACATTAGGAACATGTTTCCATAAGACACCTGGTGTCCCTGTTCACCCATCAGTGCAAAATGGGTACCTGGGTGTTAGTTGACTGGTGTGGGTCACATCCTGGAACTAAAACAGACTTAATTTGCCCGAAATGCTCGGCATAACGAGCAGCTTTCTATATAGTGGTATGTCATTGATGTTAGCTAGGCATCTGGGGTTTGAATCTCCTCTGGTACGGCTGGAAAACATTAGGAACATGTTTCCATAAGACACCTGGTGTCCCTGTTCACCCATCAGTGTAAAATGGGTACCTGGGTGTTAGTTGACTGGTGTGGGTCACATCCTGGAACTAAAACGGACTTAATTTGCCCGAAATGCTCGGCATAACGAGCAGCTTTCTATATAGTAGTACAGTGGACCCCTGCATACCGTTGGCCTTACATAACGTTAAATCCGCATACCGCTACATTTTATCACCAAGATTTTGCCTCGCATACCGCTAAAAAACCCGCTCAACGCTGTTCGTCTGAGACGCGTCTATGTGCGGCCTGAGCCACGCTCACATGTTCCGCCGGTGGCATTGTTTACCAGCCAGCCTCCACGGTAACATCCAAGCATACAATCGGAACATTTCGTATTATTACAGTGTTTTTGGTGATTTTATCTGCAAAATAAGTGACCATGGGCCCCAAGAAAGCTTCTAGTGCCAACCCTACAGTAATAAGGGTGAGAATTACTATAGAGATGAAGAAAAAGATCATTGATAAGTATGAAAGTGGAGTGCGTGTCTCCGAGCTGGCCAGGTTGTATAATAAACCCCAATCAACCATCGCTACTATTGGTGGTACAGCTGCTGCTGTACCACCGTCAGCTGCTGCTGCTGCTGCACTGTCAGCTGCTGCTGCTGCTGTAGCACCGTCAGCTGCTGCTGCTGCTGTACCACCGTCAGCTGCTGCTGTAGTACCGTCTGCTGCTGCTGTAGCATCGTCTGCTGCTGCTGTAGCATCGTCTGCTGCTGCTGTAGCACTGTCAGCTGCTGCTGCTGTTGTACCACTGTCAGCTGCTGCTGCTGCTGTAGTACCGTCTGCTGCTGCTGTAGCATCGTCTGCTGCTGCTGTAGCATCGTCTGCTGCTGCTGTAGCAGTCAGCTGCTGCTGCTGTTGTACCACCGTCAGCTGCTGCTGCTGCTGCTGTAGTACCGTCTGCTGCTGCTGTAGCATCGTCTGCTGCTGCTGTAGCACTGTCAGCTGCTGCTGCTGTTGTACCACCGTCAGCTGCTGCTGCTGCTGTAGTACCGTCTGCTGCTGCTGTAGCATCGTCTGCTGCTGCTGTAGCACTGTCAGCTACTGCTGCTGCTGCTGCTGTAGCACTGTTGTTGGTGTGGCTTATTGAGAATACCAAGAAACAATTAACCCCAGAGGATTTGCCACCCAGGATAACCCAAAAAAGTCAGTGTCATCGAAGACTGTCTAACTTATTTCCATTGGGGTCCTTAATCTTGTCTCCCAGGATGCAACCCACACCAGTCGACTAACACCCAGGTGAACAGGGAAAAATGCCTGGAACTAGTGCTCATATTGGTGAATTTAAAGCCAGCAAAGGTTGGTTTGAGAGATTTAAGAATCATAGTGGCATACACAGTGTGATAAGGCCTGTTCTGGAAGAAAATGCCAAACAGGACCTACAGTACTCAGGAGGAAAAGGCACTCCCAGGACACAGTGTCTCATCAGTCATTGCTGCATCTTCAATAAAGGTGTCATTTATTCTTCATTTAGTATAGTAGTACATGCACAATATATATTGTGCATGTACTACTCTACTATTGTGCATGTATCCTTCTCTTTGTGTGTAGGAAAATGCATATTTCATGTGGTAAAAATTTTTTTTTCATACTTTTGGGTGTCTTGCATGGATTAATTTGATTTCCATTATTTCTTATGGGGAAAATTCATTCGCATAACGATAATTTCACATAACAATGAGCTCTCTTGCACGGATTAATATCGCTATGCGGGGGTCCACTGTATGTCATTGATGTTAGCTAGGCATGTATACCATGTACATGTACTTGTTGTAAATAAAGCTATTATATTATTATGCATACTGGTCAGAGAGCCCTTCATAAGTCTGATTTGTCGGTAAACAAGTACACGTCTCTAAGTGAGGACAGGCTGTAGTTGAAATTTCTCTTCATTGAACTTCATATTGTTTTCTGCGGCCCATTTAAAGATTTGGTTGATGTCCGCTTGGAGTCTTGCAGAGTCTTTCAATGGAGGACACTCATGGCAATTTGAGTGTCATCCGCAAAGGAAGACACGGGGCTGTGGCTTATGTCTCTCTGTCTGTGAGATATAAGGATGAGGAACAGGATGGGAGCAAGTACTGTGCCTTGTGGAATAGAGCTTTTCACTGTAGCCACCTCAGACTTTACTCTGTTTACTATTACATTTTGTGTTCTATTTGTTACGAAGTTCTAGATCCATCTACCAACTTTTCCCATTACGTATTCCTTTGTCACACATTTTGTACGAAAATACACCATGGTTGAACTTGCTGAAGGCTTTTGCAAAGTCTGTGTATACAGCCTTTCCTCACTTAATGACGGGGTTCTGTTCCTAAGAGTAGGTTGCTAAGCAAATTGGTTGTTAAGCGAGGAGCATACTACATACTGGTAGTGGATTTGTCAACCATCTTTAGATATTTTTTTATTGTCACCTTTGCACCATTTATAACATTTCTAGTACAGTGGAACCTCGAGTTTCGGTCGCCCTGAGTATCAGCCGCTTTGAGTTTCGACCACTTTTTTAAGCTAAATTTTGTCACGAATTTTGGCCTGTGCCCCGTGTTTCGGCCTGCATACCAGACCTGTTCGCCTGCCTGCACCTGCATGGCAGGCGCCGTGAGCCAGTCTAGCTTTGTTTATCCTTGGGTGAACATTACCCTGCGAGCTCATCCAAACATTTCACAATAAATTCATTGTGTTTAGTGCTTGTTTATTGATTGTGACTGTGAAATAAACCACCATGAGGAACTTGCTTCAGAGGAGGAGGAAGAGGAAGTGGAGGTGCCTTCTTCAGTGATTAAGGACATGTGTGGAATAAGTGGCAAAGTTTTGTGGAAAAATACCACCCTGAGCAAACTGAAACAAGCCATCTCTGCAACATGTTCAGTGACAAAACAATGTCCCATTTTAGGCAAATTTTAACCCGTAAACGGTCCAGGCAGATCTACGTTCACATGTGTAGTGCTCCAAAAGTAGATCTACGTTTTTTTTACATATCAAATATAACAAAAAAAAAAAGAAAGATCAAAGTTTTTTTACACATTTTCAAATGTAAAAAAAAAAAAAGATCTACTTTTTTTACATACTTTCAAATGTTGAAAAAACGTATATATACGTTTGGACCGTTTACGGGTTAAAGAGACACCAGAAACAGCACTCTTGAAAGTTATTTTGTGCAACAGGGGCCCAGTGAGTCTCAAGCTGGTCGTTTACCTGGAGTTTACCTGGAGAGAGTTCCGGGGGTCAACGCCCCCGCGGCCCGGTCTGTGACCAGGCCTCCTTAGGTCAGTGTCCCAGGATGCGACCCACACCAGTCGACTAACACCCAGGTACCCATTTTACTGATGGGGATCATAGACAACAGGTGGAAAGAAACACGTCCAATGTTTCTACTCTGGCTGGGAATCGAACCCAGGCCCTCACCGTGTGAAGCGAGAGCGTTAACCACCAGGCCACCAGACCATTAAAAGACAAAGAAGGGAAGTAACCCCAGATAAGGTATGTAAATGTGATTTTAAATGTTTTTTTTAAATGTTTATTTATGTATATTACTCATTTAGGTACTATATGTATGTTAAACTATAGTTAATCTTTAAAAAATGTATTTTTTGTGAATATTTTTGTGGGTCTGGAACAGATTAAATGTATTTACATTATTTCTAATGGGAAATATTGCTTCGACTTAAGGCTGAGCTCCTGGAACGGATTACAGCCGAAACTCAGGGTTCCACTGTATATTTTTAAATGTTTATATAGTGTACTGTACTATAATAAACAGAATAGAGGAAATCAGCTTTAATGTACATTAATTAGGCTTGCATACAGGTTGGAGAGCTGGTCATAAGTTCGAACGGTCGGTAAACGAGTATGTCGCTAAGTGAGGAAAGGCTGTACTACATTTGCATTTTATCCACTAAAGCATCCAGGACCTTGTCATAGTGGTCCAGTAGCTGGGACAGACAGAAGCAACCTGCTCTAAACCCGTGTTGCCCTGGGCTGTGTAATTGGTAGGTATCTAGGTGGTTGGCAATCTTACTTCTTAGAACCCTTTCAAATATTTTTATGATATGGGATGTTAGAGCTATTAGTCTGCAGTTCTTTGCAATTGCTTTACTGCTACCTTTGTGGAGTGGGGCTATGTTTGTTCTTTTTAGTGACTGTGAGATGACTCCTGTGTCCATGCTCCCTCTCCATAGTATGCGGAAGGCGTGTACATAACGGGCTTCTTGCAGTTCTTGATGAACACAGTTTCACAAATCCGGGTCGGGAGCAGAGTGCATGGGCATGTCATTAATTGCCTTTTTGAAGTCTTGTGGTGTTAAGATAATATCAGAGATTTTTGAAGTGACTATATTTTGAGTCTCAATCATAAAAAATTAATTTAGATTGTCAACCCTGAGTCTGGTTAATGGCTTGCTGAACACAGAGTCGTATTGGGACTTTAGTATCTCGCTCATTTCTTTGCTGTCATCCGTGTAGGTCCCATCTCGTCTAAGCAGGGGTCCAATACTGGATGTTGTTTTTGCCTTAGATTTGGCATAAGAGAAGAAGTATTTTGGGTTTCTTTCAATTTCATTGATGGCTTTAAGTTCTTCCTGAGATTCTTGTCGCCTGTAAAATTCCTTAAGCTTAAGTTCAATATTTGCTATTTCTCTGACCAGTGCCTCCCTTCGTATTTCAGATATACGTACTGGCCCCTCTCAGCAGGTCTGTGATTCTTCACCTTAGACTGTATAGGGAGCATCTCTCTCTCTCTCTCTTTCCATTTCCCCACAAGAGATGTACTCGCCTGTATATGCCTTGAGCAGACCTCAGGTGCCACAGAGTTAATTTTTTCTAGGCAAAGGTCTGGATCCGTGTTGATTAGGATATCTTCCCAGCTTGTTTCATTTAGCACATGGTTGACTTGTTCCCAGTGTATGTTTTTGCTATTGAAGTTGAATTTTGTGAAGGCACCCTCATAACTGATCACATTTTGCTGGTCAGGAGCCCTGTGCATACATGACTGTACCTCTTATTATGTTGTGATCTGAGTGTATTGTCTTTGATACAGTTATATTACATATCAGTTTGTTGTTGTTGGTGAAGATGAGGTCCAGTGTATTTTCTAGTCTTGTAGGCTCTTATTTGCTGGTTTAAGGTGAATTTGGTACAGAGATTTAATAGCTCATATGTGTGTAAATTTTCATCTGATCTGCCTCCTAGAGTGATTTCTGCTAAAATATTATTTGCTACACTCCTCCATTTTAGGTGTCTCAAGTTGAAATCCCCCAGTAGCAAGATGTCTGCGGCAGGAGTTGGGAGATTTTTCCAGACGGTGGTCAGTTTTCAAAAGCTGTTCCTGGAATTGCTCGGAAGTTGCATCCGGAGTCTTGTATACAACCACAATGACAAGGTTTGGTTTTCAGTCTTTACTGTCAAAACTTCAGCTACATCATTTGAGGCGTTTATTTGGAGTGACAACTAACTGTCATGTCTGGGTGCCTCTGCAATGACAGTGATATTGTGTGAATGATAGTGAAAGTGTTGAATGATGGTGGAAATGTTGAATGATGGTGAAAGTGTTTCTTTTTTGGGTCACCCTACCTCAGTGGGAGACAGCCATCATGTTGAAGAAAAAAATATATATATACACACACATACATACATTAATAAATAAATGTTCTGTAGTATGAAATGAAGCTTTATCTTTGCTGAACAAAAATTTTTAAGATGTAGTTCCCAAGAAAATATCATTACCCGTAGGAAGTCTGCTTTATATAAGACTAACACACTCAAGTCAGGTTATTGAACCTCTTTGTCACAAAGTTTTTTTGGTCCAATTATATCCATGTTATTTTTTTTTTTTTTTTTTTTTCCCAACAAGTCGGCCGTCTCCCACCGAGGCAGGGTGACCCAAAAAAGAAAGAAAATCCCCAAAAAGAAAATACTTTCATCATCATTCAACACTTTCACCACACTCGCACATTATCACTGTTTTTGCAGAGGTGCTCAGAATACAACAGTCTAGAAGCATACACATATAAAGATACACAACATATCCCTCCAAACTGCCAATATCCCAAACCCCTCCTTTAAAGTGCAGGCATTGTACTTCCCATTTCCAGGACTCAAGTCCAACTATATGAAAATAACCGGTTTCCCTGAATCCCTTCACTAAATATTACCCTGCTCACACTCCAACAGATCATCAGGTCCCAAGTACCATTCGTCTCCATTCACTCCTATCTAACACGCTCACGCACGCTTGCTGGAAGTCCAAGCCCCTTGCCCACAAAACCTCCTTTACCCCCTCTCTCCAACCCTTTCGAGGACGACCCCTACCCCGCCTTCCTTCCCCTATAGATTTATATGCTTTCCATGTCATTCTACTTTGATCCATTCTCTCTAAATGACCAAACCACCTCAACAACCCCTCTTCTGCCCTCTGACTAATACTTTTATTAACTCCACACCTTCTCCTAATTTCCACACTCTGAATTTTCTGCATAATATTTACACCACACATTGCCCTTAAACAGGACATCTCCACTGCCTCCAACCGTCTCCTCGCTGCTGCATTTACCACCCAAGCTTCACACCCATATAAGTGTTGGTACTACTATACTTTCATACATTCCCTTCTTTGCCTCCATAGATAACGTTTTTTGACTCCACATATACCTCAACGCACCACTCACCTTTTTTCCCTCATCAATTCTATGATTAACCTCATCCTTCATAAATCCATCCGCCGACACGTCAACTCCCAAGTATCTGAAAACATTCACTTCTTCCATACTCCTCCTCCCCAATTTGATATCCAATTTTTCTTTATCTAAATCATTTGACACCCTCATCACCTTACTCTTTTCTATGTTCACTTTCAACTTTCTACCTTTACACACATTCCCAAACTCATCCACTAACCTTTGCAATTTTTCTTTAGAATCTCCCATAAGCACAGTATCATCAGCAAAAAGTAACTGTGTCAATTCCCATTTTGAATTTGATTCCCCAAAATTTAATCCCACCCCTCTCCCGAACACCCTAGCATTTACTTCCTTTACAACCCCATTTATAAATATATTAAACAACCATGGTGACATTACACATCCCTGTCTAAGACCTACTTTTACCGGGAAGTAGTCTCCCTCTCTTCTACACACCCTAACCTGAGCCTCACTATCCTCATAAAAACTCTTTACAGCATTTAATAACTTACCACCTATTCCATATACTTGCAACATCTGCCACATTGCTCCTCTATCCACTCTATCATATGCCTTTTCTAAATCCATAAATGCAATAAAAACTTCCCTACCTTTATCTAAATACTGTTCACATATATACTTCAATGTAAACACTTGATCTACACATCCCCTACCCACTCTGAAACCTCCTTGCTCATCCGCAATCCTACATTCTGTCTTACCTCTAATTCTTTCAATTATAACCCTACCGTACACTTTTCCTGGTATACTCAGTAAGCTTATTCCTCTATAATTTTTACAGTCTCTTTTGTCCCCTTTCCCTTTATATAAAGGGACTATACATGCTCTCCGCCAATCCCTAGGTACCTTTCCCTCTTTCATACATTTATTAAACAAAAGTACCAACCACTCCAACACTATATCCCCCCCTGCTTTTAACATTTCTGTCATGATCCCATCAGTTCCAGCTGCTTTACCCCCTTTCATTTTACGTAATGCCTCACGTACCTCCCCCACACTTACATTCTGCTCTTCTTCACTCCTAAAAGATGGTATACCTCCCTGACCAGTGCATGAAATTACTGCCTCTGTTTCTTCCTTAACATTTAAAAGTTCCTCAAAATATTCTCGCCATCTCCCCATCTACTAACTCCCCTACTCTGTTTTTAACTGACAAATCCATATTTTCCCTAGGCTTTCTTAACTTGTTTAACTCACTCCAAAATTTTTTCTTATTTTCATTAAAATTTCTTGACAGTGCCTCTCCCACTCTATCATCTGCTCTCCTTTTGCACTCTCTCACCACTCTCTTTACCTTTCTTTTACTCTCCATATACTCTGCTCTTCTACATTTTTAAAACTATTCCAACCCTCTTCAACCCCCCCACTACTCATCTTTGCACCAGCCCACCTTTCTGCCAATAGTCGCTTATATCTCACCTGAACTTCCTCCTCCCTTAGTTTATACACTTTCACCTCCCTCTTACTTGTTGTTGCTGCCTTCCTCTTTTCCCATCTACCTCTTACTCTAACTGTAGCTACAACTAAATAATGATCCGATATATCAGTTGCCCCTCTATAAACATGTACATCCTGGAGCCTACCCATCAACCTTTTATCCACCAATACATAATCTAATAAACTACTTTCATTACGTGGTACATCATACCTTGTATATTTATTTATCCTCTTTTTCATAAAATATGTATTACTTATTACCAAATTTCTTTCTACACATAGCTCAATTAAAGGCTCCAAATTTACCTACTACTCCCTCCATAACATTTTTACCCACTTTAGCATTGAAATCCCCAACCACCATTACTCTCACACTTGATTCAAAACTCCCCACGCATTCACTCAACATTTCCCAAAATCTCTCTCTCTCCTCTACACTTCTCTCTTCTCCAGGTGCATACACGCTTATTATAACCCACTTTTCACATCCAATCTTTATTTTACTCCACATAATCCTTGAATTAATACATTTATAGTCCCTCTTTTCCTGCCATAGCTTATCCTTCAACATTATTGCTACTCCTTCTTTAGCTCTAACTCTATTTGAAAACCCTGACCTAATCCCATTTATTCCTCTCCACTGAAACTCTCCCACCCCCTTCAGCTTTGTTTCACTTAAAGCCAGGACATCCAGCTTCTTCTCATTCATAACATCCACAATCATCTCTTTCTTATCATCTGCACAACATCCACGCACATTCAGACTTCCCACTTTGACAATTTTCTTCTTGTTATTTGTGAGCAACATAATTTTTCTCATATAATGTGCAAATCTGTGAGATAAACTTTTTGAAAAGTCAGAGCAGTATTATATACAAAAATATAGAGATCTGCATCTCCACATTTGTGACTATTTTCAATTGTATTGAAAGTGTTATATAGAGAATACTTGAAAAGTGGGAGAGGCTTTAAATTTTTATATCCATTATTGTAGCAAATGTAACTTGAAAAAGAAATCTTGTTGCTTTGTCTCATGCACATTACAACAGGGGAGGAAATTTTTGATTGGACATTAAAGGAAATAGTATGTACATGGTACAGTGAATTGAGATGCCTGAGCAATATATCACTTCTGGGAGGAATAAAAACTTCAAATACTGTAAAGGTTAAATGTATTTTACAGTATCATAACAGGCTTTGTGCACCTATATACTTTTGGAGAAGTGGTGGAAATTGTTAGACCAGTAGAATGATTGATTTTGCTATAACTAGCTCTCTAGGTTTTAGAGCCTTAGAAGGGATTCAAACTATTTTGAAATGACAGTGTTTTGTCTACATTATGTACTCTATGTAAAACTTTTGCCACAGCACTGACTCCAGTGTTTATTTTATGTTGCAGTTTTATAGCTGCACACTTTGTATACTTATAATATTAATATTGAAATACAAGTACAAACTCTGTATTTCATAAGCTCATAATTTAATTCTGTCACAGTCCTCCCTCCTCTGATTCAGTGTAACCTGATAGGCCCAGAATTATTTATTTAGGACCAGGTGTAAAGCTTTATGTGATCCCAAAACAAATCCTTTACTAAATCTATAGGGGTCATGTGGCATCTTGAGGAATGGGAAATAATTGGTTTTGATTCAAGGAAAGGGAAGGTAGTTCCAGTTCTTTAGATCAAGAGCCCTTTATTGGCACCGAAGGACCTTCATTAATCGGTCCCTTATTCAAAGGAATATAATTTCTTCACTAGTAAGTTTTTTATTATTATTATTGTTATTACAGGTCCGCCATCACAAATCCGGTAATCAGTTATTCGGCACTAATTTTGGCAAGCATAATTTCAAATTTCCAGGGTCGCCACACCAACCTGTTGGTACTGTTTGGTGGCGCTACTTGCTGCATAAGTCATTCCAATTTCTTTTTCTCCATTTATTGTTATAACCTGCTTACTTTTAGCCCTAGCCATGGTTCCAATGAAGAAAAAATATGCTTCTCATTATGTAAAGCACCGACACAGTACATTATCCATTAAAGATAAGGTGGCTTTGAAGCCACTGTCGGTTGTCATGAGCTCACAGTACATTATCCATTAAAGATAAGGTGGCTTTGAAGCCACTGTCGGTTGTCATGAGCTCAGTCTCATGATGCAGGAGAATATGCTTTATTATTCTGCTAATATCAACACTACAGCTTAATTGCCTATCACAAATGATCTAATATGACATAATAAACAATATAAATAACATAAAACATGCTAAATACTCCAGAATAAATAATATTTGGCATAACACCGAACAGTTCGACGGAGGTATGAAGAGGATATGGTATACAAATACCAATCTCCTATCCCTTATATTAGAGAAAACGGAGTGTACCACAGGGCTAACTGTGATACACACTCGTACTGCACCATAAACCTGAAACAAAAAAGTTATTTTCTCTATATAGATTATCACATATAGCAGCATATGTGTAGAGAACCTAGGATAACCCAAAAAAGTCAATGTGGCTTATTTCAAGTACCTGGCTTGGGTTAGCCATAGTATATGATTTTTGGTAAATATTCGGTTCCCAGCCAGAGTAGAAACATTAGGCGTGTTTCTTTACACCTGTTGTCCATGTTTACCCATCAGTAAATGAATACCTGGGTGTTAGCCAACTAGTGTGGGTGTTATCCTGGGACACTGACCTAATTTTCTTGAAATACTCTGCATAACAAGCGGCTTTCTATATAGTAGTATGTCACTGATGTCAGCTAGGCCTGTGTACCTTGTACATGTACATGTAGTAAATAAAGATATTATTATTATATTATTTTCTCAGTTGTTTGTTGGGTTATCTTATTGAAACTTGGGCAATGTATGATGGAAAGATACTTCTTAACGTACACCAAAAATGAAAGAAATCAGACCATAAATAGCGGAGTTCACTTCTCGGCCGCTGAGCGGTATATTTTTGTATGGTTTTTATGGTTATATTCTCATTTTTTCTGTTTCATTTGATAGAATGAAAGATATATTACAGAAATAGATATGATTTTGATTGCTTTCATGATGAAAAGTACCTTGAAATTGCGCTCACAGTAGCGAAAATGTTCTATTCTTTAGCGAAGCTCAAGAGTAAACAAATGACGTCACCGTCCAATACCTGTCAGCCTGCCAGTCCAAATTCCAATACGGAGTCAAGAATGGGTTGACATTATTTATACAATTATTACAATAATGCAGTAGTCTGCATAACACTAAATCTTCTATTTTTTTGTGAATAAAAATTCCAAATGGTAAGCAAGAGTAATATAAGAGGGGCCTGTAGTCGTGACTAATGAACAGAGAAAATGTTATTTTAGTGCCAGGAATGTCTACATTGTTTATTCAGGACCCTATTTTGAAATTGGCATCTGTTGAAATTTGTGTGAAATTGGCCAAATTGCCAATTTCTGACCACTTTATTGGGTAGTTGAAATAAGTAAATTAGTGGTTTCTTGTACTCAGTTGACAGACTAGAAGTAAATAAGTTTATTCAGGTATACACAAATACATTTAAACAGATTATCATACAGAGCAGTGTGTGTACAGAGAACCTAGGATAACCCAGAAAAGTCAGACAAAGTGACTTATTTCCAATACCTGGCTTGGGCTTGCCATATATGATTTTTGGTAAATATTTTTTTTCTCAGTTGTTTGTTGGGCTATCTCATTGAAACTTGGGCAATGTATGATGAAAAGATGCTTCTTAACATACAACAAAAATAAAAAAGACGGACGATAAATAAGGGAGTTCACTTCTCAGCCATTAGCCGCCTCTTTGCAGTATACTTTCGTATGGTTTTTATGATTGTATTCTCATTTTTTTGGACTCGTTTGATAGAATGGAAGATATATTACAGAAATAGACATGATTTTGATTGCTTTCATGACGAAAAGTACCTTGAAATTGAGCTCAAAGTAGCGGAAATGTTCGATTTTTGCCGTTGTTCAATGAACTTTGTGCAAGTCAAGTTGGTTAATATTATTAAGTGTATTCTAACCTAACCACTCTATAATCCGGCAGACTCAGTAATCCGGCAACTACAGGTCCCAATGATGCCGGATTTGTGATGGAGGACCTGTATTATCGTCAAAGTGCAGTTAGGCGAGTTTGTTTGGCACTGCTACATACATGAATTTTTACTGAAAGGCAATTCCATGAAATTAGATGGATCATAATGTATCAAAGATTTTTTTTTTTATCTATGTGATTAACTGTGCCAGAGTTGGCTTTTACCAGATATAATGTAATGTTGTTTCTTGGGTATTGTAACCTTCTCTTAGTAGATCTTCCCTCATCCTTAATATATTTACCATTGAAAGTGATTTGTGTATTATTAATATCACCCTTTATTTTAATGTGCTTAGACTCTGAACTTTAATTTGAGAATTACATTATTTATATCTCTTCCTACTCCTATCTTCATCCTTTGTTCCTGTATTGAACAAAAGTATTTTCTTTGTGCTCCTATATAAAGACAAAGCTTTCTTAACATGTATCCTTATTTCTAGATTAATATAAGTAGTTGATGCACAACATAGTTGAAAGTACAGCAATTACATAATAAATCTGCCATAGTACAGCAATTACATAATAAATCTGTAGTTGTGAAATAATTACATCAATTTGGAGGTACTCTTCATAATAAATGTGAACCCCTTCAAGGGATTTTCCTTGCTGCCATGAAGGGATCCTTAAACCAAGAAATTGGACTACTTCTTCCCTTCACTGGAACAAATCTAAATACTACCTCCCAAACTTTTCTCTTTTTGGCTTCTAGATGGAATGAGAATCACTATCGGCTCTGATCTAATGTAGCTTCTGTTAGTAGTGCTGTGATGGTGGTTGCTTCACCCCATGGAAACTGAATCATTGTAGAGTATGTCAAGTGACTGATGGAACATCAGGCAATCATGATGGTAGAAGTATTACTGGAGGTTGCCTGAAGATCCAAGTGCTGACACTGGCATTCTTTTTTGGTAGTTTTGCTAATCCTTGCTTAGTCAGTTCTCGAGGTACCATCAGAGATGCCTTCAAGAACCTTAACAGAATCTTTTAGAATATATGGTACATAACATGTCAGGCCCATCATAAATTTTGCAGCCCACATCTGATCAAGCATGTCCAAAAGCTTTAAAAACCTAGAGGTTTGCAAAAAAAAAAAAAAAAAAAGTCTCAGGGCTAAGGGGATTAAGCTACAAGAGATTAAAGGAACAACCTATTGACCTTAGAAGAGGTTTAGTGCTTAGTTTGTATTATAATAATAATGACCTTAGAGAGAAGAACCAGAAGAGATATGGCTATGATGTACAAGATACTCAGGATATGACAGAAAGGACAGGACTAACCTGAACAATGAAATGCAAGAAACTTAAAAGAGGGAACGTAGATGGAAGCTAGAAACCAGATAAGCAACAGTGATATTAGGACAGCAAATACTGGAATGAATCTGATGAGAAGTGAAGGCAAACAACATGCACAGTTTTAAGAGACAGAGGCCAGGAACTGAGACTCAGCCCTGGGAAAAACAACTTAGCTAATACACATACACATGCATTAATGCACTCCACTCAAGTACACTTGCTCTTGCATGATAACACTCCTTCATTACTACTAACAATCTAGTTGCAGCACTTAGTTTTGAGAATAATAAAATGGTACTATAAATGAATTATTTTTTTTTATCTTAAATAAATGAATATGGAAAAATTTCCAATTTGTATCTTTTTTTCATCCATATTATGAAGATAAGGGAAGAAGCACAGGTATTATACTATTATGATTATTACAAATAGACACCTAACACAAATGAACTCCTGCCCCTTGACCTCCAGCTCGAACCATTGAGGAGAGGAAAGATGCATAAGTAGCTGTACCAGTTACAGCTCCTACACTGGCAGGGTTACTACGGATTGTCTTCACAGTGAAGTTTTTCCCAGCAACCTCGGGGCCAGTCACCTCAACTTCAACTATGTGCCAGTCTGTTAATCTAGAAATAGAGTTGAAAATTAGTGTGTGAGAAAGAAGTTCACTGAATAATTACCCTATCAAGTGGCATGCATTTCTTTGAACTTATAGTGGTTATTTTACAACACTGTACACCCTTGTGGGTTTAGCACTTAGTTATAATAATAATGCAATACTATACAACCTTTTTGGGCTTAGGGTTTAACTTGATTATAATTTAAAATACTGCATTATTACCCTACTGAGGAAGTGCCTTAATTCTAGTATAAAAGGCTCTTGCTCCAAAAAACTGGAATTACCTTCCCTTTCCTCAGATTAACCCCGAATTCCTTCCAGTCACAAGTACTGTACAACGCTTACATGTTTAGTGTTTCATTATCATAATAAAAATATATAAATATACAGTACAGTGGAACCTTAGTTTTCGTATGCCCCAGTTTTCGTAGAATTTGGTTTTCAACTACTTTTTTTGTTGAAATTTTGTCCCAGTTTTGTACATCTGCTCGGTTTTCGTGAGTTGAAAATGGCCCATACCTAATGCGTCCGCGTGACTCAGCCAATAATCTGTTGTTTTTTGTGCTTGCTTATTAAGTGTGACTGCTAAATAAGTCACCGTGGGGCCAAAGAAAGTTCCGAGTGCCAGCCCTTTGATAAAGAAGGCGAGAAACACGATAGAATTCAAGAAAGAACTTGTAGCAAAGTATGAAAGTGGCATACACATGTTATGTAATGTGTTTTTTATATAATTTTGAAGAAAATATCATAGATGGATTAATGAAAATGTTTATATTAAAGTAAAATAAGACATTTGATGTGCCCAAGAGTGATTATGATTAGTATTATGTAATGTTTTTCCTCTGCTCGGCAACCACACTTCCATAGCATATAAATACAGCATGCATATATGCCAGGTGGAGGGAAAACATTACATTTTTTCTGGTCCAGCACTAAAGAAAACGTGTATGAATCTGCGTTTGGCCTAGTCCCTCCTACTTTTGTTTACAATTCTCGGCATGAATTATTCATTACTTCTCCCTTCGTTTATGATGGCATCTAAAGGTAGTTGTTAGAAATGATTAAATTCAGTGAACAAGGTATGTTGATGGTAACAACATGGCTCTGGTGCACAGTGTAGGTAGCCAGTAGGTGTAGCCCAGGTGGGTTACACCTACCGACTTTTTTTCAGGAATACACAAATAGTTACATAGAGTATCATACATAGCGGCACATGTGTAGAGAACCTAGGATAACCCAAAAAAGTCAGTGACTTATTTCTATTGGGGTCCTTATTATTTCCTACACTGACTTCCTACAAATAAATATTACTCACCTCTCATCCAACATTAAGACGGATTAATTGGATTTACATTATTTCTTATGGGAAATATTGGCTTAATTTTCGTAGGATTTGGTTTTCGTCAGACTTTTTAGAACGGATTAATCACGAAAACTGAGGTTCCTCTGTACTGTAATTGCAAATTAAAGCTCACTACCAAGGAGCGAATAATTCACAATGAACCCACAAATCAGAAATCGAAACTAGAAGACATTATGAAGCTATTTATTGATAATGCTCCAGAATAGATTGAAATGTCCAGCTTCCATTTCCGATGTGTAAATTAGATATGAATTACGGGAAAAAACAAAAATGACAACTTGCAGCGGGTTAGAGATGAGGCATCCTTGTACACCATCAAAGCCAAGGTTGTGAGCAGCCATGGCAGCAACAGCCATAGTATTGACATTGTTGGGTGCAAGATGACACAGTTGTCGTACTGGTCCATCATACAGAGTCACCTGCTTACTACCACTTACTAGTGCATTTTTCACTTGTAGGTCTCCCTCAAGTTTAAAGCAACTTGGATGCTTTGTCATTGTAACTTTCAGGGCCTAAAATAATAAATACAACATTATTTTACATTACTAGCTCTGCATAGTTAAGGTATCAACATGCATAGCCTTTCAGTCAGTCTTAAGCTATGATTAATGATAATATAACCAAAGATACTGGACACTTTTATAAATGTAATACACATTACAATACAAAATTATTTTGTCAATATTTAGTTGGGTACTCCACCGAGTTTGGTGTTTAATTTAAAGTGTAACAATATGAAGTGGGTTATGCAATGGAGATAGTCTTGGTGTGCAAATTGTTATAAAAAAAATTAAGGTAAGGTTGGATTAGCTTGTAAACCAGCTTATCCCAACCCAGCCTAACCCAAAAACCCACTTAACAATGTAAAGGCTGTAACAGCAAAACTCTAAGCATAAAGCAATCCATGTTTCACTTCCCCTTCATATAATTCAACACAATAATAAAAAAAATGCCTTTTATAACAATTTGCACAAGAAGACATGAACTCCATTATAAAACCCACGTAATATTGAATATATTAAACTATGAATTATCACCAAACTTGGTGGGACTTCTAAACTAGATTTATGCCACTTACATAGTATTGCAATACATTAAGTTAAGATTTAATATATAATGTTGAATTGAAACTTCATTCAAAGAGGATTGAAAAGCAAAGTTAGGCATCTTTAACTCAACATTAGTTTTAGGAAAGTTACCCATCTATTCACTGTAAACCTCTCATGGGAGGTTCCTTGATGCTGGTGAGGGGCTCCTGATCTAGGGAATTGGATCTGTGCTCCAGTTCCCTGAATTAAGCCTGAATACCTTCCATCCCCATCCCCACAGATGCTGTATAATCCTACGGGTTTAGCGCTCCCCCGTGATTGTAAAAAGTGTATGTGATGTGTATATTTTATAAACGATAAAATATGCACATCATATACACTTTTTACAGTGAATAGATGGGCAAGAGACAAGACCCACACTGCAAATAAGGCTTCCCATGCAAAGGAGGCCTAACACTGTCATACAATAAGTCCTCACCTAACATCGTCGATAGGTTCTTGGAAATTGCGACTTTAAGCAAAATGATGTATGATTAAACCAATTTTACCATAGGCTAATTGATATAAACATCAAGGGTGCACAGTGAACCTTTAGCACTCATTGCAACAGGGTTAAATCATGGAATACATGTTTGCAGAGCAAAAATTTTAAGGATCACTACCAACCACCACGGTGGGAACCAACCCTGTACAGGACGTCATTCCCTCGCAGAGCTTGTGCGCGTGCACACACACACACACACACACACACACGTCACTTTGACGTTTTTGTATTAAAGGTAATCTACACGTAAGCTGCTATTTATGATAATTTATGTAACTATTTATGTGTACCTATACTTGAATAAACATACACTCTCATACTGGGGCAATTTCAACACACCAGTTAACCTAACGTGCACATCTCTGGGATGTGGGAGGAAACTGGAGTACAGTGGAACCTCAAATATCGAACTTAATCCGTTCCAGGAGCTAGTTCTAAATTCGAAAAGTCTGAAAATCGAAGCAATATTTCCCATAAGAAATAATGGAAATACAATTAATCCGTTCCAGAAACACAAAAATATTCACAGTTTTACATACACACAACAAATACTATATTGTTCAATTATGTATATAAATATAAAAGAACATTTTTACTTACCTTTATTGAAGATTGGTGATGGCATCTGGAAGATAGGGAGGAGGAGAGAGGGAGTTGGGATTAGTGTTTGGAAGGAGAATCCCATTCCATGAGTACTTCAGGTAAAGCCCTCTCTGGGGTTACTTCCCTTCTCTGTCTTTTAATGCCACCAGGACCAGCTTAAGAGTCACTGGACCCCTGTCTCACAAAATAACTGTCCACAGTCCTCTGTTTCTGGCACCTCTTTAACATTTCCCTAAAATGGGGCATGGTTCTGTCACTGAACTGGTTCCAGGAGTTTTCTGTACCAGATCAGTATGCAACTTCCTTGCCTTTTCGCATATACTAATCGTCTTTGAAACACTATCACCTGCCATCTCTTTATCCTTGATCCACACCAGCAACAACTTCTCAACCTCTTCAACTATTTGTGGTCTTTTTTTGGTTAGCATATTAACTCTTTTCGCAACATCAGCTTCCTTGATTTGTTCTTTCTTTGCCAGGATAGAACTGATGGTTGACTTGTTTTTCCCATACATCCTGGCAAGCTCAGCAAGTCTCACACCACTCTCATACTTCTGTATTATTTCCTTCTTCACATCTATGGTGTTTCTCACTTTCTTTACCACAGGGGTACCACTAGCAAGTTTCTTTGGGCCAATGGTAGCTTATTTCACAGTCCCACAAGCACTAAACACAATGAAATAATCGTAAAATGTTTGAGTGAGAGCGCAGGTTAGTGTTCACTAAAGCATCAACAAAGCCAGACTGGCTCGGTGGCCTGGTGGCTAAAGCTCCCGCTTCACACACGGAGGGCCCGGGTTCGATTCCTGGCGGGTGGAAACATTTCGACACGTTTCCTTACACCTGTTGTCTTGTTCACCTAGCAGCATATAGGTACCTGGGTGTTAGTCGACTGGTGTGGGTCGCATCCTGGGGGACAAGATTAAGGACCCCAATGGAAATAAGTTAGACGGTCCTCGATGACGCACTGACTTTCTTGGGTTATCCTGGGTGGCTAACCCTCCGGGGTTAAAAATCTGAACGAAATCTTATCTCACTGCGCCTGCGCAGGGACGCGGACAGAGCAGGCTGGTGGACAAGTCCGGTACCCAGCGGTCCGAAAATAGGGGCGCGTTCAATAATAGGGACAAAGTTGGTTCGAAAAAAGGGTTCTATTTTTGAAACGTTCAATAAGTGATACGTTTGAAATTTGAGGTCCCACTGTACCTGGAGAAAACCCACACAGACATGGGAAGCGTGCGAACTCCACACAGACAGTAGCCCTGGCCAGAGTCAACTTTTTCTCATCAACACTATGATGAAACGACGTTAAGTGAGGTCTTACTGTGTATCATTGGTTTGCAACCTTTTTTGTGACCTCAAAATGTTCGCTTGCAGAATCTTCCAACTATCATGCTTGTGATCAAATTTAAGTAACATATGTATAACAAATCTTAACATACTTACAGTATATATATGAATCACATGTGAAAAATCAGGTATATGGACTAGAGTTCACATTTATAGTTACAGTTAACAGTTAAAGCCACAGTTGATAATAAACTGCCATAATTTAAATAAATTCATAACAAATAGTTCTGGAAATATTGGGATCAGAAAGACAAAAGAAAAAAAAAAAGGTCCCCACAATAAAATTAAGTATCTTTACCTATGCGAACATTCCACAGAGTTTGACAGGTTCAAGCAAGAAAGTGAAAGTTTGCAATTCTCAGGAGTACAGATGTCTTTCCAGCTTAATTTGGCCAGTTCTGCCACCCAAAATATTTCATAAATATGGTTATACTGAATATCAAGAAACTGTGTAGTTTTTATGTAGTTCTCGATCTTTATATTATCTCAGACGAGATTGAGCGGTTTTTTCCTAACCATTCAAGTGAACAAAACAACGCATGTGCCTTCTTTGAGTATACAAGCCATAGTACATGTATCTGTATATTTCCCTTGATATCATTAAAGGGTTCTTCAAAGGCATTTGAGCCTCCCTCCCATTCCTTGAATTATACCTGATTACTTCCTCTTCTCCAGTCGCTGTGGGACAGATACAGTTGTTAGAGTAATCCTCGATTGATCATGAATAGTTTGTATCCACATTTTAACACAATCCATGCAGAGCAAGAGAATTACATTAGATTAATATTATTTTTATCCCAATCAACGTTAATTTAACTCCGTAACTAAATGTGAAAAATCAGCAACATAAACCTTGAGTGTTCCACGATCAGCCATCTTGAGTATGTCTTCAGCCCCCCAGAAAGCTCCTGCTGGCAGGTAGAGACCATGTGAGGTGGCTGCTTCCCGCAGCTCCTCTTCCACTGCTTGTGTGGCCAGAGCAGTAGGTGACCCAACCATGTAGTCCGCAACACCAAGTAACATTGATCCATACTGCATGAGAGAACGCCGCACAGTACTAGGCTATGATGAACCTTATAATATATCATTATATTCACAACAAAAATAAACCTGTGATGTTGCCGGCCTCTTGATCTAAAGAAAGAGAGCTGTTCTCTTCCTCAAATCAAACTTGATTACCTCCCATTTCAGAGGCACTACATGACCTTCTGGTTTTAGCACTTCCCAATGATTATATTAATGAAAATTAAGTCCTGTGAGTTAGTCTGTAAAATTAGTGAAGGGAAAATACATCCATTTACGACATCTTTATTGAATTATTTGTTACTTTTCCGTCCTGGGACCTTGATCACCCCAAATGATATAAAAGAATGAAAAAATACAGTATATATAGTTAAGAATGAATTCAAATCAGATGTGATGTCTGGTGAAGGTGCGAGGTTCCCTAATTGCCACGAAACGGGACTTGAGCCAAGAGGCAGCAAGTAGGAGTATCATGTGTGCTCAAGTTGATTGATTGACTTGTTCTGTGGTACTGAAAGTAGCAATCAAGGATGTTGTGGAAAATTGCATTTATCTGAATGTAACTAATTATATACATAACAGAAAATGATAACAAAGATAATTATTATTTATCAGAGTTACTAAACGCTATTAATCCGTTCCTGAGAGCTCATCGTTAGTCAAGTTAATTTTCCCCATAAGAAATAATGGAAATCAAATTAATCCGTGCAAGACACCCAAAAGTATTGAAAAAAAAAAATTTTAACACATGAAATATTAATTTTAATACACACAAACTGAAGAAGACATGCACAGTTACATGACACTTACCTTTATTGAAGATCTGGTGATGATTGATGGGATGGGAAGAGGGGAGTGTGTTGATGGTCTTAGTGTTTAGAAGGGGAATCCCCTTCCATTAGGACTTGAGGTGGCAAGTCCTTTTTCGGGGTTACTTCCCTTCTTTTAATGCCACTAGGACCAGCTTGAGAGTCACTGGACCTCTGTCGCACAACATATCTGCCCATGGAGGCCTGTACCTCCCGTTCCTTTATGACATTCCTAAAGTGTTTCACAACATTGTCAGTGTCACCATTAAACACTTGTTCAGGTTTCAGTCCTTCACTGTCTATGTACTCCTTGAATTCCTGCACATATTTTTCAGCTGCTTTTTGGTCCAAACTGGCAGCCTCACCATGCCTTATCACACTATGTATGCCACTACGATTCTTAAATCTCTCAAACCAACCTTTGCTGGCCTTAAATTCACTCACATCACTACTAGTTGCTGGCATTTTTCTAATTAAATCGTCATGCAACTTCCTAGCCTTTTCACATATGATCGCTTGAGAGATGCTATCTCCTGCTATCTGTTTTTCGTTTATCCGTACCAATAACAGTCTCTCAACATCTTCTATCACTTGCGATCTCAGTTTCGAAAACATAGTTGCACCTTTGGCAAGAACAGCTTCCTTGATTGCCGTTTTTTTGGCCACAATAGTAGCGATGGTTGATTGGGGTTTTGTGTATAGCCTGGCCAGCTCGGAGACATGCACTCCACTTTCATACTTAGCAATGATCTCTTTCTTCATATCCATAGTAATTCTCACCCTTTTTGCTGTAGGGTTGGCACTAGAAGCTTTCTTGGGGCCCATGGTGACTTATTTTGCAGGTGCAATCACTAAAAAGGCTGTGATAATATGAAATGTTCCAATTGTATGCTTGGAAGCGACCGCGGTGGCTGGCTGGCTTGTAAACACTGGCCAGAAGTGGACGCGTCTCAGACGGAACAAATAGTGTTGGTCGAGTCTTTTAGCGCTAATCGAGGCAAAATTTTTGCGATAAAATGTATCGCTAGTCAGATTTATCATTAATCGATGCCATCGCTGGTCAAGGGTCCACTGTCAGGTACCTATTTATAGCTAGGTGAACAGGCACGACAGGTGTAAGTCATGTAACACACATGTGCAACGTCTCCACTTGCCCCAGGTCGTTTGGTTGTAAGCCACAGGGGCTACCAGTCAGGCAAATCCTCCAAGACTCACTATTTCATCAAGTTTACCAACATTCGTACATTAAATATAATAACTTAGCATTGAGAACTCATAAAAGAGTAAATCGTAACAATGTGGGTAAAGCAGACAGGCTCTATTGTGTCGTTTATAGGAAACATATTGAAGTTATTGTACTGATTTTTTTAAAATGTTACAATAAATTGTAGCCTATTTCACTGCAATGCACCTAATTTTAAATTTATTTTAATTCAAATGGAAACTGAAGAGACATATGAGAGAATATCATACTGTCAGATACAATGAAGACATGAATCACTAGATTAAACCTGTACGAGTTTAGTGTTTGAGGAAATTTTTGAAGTTTCCTAAATTCAGCATGTATAAATGAATAATATAATAACTGCGTATTAAAATATGATTCTATTTGGACCCTTTGAGAAATTTCGAGTAAAAGGGGGGAGGTAGAACAGCTGCTGAGTGATGCAGATGAGGAAACACCATAATGAATTTAATGTGTTAACACTGGTCTGAATTGTACAATGTCATCAGGCCTTCTCGAAGGTCAATTGGTGTATATCGGCCTCAATCCATAATTTACAAATTGCTGACATGTTCCTGCTGAAGAACTGGGATAAATAATGTGAAAAACCCTTACATTTCGGCAACAGGAATGGAAAAATAGAGGACACCGATTCTTCCTAGGAGCACACCTTGGCTAAGTGATGCTTACCTATAACGTACAGTAGTTTTGGATTGGGCGTGTTTCCTAAAAATAATAATTATGATCCAGTAATTAAATGGGGAGTGCTCATTATATAGTATACATATACATATATATTTTTTTGTAAATGTATACTCAACAGATCCCCCCCCTTTCTTTTCAAGTCATAAACCATCATCATACAGTCCATTCAGTATCTTGTAATTTACCAACATTATTGGTATTAATTTTATGTTGTAAAATTTGATAGGCCCGACTTTGTGGGTGGGAGTGTGTGTGCTGGTCTCGGAGGAGAGGCATGGTGCAGCCTAGTATCTCTAAAATC
This sequence comes from Cherax quadricarinatus, assembly GCF_038502225.1. Lineage (NCBI taxonomy): Eukaryota > Metazoa > Arthropoda > Malacostraca > Decapoda > Parastacidae > Cherax > Cherax quadricarinatus. Next base: position 77,034,520 of record NC_091296.1, read on the forward strand.
CCACCTGGCACCGAGGTACAACTACCTGGAGTTTACCTGGAGATGGTTTCGGGGGTCAACGCCCCCACGGCCCAGTCTGAGACCAGGCCTCACGGTGGATCAGGGTCTTATCAACCAGGCTATTACTGCTGGCCGCACGCCAACTAACGTTGGCAAGTACAATAAATTTTTGCTTAGTTGTGCCCCCCTCAAATTATGTGGATGAAACATTTCAGGAATGTACCTGTGAACCTCGTCCCCATAATTTCCCATAGTGTTCTTGTCAATGTAATAATAATAATAATAATAATAATAATAATAATAATAATTATAATAATAATAATAATAACCACCTTAACAACAACAATAATCCAGAGTTCAATAATAGTATCCCAGAAAAAGCAGTTCTTTCCTCCATTATTATTTGTGATATTAGTTTCTGCTGTGTTGGGGGAAAATTGTAAATCCCTGGAGGTGATTGCGATTATACTGACCTTGTGAGAGATGAGAGGATGGGCCACCTCAACAACCAGGTCAGGGGAGTAGGATGCACAGTCCTCTAAGTCCCGACAAATCTGTCTGGAAATGATACATTCATTTTTTTCACACAGTTCATTTTACAATTTATGATCTGTTTTCCATCCTCAGCTCAGTTTAAAGTCAGGCTCTGTCCATGGTACAATATAACTACTTTTCTTAATATAACCACCTCATCTTATTTACTTACCTGTCCTCTAGGCGAGTCTCCAGGGAGGCTGAGGTGCGATTCCAGACGAATGCCAGGTCCAAGTCAGGTCGCTCCAAGACAGCCTGGGTCAGGTATTGACCTGAAAAAGATATCTTTAAGGATAACTCAACAAGCAGTATTTCCAGTGTGGTTCCTTCCCTAGGTTGCGACCCAGAGTGTGGGTTTGTGATTACCTATTGTTACAGCAGGAAAACCATGCTCGTGGTTTCTCGACTTCAGTATTCGGCTTTTCATATTACTGTTTTAAGGCTGCAGTTGTAACACACACTGCTTCCTTTAGGATCACATTCCAGCTCTTTGTTGTCCTGTATGTGAAGCAATATTTTGTACCCTTTTGGTGCCGCTCTTTATAACCTAAACTAATCTGTTGTTCTTCTGTTGATTGTGTCAATAAATCTTCCTTATCAATTTCCTCGTATATCTTATAAGCTTCTATTATTATATGATCAACATTTATTATCACTGCCGTTTCCCTACCAAGGAGAACATTACCTAATCTTCGCACTTTACATTTCTTAATTCTGTGTTCATATCATTAGAGTTAAAATTCACATATTCTCACTCATGACTCATTATCTCAATCACTCGAGACATTATTACTCACGCGTCTCATTCTTGTTCATGACTCACTCGAACCTAGTGCTCCCGCCCTTTCTATATAAATAGCCTACATTAGAAGGTCATGTGTATGATATGGGCTGCATCTTGAAGCTGAAAGTTGACTACTGTATTAATTAACATTAATTTTAGGTATTTTCCCCTCAAAGTGAAAAAAGAAACAAATGAGGGTTCCTTAAAGCAGGAGAAAGTGTGAAAACGTTCCTTCATAGACCAGCTTCACAAACATCTTTCCCAGGAAAGTTTGCACCGTAGCATGTCGGACACCAGTTTTCCTTTACCTTGCAACTTTAAAACTAAATTATTCAAATGTTGTGTTACATCACTCAAGAAAGTCAGATGCCAGATCCATTCTGGGTCAGGAAATTTTACTTGGCGCAGAACAAACAATCGTTTGTTGAGGACCTTACCTCGTATCAGTCACTTGTACTTTATCATGGGAGTGATTATGTCGGAGGATCTCACCTTCAAGGACCATAACATTGTATCAATCGCATCTGCTAGAAAAATGACAGGATGGATAATGAGAACCTTCAAAACTAGGGAGGCCAAGCCCATGATGACACTCTTCAGGTCACTTGTTCTATCTAGGCTGGAATATTGCTGCACTCTAACAGCACCTTTCAAGGCAGGTGAAATTGCCGACCTAGAAAATGTACAGAGAACTTTCACGGCGCGCATAACGGAGATAAAACACCTCAATTACTGGGAGCGCTTGAGGTTTCTAAACCTGTATTCCCTGGAACGCAGGAGGGAGAGATACATGATTATATACACCTGGAAAATCCTAGAGGGACTAGTACCGAACTTGCACACGAAAATCACTCACTACGAAAGCAAAAGACTTGGCAGACGATGCACCATCCCCCCAATGAAAAGCAGGGGTGTCACTAGCACGTTAAGAGACCATACAATAAGTGTCAGGGGCCCGAGACTGTTCAACTGCCTCCCAGCACACATAAGGGGGATTACCAACAGACCCCTGGCAGTCTTCAAGCAGGCACTGGACAAGCACCTAAAGTCAGTTCCTGATCAGCCGGGCTGTGGCTCGTACGTTGGTTTGCGTGCAGCCAGCAGCAACAGCCTGGTTGATCAGGCGCTGATCCACCAGGAGGCCTGGTCACAGACCGGGCCGCGGGGGCGTTGACCCCCGAAACTCTCTCCAGGTAAACATCAATATTGTCTGCATGTTTCATACAAGAAGCTTTGAAACTAGCGATCTTTCAGGCAATAGTGCCAGGTAGAAATGCACGCTTGACACAACAGTACTCATCACATTTTTAAACCGGAGAATCCTACTGCACAAAGCCTGGTGGTGAATAATGAGTAAGACATTTTCAGCGCTTAGGTATCTATACAAATTAAACGTTTCGCCTGCGCAGAAGATTTCAACAGTCGAATATTGACAATATAATCCTCTCTACTCGCCTAGTTGTGGTTGCAGGGGTCGAGTCACAGCTCCTGGCCCCGCCTCTTCACTGGTCGCTACTAGGTCACTTCCTGCTCCGTGAGCTTTATCATATTCCTTCTTAAAGCTATGTATGGATCCTGCCTCCACCACATCACTCCCCAGACTATTCCACTTCCTGACAGCTCTGTGACTGAAGATATACTTCCTAACATCCCTGTGATTTATCTGAGTCTTTAACTTCCAACTGTGTCCCCTTGTTGCTGTGTCCCATCTCTGGAACATCCTTTCTCTGCCCACCTTGTCGATTCCTCTCAGTATTTTATATGTCGTTATTATATCCCCCCTATCTCTCCTGTCCTCCAGTGTCGTCAGGTCGATTTGCCCTAACCTCTCCTCGCATTCGACTGAAGAAGCCTGCTGAGGCAGGTGAAAATTTTCGATCATAACGATACCCAAGTGTTGCACATGTGTCTTACTCATCAACTTGGTATTGTATATAATTTATATTGATATATTTTCATTAATTCTTGCAGCTACACCAATTTTACTTGCAACCATCCTTTGACTACTTGCAACCATACTTGCACCACTTGCAACCATCCTTGCACCACGTGAAACCATCCTTGCACCATTTGCAACCATCCTTGCACTACTTGCAACCATCCTTGCACCACTTCCAACCATCCTTGCACCACTTGCAACCATCCTTGCACTACTTGCAACCATCCTTGTACCACTTGCAACCATCCTTGCACCATTCTTGCAGCTACACCAGTTTTACTTGCAACCATCCTTTGACTACTTGCAACCATCCTTGCACCACTTGCAACCATCCTTGCACCACGTGAAACCATGACAGGATGGATAATGAGAACCTTCAAAACGAGGGATGCCAAGCCCATGATGACACTCTTCAGGTCACTTGTTCTATCTAGGCTGGAATATTGCTGCACACTAACAGCACCTTTCAAGGCAGGTGAAATTGCTGACCTAGAAAATGTACAGAGAACCTTCACGGCGCGCATAACGGAGATAAAACACCTCAATTACTGGGAGCGCTTGAGGTTCCTGAACCTGTATTCCCTGGAACGCAGGCGGGAGAGATACATGATTATATACCCCTGGAAAATCCTAGAGGGACTAGTACCGAACTTGCACACGAAAATCACTCACTACGAAAGCAAAAGACTTGGCAGACGATGCAACATCCCCCCAATGAAAAGCAGGGGTGTCACTAGCACGTTAAGAGACCATACAATAAGTGTCAGGGGCCCGAGACTGTTCAACTGCCTCCCAGCATACATAAGGGGGATTACCAACAGACCCCTGGCAGTCTTCAAGCTGGCACTGGACAAGCACCTAAAGTCGGTTCCTGATCAGCCGGGCTGTGGCTCGTACGTTGGTTTGCGTGCAGCCAGCAGTAACAGCCTGGTTGATCAGGCTCTGATCCACCAGGAGGCCTGGTCACAGACCGGGCCGCGGGGGCGTTGACCCCCGGAACTCTCTCCAGGTAAACTCCAGGTAATTGGTGGTCACACTTCAGTTGCTCACACCACAGGTTCACTCACTATTATAAATAAATTTTCTGCAGTACTAGTATAGTATCTTTCAGAACATGCAGTGCATAAAACTCCGTAATTTAAAAAATTTAATATATTTCCCTAATAAAAATTCGAAGTTGAACAGTGACTGTGATGGCACTGCTTTTATCTAGTGCCACAAAGAGTAAAGTTTATAATGTGCTGCTTTGTTAATCAATGTGTAATACAGCTCTTCTACGTCGCCTGGTGAATGTAGATGCAGAAAACTTAGGTTGCTGATACAAGCATTACCTTTGTAACTTGCCATGATTGTGACCAGATCTATCTGGAGTTCATTACCTTTGTAACTAGTTCAGCTATCAAAACTTTGGAGTCCAGTCCCTGGACCCATTATGTACCTCTGTAATCTTTTGACTACCGCCCACAGGATGGGTATGGGGTGACTACCACCCAGAGGATGAGTATGGGGTGCATAATAAAGATATTAAACTGCAATTGATACAAGCAGCCTTGTCAGGGAACATTTCATCTATTACTTTCCCCATGCACTGTCGCATGGTCTGTCGTTCTCCGCAATAAAGTATTTAGCTACGTGCTTGCTAGCTTGCACTTTAGATACATATTCATCATTGCGCCTTTTAAAAACGTTTTACTGTTGAGACAAAAATCTGTTGAGTGGCCAGATTTTATTTGTTCGCGCTTCTCCTTGAAGCAATGAGCAGTCCGTATATCGTTAAATATGGAGATACTTTCATTGAATATCAGGCCAGTTTGTCACTGCATAAAACAAAAACAAAAAATCATTAGTCCACTTCTCATGGCGTTCTCCTATCTTTAAAGTAGAAGGCTTTGTCGCAGCTATATTTTTAGCAACAGCCTAGATAGGACTATGGTGACATTAACATATATTTTTAACAACAGTCTGAAGAGGACTGTGGTGACATTAACACTTTCACTGCTGTCTTCACTGCATCTCCCATCCTACAATGTGCCTCCCTGCACTGCACCTCCCATGTCTACGCTATGCCTCTTTACCACCACTGGGTATCTCTGCCTTCACTATGCATCCCCTCTCCCATTATAATTTAAAATTATACACATTTACATACATGAGGGTGTAAAGCTGGGCAGGAAGCTATACCTGGAGTATACCTGAAGGGTATTCCAAGGGTTAACGCCCCTGCTGCCCGATCCATGATCAAGCCTCGTGGTGGATCCTTGCCTGATCAGTCAGGCAATGCCACAGTTAATTTTTTTTCTAAAGGTTCAGATCCGTGTTGCTTAGGATATCTTCCCAGCTTGTTTGATTTAAGACATGGTTAATTTAATCCCACTGTATGTTTCTGTTATTGAAGTTGAATTTGGTGAAGGCACTCTCATAACTGATCTCACTTTGTTGGTCAGGAGCCATGCTATTATGTTGTGATCTGAGTGTATTGTCTATGATACTGCTATATTTCGTACCAGATCATCGTTATTAGCGAAGATAAGGTCAAGTGTATTTTCCAGTCTTGTTGGTTCCACTGTCTGCTGGCCTAAGGTGAATTTGTTGCAGAAATTTAATAGTTTAATAGTTAATGGGTGTGTTAATTTTCATCGGAGCTGCTTCCTGGGGTTATCTCTGCTAAAACATTATTTGCCACATTTTTTCCATTTTAGGTGTCTAAAGTTGAAATCACCCAGCAGCAAGATATTTGGAGCTGGGGCCATGTGGTCGTGGCCGCATGACGCTGTATATTTGATGTCATTATTTTCGAGTTAATATTGAGCCAAAATGCCTTTAATTTCGTAATTTGTTGCCACATTTTAAATTTAGACAGGTCTTAATTTTACAACTAATACATATCCCCTTATTGTATTCGATTTTTTTCTCGGAAATATTGTCTTTGACTTATTTATCGATTTAATAATTATGCAGTAATATTACTTATTTTTCTAATAGGCTGAGAGAGCCTCATGCGGGTCACCAACATTCGAGCCGCGGGTTGGTGACCCGCATGAAGCCGGTTAAATTAACCCATGAGTCACTCCCTAATGACTCACTCCTGGCATTCTTTTCCCAAATCATGACACAATCATTCTTCCTCAATGAGCTAGACTTTCCCTGTAAACTTAATGAGCCAGACGACCTTCTTAGCGTCACCATTATAAAGGACCACCTGGAGCTTGTCCACGTTCACACACATCTCGGAAGCTTTCACCGAGCTTCAGATGAGACTGCTTATCCCAGCATCCCTTGACGTTTCCCAGGCTCTTACTTCTCCAACACTACTTGCAAGGTACTAACACCTGGATCCTGTTACGGTCTATTCAGTGGTGGCCTGTAACTCAGTGGTTAGAATACGACACAGCCGAATGCAAGAGTTCGATTACCGGGCGAGTCAAGATGAATAGTCAAGTAGACTTAAACCTGAAAGTAACAATAGGTAACTAGCTGTTCATCGGTTGTTGTGGGTAGCATCATTGGGAAAGTAAATAAATGAAACTGGCTTTACCAAGCAGTTCTAGGCTAAAAAAAAAAATCATAACACCGTAGATGGTTCATACTAACTAGGCAACATTTTCTCATCTTGGCTAAATTAATGTTATGACCTGCTGTCACGAAGAGTAGAAGAGACAAGTAGCCTTGGGCAGCGATGATGATCAGTGTTACAGCCCTACTTTATGTATAATATATTAACAATCAGAAATACCATTATACATATCAATTATCCTTGCTAATGTTACCTCTTCCCCTCCGGCTATTTTCCCCTCCTCAAAAAAAAAAAAAGTATTCACATCTGTTAACTTGTTATTATACTCCATAAATAGTAAATCCGTACTCTTATTTCTAGTGCACTGTTAACCTGAGCTTGTCTTCGCAGCTCAAATAAATGTAGGGCACCTAATTTTGATTTACAAATTAAATGTAAATACCTACACAATTATGTATAGTTTCCAAGTCTTTGCTACTTTCATAATCATGTTAAAAATCTCAAATTCAGTGTTTCTCAACATTTTTACCCTTGCAGAAGCCTTGAAATAATTTTCATGTCTCAAGGAACCCCTACTTAAAAATTATTAAGCATCATTTTTAATATCTTTCTTTCTCTTTTATAAGCTTAAAGTTCACAAGGAATTTTTTTTTTCTGATAACTAGTTTAAGCAAAAAAAAAAAAATTAAGTTTTTCTTAAGTTTATAGACGATGCAAAAAAAAAAAAAATGAAATCAAGCCGCTTATTAAAGAGACTCAAATGGAGGTTTTCATTCCCACAAAAAAATTCTGTATCTGTAAACAAAAAAAAATAAACGTAAATAACCGATATCATATATAACATAAACAAAACGAATACAGACAATAACTACTATAATAATTTAACTGTTTATTGATAATGTTGAAAAGGCAAAAGATTAATCAAGGCAAATTGTCATATGAACAAATATATGGGTCAAGGAAATGTTATTTTTGAAGCCAATTTAGATAATGAAATTTGCTTCTCTAATGTGAAACCTGTGGTTGTCTTTTGGTACACAAATACTTCGGGGTCGAACTTTAGATAAACACACACGGATTTCATCTTCATCTGAAAGGAGACGATTTCTGTTTATGCTCTTGATGCTTGTTAAATAAGAAATAGATTGCTCACACATGTAAGAGGTTGAAAACTGCAGTGAGGCTGAAAAATCGAGTCACTTGATGATACACGAATCCATCACGTACAGATCCTGTCCACGGACCACTAAAGGCGGTTTCACACTGGTGCCGTATAGACGTCGCTAAATATATTTATTCCCTATGATTATTATTATTTTAAATGATATAACGGGTTGAAGACCTTATTATAATACTCATGAATTTTCCATGAATATTCTGTACTTGTATAGTAACACTACGAATATAAAATTAAGCACAAAAATGACTCAAAAATGCATTTACATATGATTAGCCTATGTATCATTATTTCTCAGGGAACCCCTAGGGACCTCTAGCGGGGAACTCCGGTTGAGAAACGCTGCTCTAAACTCTTCCACTTTGCTTTATAAAACTGAAAGATGCCAATGTATATATCTGTACTTTTATGTAACTTGTACTTTATAAGTGGTCATTTCGTCTGTCTCCTGAATATCATCTTTTTAAATGAACATCATTAAATACACCGCAGTGTGTGGACACCATTTGCTCATCAATTGAATACTTCAGCAAGTAGTTGAGTTTTCTTACACAGCGACACAAAGGAATAACCAATTATAACATACAGCAACAGAAAAAAAGTATATATATAATTGTAAGATAAAGGTGATAAAAGGTTGTCGAGCGAACTCCGAGCGTGGTAAACATAACTATGTGAGATTTTCACTAGTTAAGGTCCAAGTCTCCCACTGGCTTAATTAAGCCAATGGCCCAACCTAGTCAGATCAGTTAACATCCAATTAGGGAAGAAGCCGGTATCAGATCTATTAGCACAAGCTGGTCAGGTCCAGCTCACACTCACTCATGTATTTATCTAACCTATTTTTAAAACTACACAACGCTTTAGCTTCTATGACGGTACTCGGGAGTTTGTTCTATTCATCCACAACTCTTGTACTAAACCAGTGCTTTCCTATATCCTTCCTGAATCTGAATTTTTCCAACTTAAAACTATTGCTGCGAGTCCTGTTTTGGCTGGATAATTTTAGCATGCTATTTATATTCCCTTTATTTATTCCTGTTTTCCATTTTTATCAGTAACACTGCTTAAGGTGCCTTCATCAGTCATTCGTTTGACTGTCTCCATATCAGTGAAGTGATGTCTGTAAGATGGCGAGCTGTGCGACACGTTTCCTAGAATATAACGTTATTCCAGCAGGAGTGGAACTTCTAGCAAATCTGATCAACCGGGCTGTTGGACTGTGGGCGGCGGGCACTAACAGCCTGATCGATCGATCCAACAACCAGGTCTGGTCTGGGACCGGGCCATGGAGGCGCTAGTCTTTGGAAGTGAGGTACAATACAAAAGAACATAAGAAATGAGGAACACTGCAGCAGGCCTATTGCCAGGAGAACTAATAAGGAACAATGTTGTAAAGAAAGAGAATGCCAGGCTAAAGGTCATCTACAGACATTCACAGTGTCTGCCAAATGAGGCTCACAGGACCCTGTCTAGCTCTCACACAATGTATTATAGACTACTCTTGCTCTTCATGGTACTCTGCCTTACAAAAAAAAATGAAAGATAGGCTACAAATCACCCAGAATAAAATGGTGAGATTCATTCTGGACCTGTGCCCAATAGAACATGTTGGCCCAGGATGAATTACAACAACTGGACATCTGAATGTTAAAGACAGAGTAAATCAACTAAAGCTAAATTATGTTTAAAAAATTGCTCGCAACCACTGTCCCCAGTATCTTACTGCCAATTTTGTTAAGGCCGGGAACCAATGCAAGTACAGAACTTGGGGAAGGGAGAAGCCTTTGCCAGGCTTCGAAGACATTTTTCTATTCAGCAATAAAAGAGTGGAATAAACTGCTTGCATATGTCAAAGTCTGTCACATCATGAGTCAGTTCAAGAAGAGAGCCAAAATGTACCTCATGAATAAAGGGAGAAGAGAGTGATTTCTTGTATGAAAATAACTAATTTTATCTCTCCCCAAGTATATCTTCTTTTATTGTCACTGCTTTTACATATTTAAGATACTTATCTGCTTTTAACTTTTAAATATACATAATAATTGTGAATTATTATGTGAGTAAATTACCTGCAGGAGATTTACAGGGTATTACCTAAATTATTACCTGCAAACAATTTGGGTGAGGTAAGTGGGACTTAAGTCACAGTAGATCGCAGGACTGTAACTCCCTCGATGCCCACTCCCTACAAAAAGTTAGACCTGACATTAAATTAATAATTACAATATTAAAACCAGCTACTCTGGTAAATTAAAATTGTGGATTGTATATGATTAGGCTTGGTGGGTACACAAAATAAATTTGTTTTACCACTTACCATTTAATTACTGTAGATGGATCACACCACAACACCTGCCTGACACCTAGACTCTACACTGGCCAGCTAGAGATCTAAATGCAAGGACTAATGGTGCACTTCCCTGTGAGTGATGTTTGTATCCTTTATCTTCTGCCATCCACATAATTCTTGACGTCCCACAAATTTCCTGTCCCAATTCTTCAGCAGGACACGTTAACATGGGTTCCTAATTACAAATTCAGGTCGAAACCCCCCAATTTGTCTCGGAAGACACCGGATTATTAGGAGAATTTCCCACGACAACCAGTGTTCACATATTACAAAATGGCTTCTCCCCCAAATTGTGAGTTCATTACCTTTGTAAATTTGAGTTCATTACCTCTGTAACTTGCTCAGCTATCAAAACTTTGGAGTCCAGTCCCTGGACCAATTATGTACCTCTGTAATTTTTTGACTACCGCCCACAGGATGGGTATGGGGTGCATAATAAACATATTAAACTAACTAACCCCGTCGTCTGTCAGCAGCTGTTCTACACCCCTCTCACTCGAAATTGTGTGTGACTCAACAATCAATATTTGCACCAATAACTCATTATAGTTGTGACCGGGTGTGGAAGTGTGAATTGCTCATTACACTATAATTTGTTCATGATTGTAGCCATGTATAAACGTAAGTAACCATTCTTACAGAATTCATTACCTTTGTAATTTGTGAGCTCATTACCTTTGTACCTAGTTCAGCTATCAAAACTTTGGGGGCCCAGTCCCTGGGCCCATTACGTACCTCTGTAATCTGTAAATACCTTTGTAACTTGTCATGATTGTGACCAAACCTACCTGGAGTTCATTACCTTTGTAAATTGTGAGTTCATTACCTTTGTAAATTGTGAGTTCATTACCTCTGTAACTTGCTCAGCTATCAAAACTTTGGAGTCCAGTCCCTGGACCCATTATGTACCTCTAATCTTTTGACTACCGCCCACAGGATGGGTATGGGGTGCATAATAAACATTAAACTAACTAAAAACTCACTCGAAATTTCTCAAAAGCGTCAAATCAGCATCACATTTTATTACAAATTTATTGTATTATTCAAATTTACACATGCTGAATTTGGGAAACTCCAAAATTTTCCACAATAATTATCACAAGGACCCCAATGGACATAAGTCAGTCTGTCTGACTTTTTTTGTTATCCTAGGTTCTCTACACATATGCTGCTATGTATGATAATCAATGTAACTGTGTATACCTGAATAAACTTACTGACCCATACTAGGCAGGTCTTTCTCAAACATAAACCCATACAAATACTTTATTTTAGCCCTCCTTTGTTATAGAAACATATAAAATATATCAAATATAAAAACGTATATTTAACCACAAGCATCTAAATAATACGAACACACTGCTACACGTCTGGCGACGAGGTGACCGAAAATAAAATGTTGAAATTTAAACGTTTGCCTCAGTGCGAAATTGTTGTGCATGGCATGATAAGCATCACTAGTTTATATATAACCCTATGACGTAACAATTAAGAAACAACATCTGTAATCGGCGTTCTTACCCAGATGTCCATAGCCAATTATGCCGATCCTCCTAGGGGCCATGATGACTAAGGTGGAACTAGTGCAGGAGAATAATAAATGGTGGAGCAAGTGAGGAGGAGCCAGCCAGCCTTCCCCAGGCACTCCAGCACAACAACACAACTGCTAAACAAGGTTCAAATACAAGTTATCTCATCCATTTGAGAAGAGATAGAACTTTCCTGCCAGGAATATTGTGTGGAGCTTCACAAGGTGTGCCTCACCTGCGTCACAACACTTGCTAATGACATATACAAGTCAAAATAAGTATTATTTACGAGCGTAGTGTATCAAGTGTGGCTGAGACAGTGTTTACGTGATGACTGGTGGTGGGAGGCTCTCTGGGGTCTAGTGGTGGGAGGCTCTCTGGGGTCTAGTGGTGGGTGGCTCTCTGGGGTCTAGTGGTGGGAGGCTCTCTGGGGTCTAGTGATGGGAGGCTCTCTGGGGTCTAGTGGTGGGAGGCTTTCTGAGGTCTAGTGATGGGAGGCTCTCTGGGGTCTAGTGGTGGGAGGCTCTCGGGGGTCTAGTGGTGGGAGGCTCTCTGGGGTCTAGTGGGAGGCTCTCTGGGGTCTAGTGGTGGGGGCTCTCTGGGGTCTAGTGGTGGGAGGCTTTGGGGTTTAGTGGTGGGAGGCTCTCTGGGGTCTAGTGGTGGGAGGCTTTCTGGGGTCTAATGGTGGAAGGCTTTCTGGGGTCTAGTGGTGGAAGGCTCCCTGGGGATCTAGTAGTGGGAGACTTTCTGGGGTCTAGTGGTGAGAGGCTCTCTGGGGTCCAGTAGTCGGAGGCTTTCTGGGGTCTAGTGGTGTACCTAAATAAACTTACTTATCCTGCCCTTTCGATCTAATCTGAATGCATCCATTTCCTCAGGCACTATGTGACCTCTACGGGTTTAGTGCTTCCCCATGATTAAAATAATACAAAAAAATAAAATCCCACCATGGAGATTCAATTCGAAATCTTTATTTCGTTTTGCCACAACTATTGTAAACAAGAAGGGTATCTCCATCAGCAGTATGATCCTGGGATACGAGATCAACAGATTACCCCGCTCCACATCACACATCACCGTAAAGGTAAACTTAGCAAAAGTCCACCTCAGCCAACTATACAGGTTTCATCAAGCTCTCACTCATATCAAGAAGCACCTATATAAGATTATGATAAAGCCTATGCTTGAATATCCTTGTGTGCCCATGTTACAAACAAGAAAATCTATGTTACAGCTACAAAGAGTCTCTCCGCTTTATCACAGGCACCAGACTGAGGGACAGAATCAGAATGGAGAATCTACACATCCAACAGGAGATCGACGTAATAAATGTCAGACTAGACAAACTAAAGACGAGACAGTTATATGACATGCAAGAACTCTATATATCAGACAGAGAAAACCCTCCCCAGCCAACTAACACCGACTACATCATCAATACACCTCCCCACAGGACCCACAGGATGTCCCTCCAACAGAGTCCAACGTTTCGCGCACAAAGAGAACTTCCCGAGACCGAAGATTCTGAGTGACCTCCCTGAAGATATAGAAGAATGGGTACCACCAGTGCCAGTCTATGTCCAAGACGGATAAAACCACTCCAATTATGGAGACCTTACATCTAACCATATAACATCTGCAAACCTCCTACGGCAGGACACTGCCTCAGAAACAGTTCAGCCGACCATCTGCTTCAGCAAAGCAGCCGACTACCACCACCAGCTCCAGTAAGGGCCCTGCAATCACCAGCTCCAGCAAGGGCCCTGCAATCACCAGTTCCAGCAAGGGCCTTGCAATCACCAGCTCCAGCAGGCACCCTATAACCAGCCTTTGCAACCTCCCTCCTGCAAAAAAAAGGCAATAGGAAAAACTATACCCACTACTAATTCATCGCCATGCATGCAACTTGTATACAGGTGTGCTGCTGACGAGTAGTGGGGGATACCCCATCCTGTGATTATCAAGAACAGCATAACACAACACACACCCTTACTAAAATGCACCTCCGTGATTAGGCCACTTACTTTTATTAGCCCTTCTCCCTTTCCCCATCCACACTTTTTCCACATTCTGTTCTTACCTATCCTACTTCCTTTCTCAACTCACCAAGCCTATGGTTAAAACTACGTACTACCACTGTCCACTGTCAGGGAGGGGGTATACATACCACGTCAAAGGAGAACCTAGCATAGATACGGTGGTCCGGTGGTCTGTTGGCTAAAACTCCCGCTTCACACACGGAGGGCCCGGGTTCGATTCCCGGCGGGTGGAAATTCTGACACGTTTCCTTACACCTATTGTCCTGTTCACCTAGCAGCAAATAGGTACCTGGGTGTTAGTCGACTGGTGTGGGTCGCATCCTGGGGGACAAGATTAAGGACCCCAATGGAAATAAGTTAGACAGTCCTCGATGACGCACTGACTTTCTTGGGTTATCCTGGGTGGCTAACCCTCCGGGGTTAAAAATCCGAACGAAATCTTATCTTATCTTAAAATCATAGCAGAAATTATCTATGGTATGCGGGGAATCTCTGCCATTTTTGCCTCTCTGTAGCCTAGACAGTGTCCTGCTGGGCAGGACACTGTCTAGGTTACAAGGGGTGAGAGTCCTTGAACAACTGCTGTGTGGATACCTCAGCTGGTATGTGGCTGGAGACCTCGGCTGCTATGAGGTTGTAGTCTTCACCTACTATGTGGTTACATTACACATTACATTTCCACATTACATTGTGGAAAATTACATTTATTTGAATGTAACTCATTATGTACATAACAGTAAACGATAACAAAGATAATTATTATTTATCAGTTACATAGACAAGTAGGAATTTAGGACACTTAGGTCGCAAAAATGTTCCCCTTCGATACCTACAACTGTCTTATCCACAAGTTGCTCTAGACCTATTAATTACAAATGAAAGATGCATCAACAAGAATTCTGGTAAATATATAAATTTGTGGACTGTATATTAATATTAAAAAAATGATTATAGATACACATACACATAACAGAAGGAGAATATCTTAAAATCACTCACCAATTTGACTGGAGATCAAGGTGTATCATACTTAAGGCTCAGGGAGATTGACACCAGTGAGTCCATCTATCATCATTCTATCATGTAGGAGGAGCCACATGTCTATGGTGCATCCAACAAAATAAGCAGACTCTTGGATGTCACTACCGCCCGGCTCCGGCTGGGTTACAAGTATCTTTGGCAGGTTAAATCACCACCACCAGATGTAGACCAAACGAAATGTAAACTTTGCCAGATGGATTATTGTCACACCCTGCGTCATTATGTACTGGAGTGCGATAAAATTAATGAATTTAGAAACAACTCACTCAGAAGTGTTCAAGAAATGGCTAAGTATTTTATCCACAGTGGTATATTACAGACCATTCTGGAGAAATACCCTGACTTTGCTAGCTGTAAATAAAGCATTACCACATATGTGCATGTGTGTGTGTGTGTGTGTGTGTGTGTGTGTGTGTGTGTGTGTGTGTGTTTGTGTGTATGTGTATGAGTGTGTGTTTGTGTGTGTGTGTGTGTGTGTGTGAGAGAGTGTGTGTGTGTGTGTGTGTGTGTGTGTGTGTATGAGTATGAGTGTGTGTGTGCGTTTGAGTGTGTGTGTGTGTATGAGTGTGTGTGTGTGTATGAGTGTGTGTGCGTGTGTGTGTATGAGTTTGTGTGTGTGTGTGTGTGTGTGTTTATGTGTGTGTGTGTATGAATTTGTATGTGTGTGTGTGTGTGTGTGTGAGAGAGAGAGACTCAGCAATCAACATTTGCACCAATAACTCACTACAGTTGTGACCGGGTGTGGAAGTGTGAATTGCTCATTACTCTAAAATTTGTTCATGATTGCAGCCATGTATAAACGTAAGTAACCATTCTTACAGTATTCATTACCTTTGTAACTTGTGAGTTCATTACCTTTGTAACTTGTGAGTTCATTACCTTGTACCTAGTTCAGCCATCAAAACTTTGGAGCCCGGTCCCTGGACCCATTGTGTACCTCTGTAAGCTGTAAATACCTTTGTAACTTGTCATGGTTGTGACTAGACCTACCTGGAGTTCATTACCTTTGTAAATTGTGAGTTCATTACCTTTGTAAATTGTGAATTCATTACCTCTGTAACTTGCTCAGCTATCAAAACTTTGAGGCCCAGTCCCTAGACCCATTATGTACCTCTGTAATCTTTTGACTACCGCCCACAGGATGGGTATGGGGTGCATAATAAACATATTAAACTAACTAACTCAGAAAACCTCACTGTCTAAATTTATGAAAATACTGGCCAGAATTATAACACAAATCTAGATAGCTTATCTGAGGTTCCTGGAGCTGTCTTGTGCAGTCGTCTGATATCTCAAGTTATGCAGGAATGCACATCCAACAATTTCGTCTCCTATTTGAGAGGTGTCAGCCCAATTTTACCTCTAGAGCACGAAAATTCTCCCCAATATCTACTAACGTTTGTGTCCAATTCAAACAACAATGGCGAGTCTCTTCTGCGCAGGCGCAGTTTCCCATTTTTTATAACATAATTTTTATTAAATACAGTATGGCCATCTATTTACATATAACTACTGTATTTCTGGAAAATATATACAGTACTTTCCACAGGTTTCTTCTGGTAAACCATTCCTAATTTTGGGCCTAATGGTATAGAATTTCTACATAGCTCTCCTCAAGGCATTTACGTAACACAGAGAACCTTCATTGCTCTTATGGATTCGGTCAAGCTTTTGCCCTGCAGGGAGTGCTTGAAATCCCCTGAACTGTATGCACTCCTTGGAGCATAAGCGAGAAAGGTACATATGGAAAATTTTGGTGGAATAGGTCCTAAACCTGCTATTTGAAATCACTCTATGTGAGAGCAGGAGGCGCTTGGCAGACGGTGCAAAACCTTCACTGAAAAGCAAGAGCACGAAGAATACACTGAGAGACTTGATAAATGTAAGAGGGGCCAAGACATTTCAATACGCTCCTTAAGTGCATACCTGGACGATGCTCCGGTGGTCAACGCCCCCGCAGCCCGGTCCGTGACCAGCCTGTTACTGATGGTCGGACGCAAACCGACGTACGAACCATAGCCCGGCCCCTAAGGTATGCTGGGAGGCAGTTGAATAGTCTTAGGCCCCTGACACTTTTTGTGTTGTCTCTTAGCGTATTCATGGCGCCCCTGCTTTTCATTGGGGGAATGTTGCACCGCCTGCCAAGCCTTTTCCTTTCATAGGGAGTGATTTCTGTGTGCAGATTTGGGATTAGTCCCTCTAAGATTTTCCAAGTGCATATTATAATGTAAATTTCTCACATGCGTTCCAAGGAGTACATGTCTAGGGACTTCATCCGTTCCCAGTAATTTAGGTACTTTATTGTACTTATACGTGCAGTGCATAACGGGAATTACCAACCAACCCCTGACTGTCTTCAAGAGGGAACTTGATAAGTTTCTCAAGTCAGTCCCTGATCAATCGGGTTGTGGTGCATGCGCTGGACTGCCAGCAACTGGCACCAACAGCCTGGTCGACAGGCCAGCAACAGGGAGGCCGGTCTGGGACCAGGCCGCGGGGGTAATGACCCACAAGTGCATACGTAGCCTTCCCTTCGAGGACGGGGAGGAAGGTGCCTCCATGCTGAAGAAGGGCTCTTGATCTCGGGTACTGGAACCACTCATCCAGTCCTTGGATCAAACTGATTATGCTTCACATTCCCTAAACGCTGCATAGCCCTTATAAGTTTAGTACTTCTCCTGAATATAATAATAATAATAATAATAATAATAATAATAATGCACATACGTAGTCTTGCAGAGGCTGCAGTGTACGGCTGAGCGTTCCACTATGGGTTCAGTAGCTACGATAGCTTTTAAAGTTTCCTCCCGGCTGAGCTGGGGTAAAAGTTAATTGAGATAATTATTTGTTTATTTAGAAAGCCGTTTCTGGAGAGTAAGTATAAGGCGAGTGAGAAAATTACTTTGAAGAATGGCAAGAAAGTGTGTCGCCTTGTTATTTAGCCTACAACTGTAGCTTTCTCAGTTAATAACTTTTGGGTCCAGTTCAGGGACTGGACTGGGCCCAGGGTCTGGACTGTTAACTAAGTAGTTAATGTCTTTATTATGCACCCCATACCCGTCCTGTGCGCGGTAGTCAGATTACAGAGGCACATATTGGGCCCTGGGTCTGCCTCTGTGATCTTTTGACTATAATTCAGTAGTATAGCTAAATAATAGGCAATTAATAGGCATTATTCTGGTGGATGAGTATTGCTGACGATAAATGTAAACTTTATAAAAGTGTATGACTGTCTATCCTGTGTGATGAGTGTGTTAAGCAAACATTCTTTTGCAATAATATTGTTAAATGTCGACCAGATCAAGGTAGCTGCACACCCTCCTCCATCCATCCATTTTTTTTTTTTTAATAATGAAGTAACATTTTGCCCAGACAAGTTGTAGATACAATGTTTCACTCTGAGCTCTACAGAGCGAAACGTTGTACCAATGAAAGCTTACTCTGAAAATTGTGTCGAAAGCATACTTATCGCTATTGCAGGCAATTTAAACGCTAAAACAATTCACCATCTCATCCAACATTTGGCCAAGCGTAATCAGCGACTCCCACACTTGTTAAATATATACTGCAATCCATTCTCATTATACAGATACTAAATTCATGTCCCTGGCGCCGTAATGTCTGCCCCTTGTGATATTTGCACTTTCATCGTGTATAATGTCGTGTGGTCACGTATGCAGCGTGTTCAAATGTACGTATTATATCCTACTGCCATTTAACTCGGCTCAAGTATTCCGAGCATTGTTTTTATTATTTTTATTGGACTACGTGATAGGCACCACAAAGTGGCCCAGCCAGGAAGGGCTAAAGAATAAAAAGGGTAAGTTTAAAGTTTTTGTTACATAAACAATATTGTTGACAGCACATTTATGGTCATATACAAGGCTCATTGTGTAGATTTAACTAAGGATAACTCAATAAGTTGGTAAGTTTATTTACGTACAGGTACGCAATACCATGACTAGAACAATATACAAATAACCTGCATATTGGAGAATGAAACTTGCGACAATGTTCCGGTCCAACTCGGATTATTCACTCCTCACAGGGAAGTGCTATCTCTCATATTTGACCATATTAACTCTATCCAGGCTTCTTGTAGATGAGTAGTGTTGAGGTGTCGTGGATGAGTATTGCTGAATTATCCAAAGGTGCGTTTCAGATGAATAATGAGTTTATCCAGGTGAGTTGTAGATGAGTAATGTTCAAGAATTTTCTAAGTGTCGTGTATGAGTATTGATGAGTATCTACGAGCATTGTAGATGAGTGCTGTGGATGACTTGATCCATGTGTCTTGTATATGTGTACTGTTTATGAGTTCATCCAGGTGTGTCTTGCGGATAAATATATAGGTGCGCTTATCCAAGCGTGGTGTATGAAACAAGCCAGTCTAGTACATGAGTACTGTTCATGAGTTCATACTGGTGTCTTGTAGATGAGTACAGTAGATAAGTTTGCTCAGTAACATGGTAAGCAACAACTTATAACCTCTCTGAAATATGGAATGTCAGTCAGTTACTCGTTCAGGTATGACAATGAGGTTTCATAGGTTACGTACGATTCGTCAGGAACCAGGACAGATGCCTCCTGACGTGGGTCTTAGTCATATGTTAACCCTCCTTTCCCCCTCATTGCGCCTTATGGTTATATGACCAAGGCATCCCTCTGGCTTACCTTTTAAGCCAAGGAAATTCCTTCTCATTTTCGAAGCTACCCAAGGGATGAGCTTGGGCTGGTCTTACTCAACCAATTTCACACGATAATATCGTTTGAAATTGGTTGAGGTTTTCCATTCATTTGCAGATTCTCTCCTGCACGAAAGTGGACAGACGAGGACGTAATTAAGCCCTCTCGTGTCTAGCCTCATCTTGCAGTGAATCGATTCTTCCAGCCAGCGCTGTGGTCTCGTGGTATAACTTAATAATGTTCACGATGTACTCTGGTTGAACATTATAGTGAATTTCATTATAAATACTGCAGAGCTCATAAAATATACAACTAGGGTCAATCTTTTTATGCCCCCACTGATGCTGAGAAAAAGCCTATCTTAGCACCCACTGATAGATCAGATTATTATTATTATTATTTAAGGGAAACGCTAAGCCTATCCTCCCAATGATGGGTCAGACGAGGCCTACCCTCCCACTGATTTTGAGATAAGGCCTACCCTCCCACTAAGATAAGCCCTACCCTCCCACTGATTTTGAGATAAGCCCTACCCTCCCACTGATTCTGAGATAAGGCCTACCCTCATACTGTGAAATAAGGCCTACCCTCCCACTGATTTTGAGATAAGGCCTACCCTCCCACTGATTTTGAGATAAGGCCTACCCTCCCACTGATTTTGAGATAAGGCCTACCCTCCCACTGATTTTGAGATAAGGCCTACCCTCCCACTGATTTTGAGATAAGGCCTACCCTCCCACTGATTTTGAGATAAGGCCTACTCTCCCACTGATTTTGAGATAAGGCCTACCCTCCCACTGATTTTGAGATAAGGCCTACCCTCCCACTGACTTTGAGATAAGGCCTACCCTCCCACTGATTTTGAGATAAGGCCTACCCTCCCACTGATTTTGAGGCAAGGCCTACCCTCCCACTGATTTTGAGATAAGGCCTACCCTCCCACTGATTTTGAGATAAGGCCTACCCTCCCACTGATTTTGAGATAAGGCCTACTCTCCCACTGATTTTGAGATAAGGCCTACCCTCCCACTGAATTTGAGATAAGGCCTACCCTCCCACTGACTTTGAGATAAGGCCTACCCTCCCACTGATTCTGAGATAAGGCCTACCCTCCCACTGATTTTGAGACAAGGCCTACCCTCCCACTGATTTTGAGATAAGGCCTACCCTCCCACTGACTTTGAGATAATGCCTACCCTCCCACTGATTTTGAGATAAGGCCTACCCTCCCACTGATTTTGAGACAAGGCCTACCCTCTCACTGATTTTGAGATAAGGCCTACCCTCCCACTGATTTTGAGATAAGGCCTACCCGCCCACTGTGAGATAAGGCCTACCCTCCCACTGATTTTGAGATAAGGCCTACCCTCCCACTGATTTTGAGACGAGGCCTACCCTCCCACTGATTTTGAGATAAGGCCTACCCTCCCACTGATTTTGAGATAAGGCCTACCCTCCCACTGATTTTGAGACAAGGCCTACCCTCCCACTGATTTTGAGATAAGGCCTACCCTCCCACTGATTTTGAGATAAGGCCTACCCTCCCACTGATTTTGAGATAAGGCCTACCCTCCCACTGATTTTGAGATAAGGCCTACCCTCCCACTGATTTTGAGATAAGGCCTACCCTCCCACTGATTTTGAGATAAGGCCTACTCTCCCACTGATTTTGAGATAAGGCCTACCCTCCCACTGATTTTGAGATAAGGCCTACCCTCCCACTGACTTTGAGATAAGGCCTACCCTCCCACTGATTTTGAGATAAGGCCTACCCTCCCACTGATTTTGAGGCAAGGCCTACCCTCCCACTGATTTTGAGATAAGGCCTACCCTCCCACTGATTTTGAGATAAGGCCTACCCTCCCACTGATTTTGAGATAAGGCCTACTCTCCCACTGATTTTGAGATAAGGCCTACCCTCCCACTGATTTTGAGATAAGGCCTACCCTCCCACTGACTTTGAGACCAGGCCTACCCTCCCACTGATTCTGAGATAAGGCCTACCCTCCCACTGATTTTGAGACAAGGCCTACCCTCCCACTGATTTTGAGATAAGGCCTACCCTCCCACTGACTTTGAGATAATGCCTACCCTCCCACTGATTTTGAGATAAGGCCTACCCTCCCACTGATTTTGAGACAAGGCCTACCCTCTCACTGATTTTGAGATAAGGCCTACCCTCCCACTGATTTTGAGATAAGGCCTACCCGCCCACTGTGAGATAAGGCCTACCCTCCCACTGATTTTGAGATAAGGCCTACCCTCCCACTGATTTTGAGACGAGGCCTACCCTCCCACTGATTTTGAGATAAGGCCTACCCTCCCACTGATTTTGAGATAAGGCCTACCCTCCCACTGATTTTGAGACAAGGCCTACCCTCCCACTGATTTTGAGATAAGGCCTACCCTCCCACAGATTTTGAGATAAGGCCTACCCTAGCACTAATTTGGAGATAACTTATCTCCAAATTAGTGCTAGGGTAGGCCTTATCTCAGATAAGGCCTACCCTCCCACTGACTTTGAGATAAGGCCTACCCTCCCACTGACTTTGAGATAAGGCCTACCCTCCCACTGACTTTGAGATAAGGCCTACCCTCCCACTGACTGAGATAAGGCCTACCCTCCCACTGACTTTGAGATAAGGCCTACCTTTCCATATTAACAACAGTCACTACACAACAGGCATCAGCTGACATGCCTGGAGGGCTACACAATGCGGTTGTTGCCAACTTTTACTAATGAAAATCCAATATCTCCTGTTAAACACTAATGTAATCCTGCATCCTCCTCTGAAATGTTTACATCGCTTACATCTTTTTTTTATGTTAATGTTTACATTAAAGTACCATTGACTCATTTCGGTATGTGTCTTAATCGTCTTCGAGAAATCACTTCGACTTTTTTGAGTTATCCTGGGTAATTTACACATAAGTTACTAAGCAAAAGAACCACAAAAGGTGTTGAATAATAGCCCAAGGCCTTTCGTGCTGCAATCAAAACTTCATCAGGAGCTTGCAATATTGCAAGCTGGTGGCTGAAGCTCCCGCTTCACACACGGAGGGCCCGGGTTCGATTCCCGGCGGGAGGAAACATTTCGACACGTTTCCTTACACCTGTTGTCCTTTTCACCTAGCAGCAAATAGGTACCTGGGTGTTAGTCGACTGGTGTGGGTCGCATCCTGGGGGACAAGATTAAGGACCCCAATGGAAATAAGTTAGACAGTCCTCGATGACGCACTGACTTTCTTGGGTTATCCTGGGTGGCTAACCCCCCGGGGTTAAAAATCCAAACGAAATCTTATCTTATCTTATCTTAACAGATTCGTTTAGAGGGATGCTTGCTAAGCGTCCCTGTAGCTGAATTGTTTGTAATCCTAATGGCGCTAAAGCTAACTTATGACACTGAGCTTGACTCTCATCATTACTGATTCTATGTCATCACTGAAGGCTCTTGACTCATATAATGAATCCAACAACATGCTCATTGGAGAAGCCAGGTATAGATACTCAAAAATCAGGGACAAAGGAATTAATATACAATTGCTATGGATCCCATCACACATTGAATTACTCCTACATGATAAAGTTGATAAGTTAGCCAAGAAGAGTACCCAGAAGAATGTAGAATATAACTGTAGTATATCTGTGTCTAGGATTAGGAATAATATTAGGAGAGAAATAATTAATGAAAATGATTGTTATAGGAATGCAGTTAGAATCTAGAGTAGATCTATAACCCGCTATAATAACATGAACATAGATAAGTATGTCTATGGAGCAACTTGCAATGTGAACAGACTGACTGATGTTGTAGTGGCCAGGCTTAAGCTTGGTTACAAGTACTGACTGATGTTGTAGTGGCCAGGCTTAAGCTTGGTTACAAGTACTGACTGATGTTGTAGTGGCCAGGCTTAAGCTTGGTTACAAGTACTGACTGATGTTGTAGTGGCCAGGCTTAAGCTTGGTTACAAGTACTGACTGATGTTGTAGTGGCCAGGCTTAAGCTTGGTTACAAGTACTGACTGATGTTGTAGTGGCCAGGCTTAAGCTTGGTTACAAGTACTGACTGATGTTGTAGTGGCCAGGCTTAAGCTTGGTTACAAGTACTGACTGATGTTGAAGTGGCCAGGCTTAGGCTTGGTTACAAGTACTGACTGATGTTGCAGTGGCCTGGCTTAGGCTTGGTTACAAGTATTGACTGATGTTGTAGTGGCCAGGCTTAGGCTTGGTTACAAGTACTGACTGATGTCGTAGTGGCCAGGCTTAAGCTTGGTTACAGGTACTGACTGATGTTGTAGTGGCCAGGCTTAGGCTTGGTTACAAGTACTGACTGATGTTGTAGTGGCCAGGCTTAAGCTTGGTTACAAGTACTGACTGATGTTGTAGTGGCCAGGCTTAGGCTTGGTTACAAGTACTGACTGATGTTGTAGTGGCCAGGCTTAGGCTTCGTTACAAGTACTGACTGATGTTGTAGTGGCCAGGCTTAGGCTTGGTTACAAATACTGACTGATGTTGTAGTGGCCAGGCTTAGGCTTGGTTACAAGTACTGACTGATGTTGTAGGGGCCAGGCTTAGGCTTGGTTACAAGTACTGACTGATGTTGTAGTGGCCAGGCTTAGGCTTGGTTACAAGTACTGACTGATGTTGTAGTGGCCAGGCTTAAGCTTGGTTACAAGTACTGACTGATGTTGTAGTGGCCAGGCTTAGGCTTGGTTACAAGTACTGACTGATGTTGTAGTGGCCAGGCTTAGGCTTGGTTACAAGTACTGACTGATGTTGTAGAGGCCAGGCTTAGGCTTGGTTACAAGTACTGACTGATGTTGTAGTGGCCAGGCTTAAGCTTGGTTACAAGTACTGACTGATGTTGTAGTGGCCAGGCTTAAGCTTGGTTACAAGTACTGACTGATGTTGTAGTGGCCAGGCTTAAGCTTGGTTACAAGTACTGACTGATGTTGTAGTGGCCAGGCTTAGGCTTGGTTACAAGTACTGACTGATGTTGTAGTGGCCAGGCTTAAGCTTGGTTACAAGTACTGACTGATGTTGTAGTGGCCAGGCTTAGGCTTGGTTAAAAGTACTGACTGATGTTGTAGTGGCCAGGCTTAGGCTTGGTTACAAGTACTGACTGATGTTGAAGTGGCCAGGCTTAGGCTTGGTTACAAGTACTGACTGATGTTGTAGTGGCCAGGCTTAAGCTTGGTTACAAGTACTGACTGATGTTGTAGTGGCCAGGCTTAGGCTTGGTTACAAGTACTGACTGATGTTGTAGTGGCCAGGCTTAAGCTTGGTTACAAGTACTGACTGATGTTGTAGTGGCCAGGCTTAAGCTTGGTTACAAGTACTGACTGATGTTGTAGTGGCCAGGCTTAAGCTTGGTTACAAGTACTGACTGATGTTGTAGTGGCCAGGCTTAAGCTTGGTTACAAGTACTGACTGATGTTGTAGTGGCCAGGCTTAAGCTTGGTTACAAGTACTGACTGATGTTGTAGTGGCCAGGCTTAAGCTTGGTTACAAGTACTGACTGATGTTGTAGTGGCCAGGCTTAAGCTTGGTTACAAGTGCTAACTGATGATGTAGTGGCCAGGCTTAAGCTTGGTTACAAGTACTGACTGATGTTGTAGTGGCCAGACTTAAGCTTGGTTACAAGTACTGACTGATGTTGTAGTGGCCAGGCTTAAGCTTGGTTACAAGTACTGACTGATGTTGTAGTGGCCAGGCTTAAGCTTGGTTACAAGTACTGACTGATGTTGTAGTGGCCAGGCTTAAGCTTGGTTACAAGTACTGACTGATGTTGAAGTGGCCAGGCTTAGGCTTGGTTACAAGTACTGACTGATGTTGCAGTGGCCAGGCTTAGGCTTGGTTACAAGTATTGACTGATGTTGTAGTGGCCACGCTTAGGCTTGGTTACAAGTACTGACTGATGTCGTAGTTGCCAGGCTTAAGCTTGGTTACAAGTACTGACTGATGTTGTAGTGGCCAGGCTTAGGCTTGGTTACAAGTACTGACTGATGTTGTAGAGGCCAGGCTTAGGCTTGGTTACAAGTACTGACTGATGTTGTAGTGGCCAGGCTTAAGCTTGGTTACAAGTACTGACTGATGTTGTAGTGTCCAGGCTTAGGCTTGGTTACAAGTACTGACTGATGTTGTAGTGGCCAGGCTTAGGCTTGGTTACAAGTACTGACTGATGTTGTAGTGGCCAGGCTTAAGCTTGGTTACAAGTACTGACTGATGTTGTAGTGGCCAGGCTTAGGCTTGGTTACAAGTACTGACTGATGTTGTAGTGGCCAGGCTTAGGCTTAGTTACAAGTAATGACTGATGTTGTAGTGGCCAGGCTTAGGCTTGGTTACAAATACTGACTGATGTTGTAGTGGCCAGGCTTAGGCTTGGTTACAAGTACTGACTGATGTTGTAGTGGCCAGGCTTAGGCTTGGTTACAAGTACTGACTGATGTTGTAGTGGCCAGGCTTAGGCTTGGTTACAAGTACTGACTGATGTTGTAGTGGCCAGGCTTAAGCTTGGTTACAAGTACTGACTGATGTTGTAGTGGCCAGGCTTAGGCTTGGTTACAAGTACTGACTGATGTTGTAGTGGCCAGGCTTAGGCTTGGTTACAAGTACTGGCTGATGTTGTAGTGGCAAGGCTTAGGCTTGGTTACAAGTACTGACTGATGTTGTAGTGGCAAGGCTTAAGCTTGGTTACAAGTACTGACTGATGTTGTAGTGGCAAAGCTTAAGCTTGGTTACAAGTACTGACTGATGTTGTAGTGGCAAGGCTTAAGCTTGGTTACAAGTACTGACTGATGATGTAGTGGCCAGGCTTAGGCTTGGTTACAAGTACTGACTGATGTTGTAGTGGCCAGGCTTAGGCTTGGATACAAATACTGACTGATGTTGTAGTGGCCAGGCTTAAGCTTGGTTACAAGTACTGACTGATGTTGTAGTGGCCAGGCTTAGGCTTGGTTAAAAGTACTGACTGATGTTGTAGTGGCCAGGCTTAGGCTTGGTTACAAGTACTGACTGATGTTGTAGTGGCCAGGCTTAAGCTTGGTTACAAGTACTGACTGATGTTGTAGTGGCCAGGCTTAGGCTTGGTTACAAGTACTGACTGATGTTGTAGTGGCCAGGCTTAGGCTTGGTTACAAGTACTGACTGATGTTGTAGTGGCCAGGCTTAAGCTTGGTTACAAGTACTGACTGATGTTGTAGTGGCCAGGCTTAAGCTTGGTTACAAGTGCTAACTGATGTTGTAGTGGCCAGGCTTAAGCTTGGTTACAAGTACTGACTGATGTTGTAGCGGCCAGGCTTAAGCTTGGTTACAAGTGCTAACTGATGTTGTAGTGGTCAGGCTTAAGCTTGGTTACAAGTGCTAACTGATGTTGTAGTGGCCAGGCTTAAGCTTGGTTACAAGTACTGACTGATGTTGTAGTGGCCAGGCTTAGGCTTGGTTACAAGTACTGACTGATGTTGTAGTGGCCAGGCTTAGGCTTGGTTACAAGTACTGACTGATGTTGTAGTGGCCAGGCTTAGGCTTGGTTACAAGTACTGACTGATGTTGTAGTGGCCAGGCTTAAGCTTGGTTACAAGTACTGACTGATGTTGTAGTGGCCAGGCTTAAGCTTGGTTACAAGTCTGTGACCAGGCCTCCTGGTGGATCAGCGCCTGATCAACCAGGCTGTTGCTGCTGGCTGCACGCAAACCAACGTACGAGCCACAGCCCGGCTGATCAGGAACTGACTTTAGGTGCGTGTCCAGTGCCAGCTTGAAGACTGCCAGGGGTCTGTTGGTAATCCCCCTTATGTGTGCTGGGAGGCAGTTGAACAGTCTCGGGCCCCTGACACTTATTGTATGGTCTCTTAACGTGCTAGTGACACCCCTGCTTTTCATTGGGGGGATGGTGCATCGTCTGCCAAGTCTTTTGCTTTCGTAGTGAGTGATTTTCGTGTGCAAGTTCGGTACTAGTCCCTCTAGGATTTTCCAGGTGTATATAATCATGTATCTCTCCCTCCTGCGTTCCAGGGAATACAGGTTTAGAAACCTCAAGCGCTCCCAGTAATTGAGGTGTTTTATCTCCGTTATGCGCGCCGTGAAAGTTCTCTGTACATTTTCTAGGTCGGCAATTTCACCTGCCTTGAAAGGTGCTGTTAGAGTGCAGCAATATTCCAGCCTAGATAGAACAAGTGACCTGAAGAGTGTCATCATGGGCTTGGCCTCCCTAGTTTTGAAGGTTCTCATTATCCATCCTGATGTTGTAGCGGCCAGGCTTAAGCTTGGTTACAAGTGCTAACTGATGTTGTAGTGGCCAGGCTGAAGCTTGGTTACAAGTGCTAACTGATGTTGTAGTGGCCAGGCTTAAGCTTGGTTACAAGTACTGACTGATGTTGTTGTGGCCAGGCTTAGGCTTGGTTACAAGTACTGACTGATGTTGTAGTGGCCAGGCTTAAGCTTGGTTACAAGTACTGACTGATGTTGTACTGGCCAGGCTTAAGCTTGGTCACAAGTACTGACTGATGTTGTAGTGGCCAGACTTAAGCTTGGTTACAAGTACTGACTGATGTTGTAGTGGCCAGGCTTAAGCTTGGTTACAAGTACTGACTGATGTTGTAGTGGCCAGGCTTAAGCTTGGTTACAAGTACTGACTGATGTTGTAGTGGCCAGGCTTAAGCTTGGTTACAAGTACTGACTGATGTTGTGGTGACCAGGCTTAAGCTTCAGTTCAGTTCAATTCAAAGTTTATTCTCTATAAGGATTACGATGCTGAGTTTACAGAATTTGGTTATTGTGTGGTTTACATGTAGTAAAATAATGATTACAGAGTGTACCACTAGAACACCTAGCATGGCTAGGCATTTCGGGCAGACTTAGTTTAATTCTTAATTTTAAAATATTACAAATTATGAGGTAAGTTGGTATTATGGCTAAGTGACTAAATACTAGTTTGTGAGTTTAGCAATGTGAATGCTTTTGTTTTGACACAGTACATAGTTTCAGTATTGGAGTATCACAGGATTCATTATTTTAAGATTGAGATTAATATTTCTGTTTATGGTCAAATGGGTGAGTGAGTGTAAGTGTGAACCACCAGGTGGTATTCGTGTAGTTAGATGACGAGGTGTATCAGGGAGATAAGATGTTTTCTAATGGTAGTTTTGAAGGTGATGAATGTGTCTGCAGTTCTAGAGTTCTCAGGTAGGGTGTTCCAGATTTTAGGGCCTTTGACATACATTGAATTTTTGTAAACCTGGAGTACCTGAAGAGAGCCCCGGGGGTCAACGCCCCCGCGGCCCGGTCTGTGACCAGGCCTCCTTGTGGATCAGAGCCTGATCAACCAGGCTGTTGCTGCTGGCTGCATGCAAACCAACGTACGAGCCACAGCCCGGCTGGTCAGGAACCAACTTTAGGTGCTTGTCCAGTGCCAGCTTGAAGACTGCCACTGGTCTGTTGGTAATCCCCCTTATGTATGCTGGGAGGCAGTTGAAGAGTCTCGGGCCCCTGACACTTATTGTATGGTCTCTTAACGTGCTAGTGACACCCCTGCTTTTCATTGGGGGGATGTTGCATCGTCTGCCAAGTCTTTTGCTTTCGTAGTGAGTGATTTTCGTGTGCAAGTTCGGTACTAGTCCCTCTAGGATTTTCCAGGTGTATATAATCATGTATCTCTCCCGCCTGCATTCCAGGGAATACAGGTTTAGGAACCTCAAGCACTCCCAGTAATTGAGGTGTTTTATCTCCGTTATGTGCGCCGTGAAGGTTCTCTGTACATTTTCTAGGTCAGCAATTTCACCTGCCTTGAAAGGTGCTGTTAGTGTGCAGCAATATTCCAGCCTAGATAGAACAAGTGACCTGAAGAGTGTCATCATGGGCTTGGCCTCCCTAGTTTTGAAGGTTCTCATTATCCATCCTGTCATTTTTCTAGCAGATGCGATTGATACAATGTTATGGTCCTTGAAGGTGAGATCCTCCGACATGATCACTCCCAGGTCTTTGACGTTGGTGTTTCGCTCTATTTTGTGGCCAGAATTTGTTTTGTACTCTGATGAAGATTTAATTTCCTCGTGTTTACCATATCTGAGTAATTGAAATTTCTCATCGTTGAACTTCATATTGTTTTCTGCAGCCCACTGAAAGATTTGGTTGATGTCCGCCTGGAGCCTTGCAGTGTCTGCAATGGAAGACACTGTCATGCAGATTCGGGTGTCATCTGCAAAGGAAGACACGGTGCTGTTTACATGGAGTTTACCTGGAGAGAGTTCCGGGGGTCAACGCCCCCGCGGCCCGGTCTGAGACCAGGCCTCCTGGTGGATCAGAGCCTGATCAACCAGGCTGTTGCTGCTGGCTGCACGCAAACCAACATACGAGCCACAGCCCGGCTGATCCGGAACTGACTTTAGGTGCTTGTCCAGTGCCAGCTTGAAGACTGCCAGGGGTCTGTTGGTAATCCCCCTTATGTGTGCTGGGAGGCAGTTGAACAGTCTCGGGCCCCTGACACTTATTGTATGGTCTCTTAACGTGCTAGTGACACCCCTGCTTTTCATTGGGGGGATGGTGCATCGTCTGCCAAGTCTTTTGCTTTCGTAGTGGGTGATTTTCGTGTGCAAGTTCGGTACTAGTCCCTCTAGGATTTTCCAGGTGTATATAATCATGTATCTCTCCCTCCTGCGTTCCAGGGAATACAGGTTTAGGAACCTCAAGCGCTCCCAATAATTGAGGTGTTTTATCTCCGTTATGCGCGCCGTGAAAGTTCTCTGTACATTTTCTAGGTCGGCAATTTCACCTGCCTTGAAAGGTGCTGTTAGTGTGCAGCAATATTCCAGCCTAGATAGAACAAGTGACCTGAAGAGTGTCATCATGGGCTTGGCCTCCCTAGTTTTGAAGGTTCTCATTATCCATCCTGTCATTTTTCTAGCAGATGCGATTGGTACAATGTTATGGTCCTTGAAGGTGAGATCCTCCGACATGATCACTCCCAGGTCTTTGACGTTGGTGTTTCGCTCTATTTTGTGGCCAGAATTTGTTTTGTACTCTGATGAAGATTTAATTTCCTCATGTTTACCATATCTGAGTAATTGAAATTTCTCATCGTTGAACTTCATATTGTTTTCTGCAGCCCACTGAAAGATTTGGTTGATGTCTGCCTGGAGCTTTGCAGTGTCTGCAATGGAAGACACTGTCATGCAGATTCGGGTGTCATCTGCAAAGGAAGACACGGTGCTGTGGCTGACATCCTTGTCTATGTCGGATATAAGGATGAGGAACAAGATGGGAGCGAGTACTGTGCCTTGTGGAACAGAGCTTTTCACCGTAGCTGCCTCGGACTTTACTCTGTTGACGACTACTCTCTGTGTTCTGTTAGTGAGGAAATTATAGATCCATCGACCGACTTTTCCTGTTATTCCTTTAGCACGCATTTTGTGCGCTATTACGCCATGGTCACACTTGTCGAAGGCTTTTGTGGCTGACATCCTTGTCTATGTCAGATATGAGGATGAGGAACAAGATGGGAGCGAGTACTGTGCCTTGTGGAACAGAGCTTTTCACCGTATCTGCCTCGGACTTTACTCTGTTGACGACTACTCTCTGTGTTCTGTTAGTGAGGAAATTATAGATCCATTGACCGACTTTTCCTGTTATTCCTTTAGCACGCAATTTGTGCGCTATTACGCCATGGTCACACTTGTCGAAGGCTTTTGCAAAGTCTGTATATATTACATCTGCATTCTTTTTGTCTTATAGTGCATTTAGGACCTTGTCGTAGTGATCCAATAGTTGAGACAGACAGGAGCGTCCTGTTCTAAACCCATGTTGCCCTGGGTTGTGTAACTGATGGGTTTCTAGATGGGTGGTGATCTTGCTTCTTAGGACCCTTTCAAATATTTTTATGATATAGGATGTTAGTGCTATCGGTCTGTAGTTCTTTGCTGTTGCTTTACTGCCCCCTTTGTGGAGTGGGGCTATGTCTGTTGTTTTTAGTAACTGTGGGACGACCCCCGTGTCCATGCTCCCTCTCCATAGGATGGAAAAGGCTCGTGATAGGGGCTTCTTGCAGTTCTTGATGAACACGGAGTTCCATGAGTCTGGCCCTGGGGCAGAGTGCATGGGCATGTCATTTATCGCCTGTTCGAAGTCATTTGGCGTCAGGATAACATCGGATAGGCTTGTGTTAACCAAATTTTGTGGCTCTCTCATAAAAAAATCATTTTGATCTTCGACTCTCAGTCTGGTTAGCGGCTTGCTAAAAACTGAGTCATATTGGGACTTGAGTAGCTCACTCATTTCCTTGCTGTCATCTGTGTAGGACCCATCTTGTTTAAGTAGGGGCCCAATACTGGACGTTGTTCTCGACTTTGATTTGGCATAGGAGAAGAAATACTTTGGGTTTCTTTCGATTTAATTTATGGCTTTTAGTTCTTCCCGTGATTCCCGACTCCTATAAGATTCCTTTAGCTTAAGTTCGATGCTTGCGATTTCTCTGACCAGTGTCTCCCTACGCATAGTCGGACACGGGGAATGTCATAGAGATGTTTGTGTCTGGTATTATGCCTGTGGGTTCTGTCACAACTATCAAGAAAGCGTTTTAGGTCAAGGTTGATATTGGAGTTTAAGGTCCTGTAGATGTAGATTGCACAGTAGTAAGTGTGGATGTACTGAACAGGGAGTAAGTTTAGATCTATGAAGAGTGGGTGGGGGTGTTGCCAGGGATGGGATTTAGTGATTATTCTTACTGCAGCTTTTTGTTGGGTTATTATTGGCTTTAGGTGTGTTGCTGCAGTTGATCCCCAAGCACAAATAGCATAGGTGAGGTATGGATAAATGAGTGGTATAGTGTGAGAAGGGCATTTTGCGGCACGTAGTATCGTATCTTGGAGAGGATCCCAACCGTTTAAATCCTTTTTTGGTTATATGTTGAATATGGGTGCTGAAATTCAGGTTGTTAAGGTATAGGCCTAGGAATTTGCCCTCATTATGTCTGGTAATTAGAGTGTTGTCGATCTTAATGTTAATTTGTGCATCTCCTGCTCTGCTACCAAACATAATATAGTAGGTTTTGTCAGTGTTAAGCGTAAGTTCATTGGCTGTCATCCAAGTCGATATTTTGATCAGCTCCTCGTTAACAATGGTGTTGAGGGTGGCAAGATTAGGGTGAGAGATGACATAAGTCGTGTCGTCAGCAAAGAGAATGGGTTTCAGGTGTTGGGATACGTTTGGAAGATCATTGATGTATATGAGGAAGAGCAGGGGACCAAGGACACTTCCCTGCGGAACTCCAGTATCAAGTGGCCGTGTTGTTGATGCTGTCTTTAATGGTGACATACTGATACCTATTAGTAAGGTAAGATTTGAAATAAGCAAGCGCATGGCCTCTTATACCGTAATGGTCAAGTTTGTGGAGTAGGATGTCGTGGTCTACTGTGTCAAAAGCTTCTCTTAGGTCAATAAAAATTCTTAGCGGTTAAAAGTACTGACTGATGTTGTAGTGGCCAGGCTTAAGCTTGGTTACAAGTGCTGACTGATGTTGTAGTGGCCAGGCTTAAGCTTGGTTACAAGTGCTCACTGATGTTGTAGTGGCCAGGCTTAAACTTGGTTACAAGTACTTACTGATGTTGTAGTGGCCAGGCTTAAGCTTGGTTACAAGTACTGACTGATGTTGTAGTGGCCAGGCTTAAACTTGGTTACAAGTAGTGATTGATGTTGTAGTGGCCAGGCTTAAGCTTGGTTACAAGTACTGACTGATGTTGTAGTGGCCAGGCTTAAGCTTGGTTAGAAGTACTGACTGATGTTGTAGTGGCCAGGCTTAAGTTTGGTTACAAGTGCTGACTGATGTTGTAGTGGCCAGGCTTAAGCTTGGTTAAAAGTGCTGACTGATGTTGTAGTGGCCAGGCTTAAGCTTGGTTACAAGTGTTCACTGATGTTGCAGTGGCCAGGCTTAAGCTTAGTTACAAGTACTGACTGATGGTGTAGTGGCCAGGCTTAAGCTTGGTTACAAGTGCTGACTGATGTTGTAGTGGCTAGGCTTAAACTTGGTTACAAGTACTGACTGATGTTGTAGTGGCCAGGCTTAAGCTTGGTTACAAGTGCTGACTGATGTTGTAGTGGCCAGGCTTAAGCTTGGTTACAAGTGCTGACTGATGTAGTGGCCAGGCTTAAGCTTGGTTACAAGTACTGACTGATGTTGTAGTGGCCAGGCTTAAGCTTGGTTACAAGTGCTCACTGATGTTGTAGTGGCCAGGCTTAAGCTTGGTTAAAAGTGCTCACTGATGTTGTAGTGGCCAGGCTTAAGCTTGGTTACAAGTGCTCACTGATGTTGTAGTGGCCAGGCTTAAGCTTGGTTACAAGTACTGACTGATGTTGTAGTGGCTAGGCTTAAGCTTGGTTACAAGTACTGACTGATGTTGTAGTGGCCAGGCTTAAGCTTGGTTAAAAGTGCTCACTGATGTTGTAGTAGCCAGGCTTAAGCTTGGTTACAAGTGCTCACTGATGTTGTAGTGGCCAGGCTTAAGCTTGGTTACAAGTACTGACTGATGTTGTAGTGGCTTGGTTACAAGTACTGACTGATGTATTTGTGGCTAGGCTTAAGCTTGGTTACAAGTACTTCTGGCAGTTTGGGACACACAGATGATGATCAAACTAAATGTAAATTATGTGATCAGGCATATGGTCGCTGTCTTGAACATTATGTGCTTAATTGTCCACTTATTGAGGAATACAGAAACAGTATAATAACCTATGTGACATGTCATGATATCTTATTAATGAAAATAAGATACCAGATATACTAAGCAAATTTCCTAAATTTGCTTGTAACAGATAAGTGAACTGTAGATATAAACCCATATGTACACCTATTAACCCTTTTGGGGTCTAGTTCCTAGGCCTTCCGTGTTTGACAATGCTCTTGCACTTCCCTCCACAAGATGGGCTGCACCATAAACTAGCCAAAATCTAACAGAAAAAATCTAAATCTGCAGATGTACCTATTAGATTAAAAAACTTTACAGTTCTTTTAGATTTTAAATAATATCACGAGACATCAGATACAAATGGATGTGAAAAATTGTCGTTAATGTAAATTAATTTATTGTACTGAGTTCATGTTCAGCCGCTCGCTAAAATTTTAATATTAGTTGTTATTTTGCTTAATGTACTAGTATATAGTTTTAAATGGCTCAGAATTATAATTATAGTTTATTTCTTATAAAACATATAGTCAGTTCTTAAGAATATTGTTACATATATTGTGTAACAACATTTTATGTCGACACGAATGCAATTGAATTTTTGCGCCTCACTTTCCTTGGTAAATAAATCATACATTGTAATTATAGATAAAGTACTTCTCATAAAGTGACTTCTCATAAAGTATCTTTTAAAAATATTATAAATAAGTAATACTTGACAATACTTTCGGCGGGAAGAATTAAAAAATAATAGAAATTGCATACTTTACCTTGTTTACAATATACATATTGACAAGTGTCCGTGTTACAAGGAGCTTCTTTACAATATATAATATTATAAAATATTTTGTAATAAATCTAGTCAAAATAAACCTATTACAGCTCTGAAATCTTATATTTTATCTTCTAAAAGTGAGCAAGTAATGTGTCGGAAGAGTTGAGTTGTGATTGGTTGTTGAGGAAGGTAGCGAGGTTCTGATTGGGTGGAGGCGGCGGCGCTGCTCTCTGATTGGTGAACGGGAGCAGCGGGGGGAAGTAAAAGTATTCGCCTCTACTCGTCCACTGATAGTCAATCAGTGTTGAAGATCTGGATATAAGAGGTATAGTCACCATACTCAGGTGTAAGTGTCTCCGAGTGTCTTCTAGGGTATAAGTGTATCTTCCAGGGTGTGAGTATCTTCCAGGGTGTAGGTGTATCTTCCAGGGTGTGAGTATCTTCCAGGGTGTAGGTGTATCTTCCAGGGTGTGAGTATATCTTCCAGGGTGTAGGTGTATCTTCCAGGGTGTGAGTATCTTCCAGGGTGTAGGTGTATCTTCCAGGGTGTGAGTATCTTCCAGGGTGTAGGTGTATCTTCCAGGGTGTGAGTATCTTCCAGGGTGTGAGTGTATCTTCCAGGGTGTGAGTATCTTCCAGGGTGTAGGTGTATCTTCCAGGGTGTGAGTATCTTCCAGGGTGTGAGTG
The DNA here is from genome assembly GCF_038502225.1 of Cherax quadricarinatus. NCBI lineage: Eukaryota > Metazoa > Arthropoda > Malacostraca > Decapoda > Parastacidae > Cherax > Cherax quadricarinatus. The sequence continues at coordinate 77,070,244 of NC_091296.1, forward strand.
TATCTTCCAGGGTGTAGGTGTATCTTCCAGGGTGTGAGTATATCTTCCAGGGTGTAGGTGTATCTTCCAGGGTGTGAGTATCTTCCAGGGTGTAGGTGTATCTTCCAGGGTGTGAGTATCTTCCAGGGTGTGAGTGTATCTTCCAGGGTGTGAGTATCTTCCAGGGTGTAGGTGTATCTTCCAGGGTGTGAGTATCTTCCAGGGTGTGAGTGTATCTTCCAGGGTGTAGGTGTATCTTCCAGGGTGTGAGTATCTTCCAGGGTGTGAGTATCTTCCGGGGAGTGAGTGTATCTTCCAGGGTGTAGGTGTATCTTCCAGGGTGTAGGTGTATCTTTCAGGATGTAGGTTTATCTTCCAGGGTGTAAGTGTATCTTCCAGGGTGTAAGCGTATCTTCCAGGGTGTAAGTGTATCTTCCAGGGTGTGAGTATATCTTCCAGGGGGTAGGTGTATCTTCCAGGGTGTGAGTGTATCTTCCAGGGTGTGAGTGTATCTTCCAGGGTGTAGGTATATCTTCCAAGGTGAGTATATCTTCCAGGGTGTGAGTGTATCTTCCTGGGTGTGAGTGTATCTTCCAGGGTGTAGGTGTATCTTCCAGGGTGTGAGTGTATCTTCCAGGGTGTGAGTGTATCTTCCAGGGTGTGAGTGTATCTTCCAGGGTGTAGGTGTATCTTCCAGGGTGTAGGTGTATCTTCCAGGGTGTAGGGGTATCTTCCAGGGTGTAGGGGTATCTTCCAGGGTGTGAGTGTATCTTCCAGGGTGTGAGTGTATCTTCCAGGGTGTGAGTGTATCTTCCAGGGTGTAGGTGTATCTTCCAGGGTGTAGGTGTATCTTCCAGGGTGTGAGTGTATCTTCCAGGGTGTGAGTGTATCTTCCAGGGTGTGAGTGTATCTTCCAGGGTGTGAGTGTATCTTCCAGGGTGTAGGTGTATCTTCCAGGGTGTAGGTGTATCTTCCAGGGTGTAGGTGTATCTTCCAGGGTATGAGTGTATCTTCCAGGGTGTGAGTGTATCTTCCAGGGTGTGAGTATATCTTCCAGGGTGTGAGTATATCTTCCAGGGTGTGAGTGTATCTTCCAGGGTGTAGGTGTATCTTCCAGGGTGTGAGTGTATCTTCCAGGGTGTGAGTGTATCTTCCAGGGTGTGAGTGTATCTTCCAGGGTGTGAGTGTATCTTCCAGGGTGTGAGTGTATCTTCCAGGGTGTGAGTATCTTCTAGGGTGTGAGTGTATCTTCCAGGGTGTAGGTGTATCTTCCAAGGTGTGAGTGTATCTTCCAGGGTGTGAGTGTATCTTCCAGGGTGTGAGTGTATCTTCCAGGGTGTGAGTGTATCTTCCAGGGTGTGAGTGTATCTTCCAGGGTGTGAGTGTATCTTCCAGGGTGTGAGTGTATCTTCCAGGGTGTGAGTGTATCTTACAGGGTGTGAGTGTATCTTCCAGGGTGTAGGTGTATCTTCCAGGGTGTGAGTGTACCTTCCAGGGTGTGAGTGTATCTTACAGGGTGTGAGTGTACCTTCCAGGGTGTGTGTATCTTCCAGGGTGTGAGTTTATCTTCTAGGGTGTGAGTTTATCTTCTAGGGTGTGAGTGTATCTTCCAGGGTGTGAGTGTATCTTACAGGGTGTGAGTGTATCTTCCAGGGTGTAAGTCTATCTTCCAGGGTGTGAGTGTATATATGAGGGTTTGAGTGTATCTTCCAGGGTGAGAGTGTATCTTCCAGGGTGTGAGTGCATCTTCCAGGGTGAGAGTGTATCTTCCAGGATGAGAGTGTATCTTCCAGGGTATGAGTGTATCTTCCAGGGTGTAAGTGTATATACGAGAGAGTGAGTGTATCGTCCAGGGTGTAGATGTATCTTCCAGGGTGTGAGTGTATCTTCCAGGGTGTGAGTGTATCTTCCAGGGTGTAGGTGTATCTTCCAGGGTGTGAGTGTATATATGATGGTGTGAGTGTATCTTCCATGGTGTGAGTGTATCTTCCAGGATGTGAGTGTATCTTCCAGGATGTGAGTGTATCTTCCAGGGTGTGAGAGTATCTACCATGGTGTGAGTGTATCTACCAGAGTGTGAGAGTATCTTCCAATGTGTGAGTGTATCTACCAAGGTGTGAGTATCTACCAGGGTGTGAGTGTATCTACCAGAGTATATCTGTGAGGGTGTGAGTATAACTATGAGAGTGTGGGTGTGTCTATGGTGTGATCATGTCTGTCAAGGACGGTGTGAGTGTCTGTCTAGGAGGGTGTGAACGTGTCTTTCTATTAGGGTGTGAGTGTGTGTGTCTAGGAAGGTGTAAACATGTCTGTCTAGGAGGGTATGAGTGTGTCGTCCAGGGTGTTAGTGTGTCTACAAGGGTGTAAGTATCTGTAAATGTGAGTGTATTTTCAAGGGTGCAAGTGAATCTTCGAGTGTGTGAGCGTATCTTCATCTTTGAGTGTAAGACTGTATCTTCTAGAGTGCAAATGTATCTTCGAGCATGTGAGGGTATCTTGGAGCATGCGAGCGTATCGTGGAGCGAGCAAGCGTATCGTGGAGCGAGCAAGCGTATCGTGGAGCGAGCGAGCGTATCGTGGAGCATGCGAGCATATCATGGAGCGTGTGAGCATATCTTGGAGCATGTGAGCATATCTTGGAGAGTGCAAGGGTATCTGAGCGTGTAAAGGTATCTTTGAGCGTGTGAGGGTATCTTTGAACATGCGAGGGTATCTTCGAGCGATGTCAAGTGTGCAAGGGTGTCTTCGAGTGTGTGAGCATGTCATCGAGGGAGCTAGCATGTCATTGAGGGAGCTAGTGTGTCTGAGGGGGGGAGCGTGTTGTTGAGGGAGCTAGTGTATCTATGAGGGTATGAGTGTGTCTTGAAGGATGAGTTAATATTTTAGGATGAGTGTCTATGAGGGTGGGAGTGGATCTATGAAGGTGTGTGTCTTGTGGATGTGATTGTATGTATCTATAATGTTGTAAGTGTACTCAACTATATGTGGTTGCAGCTCCTGGCCCTATCACCTCCCTGGTTGCTACTAAATTCACACACTCCTTGCTTCAAGAGCTCTATTGTACCCCTTCTGAAAGCTATTATCTATGAAGGTGTGTGTGTGTGTGTGTCTTCCAAGTTGTTAGTTTATTTAGGTACAGGTACACATAAGTACAGTTATCATACAAGTGTAATTTGCCTAGGATAACCCCAAAAAGTTAGACAAAGTGACTTATCTGTGTGTGTGTGTGTGTGTGTGTGTGTGTGTGTGTGTGTGTGTGTGTGTGTGTGTGTGTGTGTGTGTGTCTGTGTGTGTCTGTGTGTGTCTGTCTGTGTGTGTCTAAGAGAGCATGAGGGTACACACCTTTATATGGTTCCAGAGGCAGTTTTAGCTTCTGGACCCATTTCTGACCTTGCTGCTTGCCGGTTTCACTTCCCTAAGCCTCTTGGGCTCTCTTGTACCTGTTTCTAGAACTATGAATGGAGTCTGCCATTACTCTTCAAGGTCATTCCACTTTGCGGCCACTGTGAGACTGAAGAAGTACTTCTTGACATCCCAGTGACTTGTCTGTGTCTTTAACCTCCAGCTGTGCCTCCGCATACCTGTTTCCTGTCTCTCAGACAACCCATTCCTATCTGCCATATTAATTTCTCCAAGTACTATTTTGTATGTTATCATATGTACCCTGGTCCTTCTGTCCTCTAGGGTCATTAGGTTCAATTCCTTTGGCCTCTTTGTAGCTTATACTCTTTAGCTCTGGAACTAGTCTCATTACATACTACTTCTTTCTCCTGTTTCTTAACATACTGTACTTTCTCAGGTGTCGGTTCCATAATGGTGCTGCATACTCCAAGATGGGCCTGACATGTTATATAAAGTACAGTGGACCCCCGGTTAACGATATTTTTTCATTCCAGAAGTATGTTCAGGTGCCAGTACTGACCGAATTTGTTCCCATAAGGAATATTGTGAAGTAGATTAGTCCATTTCAGACCCCCAAACATACACGTACAAACACACTTACATAAATACACTTACATAATTGGTCGCATTGGGAGGTGATCGTTAAGCGGGGGTCCACTGTACTTGGAATGACTCTGTTGACATTCCATAAGGCCACTCTCAGATTTAACAGATGATCATTAGCTACAGAGGTCATTCGGTTGATGTGAGTCTCTGGTGATATGTTAAGCACAGTGCTTGCTCCCAGGTACTTCTCTTTGATAAGGTCTGCCGAATCTGTCCCCAAGTCTATATTCTACATCTGGTCTTTTCCCCTTCCCCATTCTTCATAACCTTGCATTTGCTGGGCTTGATTCCAGGCAGCAACTTATCTGACCAATTCTGCAGTTAGTTCAGATCCATTGCAGCACCCTCTATTGGAGGGTGTGAATGTGTTTTTGAGGGTACAGTATAAGTGCTTCTCTGAGTGTCTCGCTTAATGATGGTGTCTTTGTGAGAATGTGTGTCTGTACTACTCACCTAGTTGAGGTTCCAGGGGTCAAGGCCTAGCTCCTGGCCCTGTCCCTCTGAGGGTAAGTGGGTCTGAGAATGAGTGTGTCTGAGGGTCTGTTTCTGAGGGTGAGTGTGGCTTTCAGGGTGCAGATGTGTCCTGGAGGGTTAGGTGTTCACAATGCTTTGCAGCTGGGTTTAGCCCTGGCTCTCTATCTATGACTCAAGCCCTTCCTCTCACCGACTATTCTTCGTCTGTCCACACTTCCCCGCTCACCCACTTGTGGGTCTTACCTGTGAGTCCCTCATTCGTTCACTCGGGTTAGGTGTGGCTATGAGGTTATGGGTGTGGCTGTGAGGGTGGCTTCAACTGTGAGGGTGTGGGCATGGCTGTGGCTATGAGGATGAGGGTGTGGCTGCTGCTTCAAGGTTGTGGGAGTGGCTATGAGTGTGGCTGCAGCTGCAAGGGTGTGGCTGCAACTGTGAGAGTGTATGGGAAACTGTGAGGGTGAGAGCTTATATTTTATACTCTTCTATAACTTTGCAAATCATCTTGTGTCTGAGATTTGGTGTAAATTGTGTGGCCAGCTGTCCTTAGAAAATCAGGCATAGAAATACTTATACTGCATTTTTCACAATAGCAGTAGTGCCTCTGACTTGCATCTACAGGGCCCTGGTTCAATTCTGATATGACTGTTTCCTTTTACCTGCTGCCTTTGTTCACCTAACAGTAAGTACTGTACTAGGTACTTTGATATTAGCAGGCTGTTGAGTGTTGCATCCTGGGAATGATTACTAAATGATCACAGTGGAAGTAAGCCAGTAATCCTGGGTTATTAACCCTTAGGGTTAATCTGAATAAAAAATTAGTTGTATATTTAACAGTAACTTTTTGTACCTTCATTTCCTTGTTATTATATATTTATGTTGTCACTATAAACATACACGTGCTGCATTGATAAGTTGGGCATAAATTATGCATGTTGATATATTGATTGGTGTAATGCCTACCATTTAAGGAATGGTCACTGGATTTGTTGCCATTATGGTCAGTGATTGGTTGGGGTTATTTTGTTGGGTAGTTTGTCACATTTTTCTGTGGTTGTCCTGCAACCTAATTATTGCTACATTTGTAGAGTTCTTAATTGATTTGGATTTTTTCTTTGCTGCTTTTTGTGTGATAGTCCTTTTCTTTTGAGGTATTTGGCTACCAGTGTGTAGTGATCTTCCTTACAATTGAGACATGTCAGTGGACTTTTTTTAATCCCTACCTCTGTGAGGTAGGTCTGATTAATTCCCCCTTTTTTTCACGAACACTAACCCAAATGACTGTAAACATAAAATTCCTACTACTATAGTTATTGCCTAATAAATCGTAAGTTAGTCTTAAGTTTGCCTGTAATACTCTCCCAGTATAGGAGCTTTTATAGAAACAGTATATCATGCTGAGATAAAACCATTCCCATTACTAAATTAACTAATTGTAATATTGTTATATGTTTTGTACTACCTCACGTTATCAATCTAATTACAGTGGAACCTCTACTTACGAATGCATCCATGTGCAAGTTTTTCCAGATACGAGCAGTTGCTCAGTTGATTTTTTGCTTCCAGATGCGAGTGGGCCTCAAGGGAGGTTCCTTGACACTGGTGAGGGGCTCTTGCTCTTGATCTGGGGAATTGGATCTCAGTTGTTTGTTGGACTATCTTATTGAAACTTGGGCAATGTATGATGGAAAGATGCTTCTTAGCGTACACCAAAAATGAAAGAAATCTGACCATAAATAATGGAGGTCACTTCTCAGCTATTAGTCTCCCCATAGTGGTATATTTTCAAATGGTTTTTATGGTTGTATTCTCGTTTTTTTGGTCTCATTTGATAGAATGGAAGATATACTACAGAAATAGATATGATTTTGATTAGTTTCATGTTCAAGGGTAAACAAATACGTCACCATCCAATTCCTGTCTGATTGGCACTGCCCCTCAACCTTCACATACAGTGGTACCTCGGTATACAACCTTAATTCGTTCCAGACAGCTCTTTGCGTGCCAATCTGTTTGAGTACCGAACAAATTTGTTCCCATAAGGAATAATGTAAAGTAGATCAATCCGTTTCAAACCCCCCAAAAATACACTTACAAAAGCGCTTACAAAAATACACTTACATAATAATTAAGTTGGGAGCTTGTCGTATACCGAGGTACCACTGTATTGGAAAGCTCTTCAACACACTAGCAAAAGTGGGAGCAGACATCATGAGGTAGCAGTGGCAGACAACATGAAGCAGCAGTGGCAGACCACAGGAAACAGCAGTGGCAGACCACAGGAAACAGCAGTGGCAGACCACAGGAAACAGCAGTGGCAGACCACATGAAGCAGCAGTGGCAGACAACATGAAGCAGCAGTGGCAGACAACATGAAGCAGCAGTGGCAGACAACATGAAGCAGCAGTGGCAGACATCATGAAGCAGCAGTGGCAGACATCATGAGGTAGCAGTGGCAGACAACATGAAGCAACAATGGCAAAGTGTAGCAATTAAGTGTAGCATTAAGAGTGTAGCAATTAAATGTAGCACTTATAAGTCACTCTGTCTGACTTTTTTGGGTTATCCTAGGTTCTCTACACATGTAGTCAGGAGCAGGAATGGTCGCTGTGGTGGCTCTATAAACCCTAACAACAACAATGGCCGCTGTCACCACCATTAGCCACATACGTAATGACGTGTATTTTATTCATTCTAGTGTATTTATCATGTTTCTATTTTTTTTTTTTTTTCAACAAGTTGGTCGTCTCCCACCGAGGCAGGGTGACCCAAAAAAAGAAAGAAAATCCCCAAAAAGAAAATACTTTCATCATCATTCAACACTTTCACCACACTCACACATTATCACTGCTTTTGCAGAGGTGCCCAGAATACAACAGTTTAGAAGCATATACGTATAGAGATACACAACATATCCCTCCAAACTGCCAATATGTTATTAATATTATTTATTATGTCATATTACATGAATTGTGATAGATAAATAAGCCGTAAAGTTGATACTATTAGGAAAATTATTGAAGTACAGTGGACCCCCGGTTAACGAACTTTTTTCATTCCAGTAGTATGTTCAGGTGCCAGTACTGACCGAATTTTTTCCCATAAGGAATATTGTGAAGTAGATTAGTCCATTTCAGACCCCCAAACATACACGTACAAACGCACTTACATAAATACACTTACATAATTGGTCGCATTTGGAGGTGATCGTTAAGCGGGGGTCCACTGTATATTCTCGTGCCTGGAATTCCACTGAAACAAATTAATTCCATTTCAATTAATTTAAATGAGGAAAATTGACTCTGCAAATGAGCAAATCCAGATGCGAGCAAGGTCATGGAACGGATTAAACTCGTAAGTATATCAGTATGCAGTAATGTACATGTATATTAAAATGTACTGCTCCATAACCTGTGTCAATATAGAGTAAGAATTAGGGTTAGTTTGTCCAAAATGCCTATGCATGTCAGTTGCCTTTGTAATTTGTATTTTATAATATGTAAAACACACATTGTAAGTTTTGCAAGGAAGTAAACATTTTCATTTTCATTATTACCGAGTATTGCTGAGGAAAGCAGTACTGCTTTGCAGATGGTGCAAGTTCAGCTATACCACACTTCTTTACAATATTTATCCCTCGGTGTATTGAGGAAACAGGAGGTGCAGGGCATACCCTAGACACATGCCAGGGCCAGTCCTGGGGTTAATCAAAGGATGCCATTTTTTTTTAAACCTCAGTACCAATTATCACTTAAGATTGTTGTTTTTAACAACACAAGGCAGATATTTTAACTCTATATATCTTTTTCACTGACACCCTATGAAATCAAATCCAGAATAATGCTACCATCTCAAAATGCTCAACTTTTAAAATGTGCCTTGAATGTTTAGCAATGTTTTACAGGACCATAGCGTTTAATTTAACTTGGTGGCTATAGAAATATTGTGTACAGTATTTGCTTTGGCAGTTGGTTAGAGGGTGCGAGTGGTCCACAGTATTTGATGTGTTGTCTTACTGTGATGTCTGCTTTTCCCCCTTCTCTCTTAATATACACAAAGAATGGATGATCCTGTTAGCTGGGCTTGAGTTTTGGAGGTGGATTATACTTTGAAAGTCTCTGGTCCGGGACATCAACAGCAATATTGCCACAACGAAGGTAAAGTTTTAAAGAAGCTCAGCAGCTTCCTTCTAAAAGTGCTGGATCAGCTAAGTTGTGAAAGCTGTGTGGATCTGCAAAGTTGTGACAGCTGTGTGGATCTGCAAGCCACTTGCACAAGCAACCTTGGTGGCCAGGTGGTCACCAGGAAAGCTTGGTCAGGCCAAGCTGAGGAGGAAGGCAGAAGAGCCCTTGAAACCATTCACATGCAGAAGGGGATGTTGAGCTTGTCATCACTGGATAACTATTTCTAGTACCTATTGGGAAAAAAACTGTCTAAGTAGGGGCAAGTTATAATGAATGTACAATTTTCTATGGGTTACTTTACCTTATTGGGAAATACTTGGTATATATTTTTTTAAGTATAGTACAGTGTAAATGTTCACACACTATGTAGTTAAGTTAGGTAACACTGCTATTTCTTCTAGCATAAAATGCCATGATATAGGCGAGGGTGAATAAACTCTGAAAGCCTTCACAACTGAATGGAACACACTTGGATAAACTAATCAAAACTACTGTAATTAATACATACACAATAATTACTTTAATGATATCAAGAAACATTTGACATCTTTAGTGGCTTATGCAGTTGAACACATGATAGTTTAAATGAACTGAGGTAAACATTATGTGCATTTTCACAATTTTAAGCAATTTTGTTGAGTTGCACATACCGATATGGAATGAGTTGGGCTCTAGAATGCATAGAGTTTATGTAAAAATAGAATATACATTATAAGGGATATTAATAGGACAGGGAATAAGGAAATTACAATAATCTTGCTACTGTAAAGATTAATAAAGAATTGAATGGTAATGTAATACAAATCCATATTACTGGCAGTGGCAGATGAGACATTTGTAATAGTCTTGTACAATACTGTTATATATTAACATGTACAGTAAAATTGTCTTTAGGTGCATTAGAGATGCTTCACAAGGTCAGTGTTGAGTGGTTTGCATGTTTGGAGCTGATTAGTAGCGATGGTTATCAGCCTAGTCTTAGGTTATAGCTATTAGTTTATCAGGAGTTGAGGTACTGATAAAAGAGCATTAAAGAGCTTTGATGAACTTCTCTGTGTAGTATTCCTAAATTGTAGTATTGTGTTGACATCTTTTGCAAAACTCCTCTATATAGTCCTGTGGCTCAGTTGATAACACAGTCCCTGATGATGCATTGACTTTATTGGGTTATCCTGAGTGGCTAACTCTCCAGGCTAAAAATCCTATCAAAATCTTATCTTATCCTATAGTACTATGCATTAACTCGTATTTTAATGATGAATTGAAATTGGGAACATAGATTCTTGCATTATAGATGAAAATGCGGTTTGTAGCTTGACAGCACTGGATGGTACTGATGCTGGTGATGAGCTCTTAGGTAATCCAAGGAATTGAAGCTGGAGCTCTTAGGTAATCCAAGGAATTGAAGCTGCTTTACCTTTGTATCAAGCCTGATTACTGTACCTCCCAATCCTCAGGAATTGCATGACCCCTATAAATTTAGCACTCCCTTGAATATAATAATAATAATAATAATAATAATAATAATAATTGTCATGTACTCTTTTCAAAACGAGTAATTTTACAAGTGGATAAGAGGTTTTCGTTTGCCCTGGTTTTCATTGAATTTGGTTTTTGACGACTTCATCAAAATTTTGTCCCAGTTTTTGTTTATCACCTTAGTTTTCATCCGCCATACCGAACATGTCCGTGCACCCGTGCCCACACGAAGCATCCCATGCACGCATTCTGAGTCAGTCTGGCTTTGTTTCTTGTCGAGTGATCATTACCCTGCACGTTCATATGAAACATTTCCTAATAATCGATTGTTTGTTTTTTTTTGTGCTTGTTTATTGAGTGTGACTGCTAAATAATCCACCATGGGGCCAAAGAAAGTTTCAAGTGCCAGCTCTTTGATAAAGAAGGTGAGAAACACGATAGAAAAGTACGAAAGTGGCGTACGTGTGGTTGATCTTGCCAGGATGTACGGGAAGTCCTCATCAACGATCAGTTCCATCCTGGTGAAAAAAGGAAATCAAGAAATCTGATGTTGTGAATGGGGTAAGTGTGCTAACAAAACAGATCGCAAACAATTGAAGATGTTGAGAAGTTGTTGTTGGTGTGGATCAACAAAAAACAGTTAGCAGGATATAGTGTTGTGGAGGCGATAATTTGCGAAAAGGCAAGGCAGTTGCATGTGGATCTCATAAAGAATGTGCCCTCTTCAGCGATTAACCCTTTGGGGGTCGCCAGGCCCTCTCAGAGACTTGTTCTCAGGGTTGCCAAAATTTCAAAAAAAAAAAAAATTATTTTTTCTTATGAAAAGATAGAGAAACTTTTCCCAATCATAATGACACCAAAAGTATGAAATTTGATGGAAAACTTAGGGAATTATGCTCTCGCGAAGTTAGCGGTCTCGACGATGTTTACGCATCGGCGATTTTGCCCACTTTGAGCCCTATTTTCGGCCAATTCCAATGTACTAGTCGACAAAAATCATAACTATTTTGCTAGAACTCCATTTTTTCTATCAAATGAGTACAAGAAAACACCTATTTACCAATTTCAACTATCCAATAAATTGGTCAGAATTTAGCAATTTTGCCAATTTCACACAAATTTCAAAAGATGCCAATTTCAGAATAGGGTCCAGAATAAACAAAAAAGACATTCCTGGCACTAAAATAACAAGTTCTCTGTTCGTCAGTCACATCCCCAGGCCCCTCTTATATTTCTTTGGCTTTCCACTTTGAATTTTTATTCTTACAAAAAATAGAAGATTTACTGTTATCCAGACTATTGCATTAGTGTAGAAATGGTATAAATAATATCAGCGCACTTGTGAAAGAATATTAGACTCACCAGTTGATGTGTATTGGATGCTTGGCATGATTTGTTTACTCTTGAACTTTGGTAAAAATCGAACATTTCTGCTACTTTGAGCTCATTTCAAGGTACTTTTTATTGTAAAACCAGTCAAAATCATCTCAATTTCTGTAATATGTCTTCCATTCTATAAAATGAGACCAAGAAAACTAGAATACAACAATAAATACCATACGAAAATACAGTGCAAAGTCGCTGTTTTATTCCAAAAACACGGTCAAAGTTTTTTTTTTTTCTCATTACGCACTGTGTTGCAGGATTTTTTTTATACTGCGCACACTGACCACATAGACCCATTCTTTCATATGTAGGCCTACCAGCTTTCTCTCACTAGATTTGAGGGCGCTAGAATTTAGGCGTACTAGTACGTCAAAAACCCTGCTGCGTAAGCCGTACTAGTATGGCTGAAATCCCCAAAGGGTTAAGGACATTTGTGCAGTGTGGAGCGAGGTGCAAAGTTTTGTGGAGAAATATCACCCTAACAAAACTGTTTCAAGCCATGTCTGCAACATGTTCAATGACAATGCCATGTCCCATTTTAGGCAAATCTTAAAGAGACGCCAGAAACAGACCTCTCGGGACAGATTTTTTGTGCGACGGGTACAGTGACTCTCAAGCTGATCCTAGTGCCAGTAAAAGACAAAGAAGGGAAGTAACCCCTGATAGGGGCTTGATACCTGAAGTCCATACAGAAGGGGATTCCCCTTCCAAACAGTGAACTCTCCTCCCTCTCCCCTCCTCGCCGTCTTCCATATGCAAACAAGAATCTTCAATAAAGGTAAAACTGATTTAAATGTTCAATTATCCATTAAAATTAGTGCTTTATATTTATTTCTCATTGTTTTCTGTATATAAAACTTTAGTTATTCTTTATAAAATGTATTTTTTGTTAATATTTTTTGGGTGTCTGGAACGGATTAATTGGATTTACATTATTTCTTATGGGAAATATTGCTTTAGTTTTCCTTGAATTTAGTTTTTGTCAGACTCTCTGGAACGATTTAAAAACGAAAACTGAAGTTCCACTGTACTTTTTTTTAACTTTTAAACTGTCCAAATGTAGATCTACGTTTGCACGCGTAGCACTCCGACCTTGGACAGTTTGGACAGTTTAAGGGTTAAAGGAAATATAAGAAAACCTAATGATTGTATGTGATAAGGATGCATATCTCAAGGATTTGGGCTACAGGTATGGCGAGTTGATAAAGATTTTGCAAGAATCTTACAGTAGTGTAGACTGAAGGAAGCACACTTATTGTGTAAAGCATTGGTGACCTTGTTTTATTTTTCTATAAAGTAAGTGAAGATATGGTTGTACTCTGGAGGCTAACTGAAACCTAAAATAGTATCTTGATATTTCTTCCTCAGGGTGATACAACCTAGACAATTGGAATGCCAGCTCAATAAACAATTAATCTAAAATTGTATATTAACACACTATGTTCCAGCACTAGTGTTAAAAATTTAAATTTTGAAATTAATATGCTGAAGTTGCTGGTGTGACTGCTTATGTTGATCAGTAGTTTTTCCTCTGATACTGGATTATGTAGTGATGCTGATAGATTATTTTGTTCACAGGTGATGGTGTTATAAAAGGCGGGGGAGGAAGGCCACCGCGATGTCCCTTTTTCGCAAGAGCCCAAAGAGCCCCCAGGAGGTGTCGAAAGCTCTCAAGGATGCACTTACAGCTCTTGAACGACCTGACAAAAAGGCTGAAAAGGTAGATAAGTATGTGATGATGTGGCCTTAATTGCCATTGGTATAATTTACTTATAATACAAGTGGTATAGTTATTTTGTCTTTGATGTTTGTACATGAAAAATAATCACAATGAAAAACTAGTAAAATTCCAAGTGGTTTCCTTGATAATGTGAAAAATCACAAAAGCACTTGGAAGTTCACTGCTTTTTCACTGTGGTTATTTTACATATTGTTATATCACCTGTTTACTGTGATCCTGTTTCATGTTTGTGCATGTATATCACTGCATTTGAGAATCTATTGTCACATACAAGAAATCCTGTTGTATGCAAAGGTCCTGAACTGCTAAATATATCTTGATGTAGCTTTGAGCCAGTTGTAAGCAACATGCTTAATGCTTGGTATGGCTCTGAACCACTGTAACAACCTATGCATTTGTTTTCCTATTTGTAGATTCTCCATGCATGGCACAAGGATGTACTTCTGTTAGTGCCTGGGCTATATTGGTGTTGCAGGAAATGAACAGGCAAATGCTTAGGTGAAGGCTGCTATTTCAAGCATGCTCTAAAATAGCAGTGGCTTCATGTGTTACATGCATAAATATATTATTGAGATGTAGCAGGCTTTACAGATGAAAAGGAATTTATACAGGGTTTGACAGGACATTGGTGTTTGGTCTCCCTCCTTCAACAGGAATTTTCACTTAAGAAAACTGTTGATTGATGATTAGACACCAGCTGGGCTGTGGTTCGTACATCAGGTTGCGTACATCAGCCAGGTCTCATGGTTGATCAGACCCTGATCCACCATGAGACCTGGTCACAGACTGGGCTGTGGGGGCATTGACCCCTGAAACCCTCTCCAGGTATACTCTAGGTATACATATCTCCCAAAGCCTCTAGTTTGCAGATGCTTCTGTAGACTGTGTGAGGCTGATTGTAAAACATGAAACTGTTTTCCCATGACTTAGGCCTTATTACTTGTATTGTGGTTTTTGTAGTTACTGTACTGGAGTGCCTATAAAGATCTCATAAAACTTTCAAGTCATTTGACATTAATAATTTAAGAGGATTTTAAACTGGTATTGGTTATTTTAATTGAGTGTTGTGGTATTGGTGTGTGTTGTGTTTTATTTCTTCTAGTAATTTTTTACTGTTTGTTTGCTTTGAATATTCTTGCATATCTTATTAATTTTTTATTGTAATGAGTGCTGAGGTATCTAATTTCCCAAGGTGTTCTTCAAGTCTTAAAGCTACCTACTTACCTACATACCTATTTGTAAATAAATATTAGTGTAATTGCAGTAGTTCAAAACTTTGCAATAATATTCTGACATTTGACTATAAAATTAATTATTTGTGGCAATAGCAATTGTAAATTGAGTGTATGTAATCATGTTATGTGTGCTGTATACAGCCCTCGATTAGGAACATGGCAGTAATGTAATTTTACTACAGGATATGGTATGTAAGTACTAATGATTCAGTTAATTGTATAATTAGATTTATTTAGAGTAGTTATTGGGTAAAAGAGAGCAGATGTAATGATGAAAAGGAAAAGTAATTGTATATTGAGAGGGGGAGGTAGAGGAAATGAAAGAGTGCAAGTGAGAATGTATAACGATGAAGGCAGATGTACAGTAGTGCAAAGTAAGTCAGAGAAGAGTAGTGCAAAAGCAGAGAATTTAGTGCATGTAGGTTGGGAGAAATTTAGGAAATTATTCATGGTGTAATAGAGTAGCACATGTTGTATTGGCTGTCTGCTACATGTTAGGAAGTTGTGTATTAGAAATGTCATTAAATTTTCAAAACGTTGACTTCTAGAAATGCAAGAGGATGCTAATGTTAATGTTTGCATAGTAACAAAATTCAAATAATAGTTTATGCTGGTTATTCACACAGTAATTTGTATGGATAGTGGAGCTGCATCCAAGTGTTGCAAAAAGTGTAAAGGTATAATACTGTATTTTGCATTTGCCCTACACTTACTACCAAAAAAAAAAAAAATAATTATCAATAAAATGATGCTTTAAAATAAGTTTCAATTTGCTATCTAGGCACAAGAGGACACAAGCAAGAGCTTGACCCAGATCAAGACTATGCTCTATGGCACCACAGACTCTGAGCCTCAGGACATTGTCTTGGCACAGTTGGCCCATGAGTTCTACAACACCAATATGCTACTACTCCTTATTCTTAATCTTCACAGAATAGATTTTGAGGTGGGTGCTGTTGCAGTTGTCTCATAAACTACCCTCGAAATAATGGACTAATGGGGGGGGTGTTCGTTATATAAGAATGTTAAAATATAGAAAAAAAAAAAGCGTACTAAGGCACTCGACTGTATATACAGTATATATTATAATGTACAAACAATTTACATATATACTACAATATAAACATTGAAAATATCGGAGTTAAAAGTACCATTTAACCGGAGGATTTTGCCTTCAATTTAAAAAGTATCATATTAAGGTCCAGTATATTGAGGGTTTACTGCATTTATCTTTTTGTTTTTAGTCTGGTTTAAATATAGTTAGTATTTGTTTATTCAGTTCACTTTAAAGATGGTTAAGTTGTTCTTTAACCCTTTTACTGTCGCAAACCCCTTTCTGAAACTGTCATTCTATGTGGAAAAACTTTTGGAAAAAACAAAATGATTTTTTCTTATGAAATGATAGAGAATCTATTCCCGATGGTAATGGCACCAAAAGTGTGAAAATTGATAAAAAAACTCACGGGATTTTGCTCCCCCGAAGTTAGCGATATATATGCATCGGCGATTTCTCTGACTTTGAGCCCTATTTTTGGCCAATTCCATTGTTCCAGTCGACCAAACTCATAGCTATTTCTTTAGAACTACATTTTTTCTATCAGTTGAGTACAAGAAACTGCCCATTTACCGATTTCAACTACCCAATGAAGTGGTCAGAAATTGGCAATTTGGCCAATTTCATGCAAATTAAAAAAGATGCCAGTTTCAAAATAGGGTCCAGAATAAACAATGCAGACATTCTTGGCACTAAAATAATATATCCTCTGTTCTTTAGTCATGTCTCCAGGCCCCTCTTATATTACTCTTGCTTTTTATTTTGATTTTTTATTCACACAAAAAATAGAAGATTTACTGTTATGCAGATTATTGCATTATTGTAAAAATGGTATAAATAATATCAGTGCACTAGTGAAAGAATATTAGTTGACGTGTATTGGACGTGTAGTGTGATTTGCTTACTCTTGAACATTGGTAAAAATCCAACATTTCCGCTACTTTGAGCTCAATTTCCAGGTCGTTTTCATTGTGGAACTAATAAAAATTGTCTCTGTTTTTGTAATATGTTTTCCGTTCTGTCAAACGAGACCAAGAAAACAAGAATACAACCATAAATACTATAAAAAAATACACCGCAAAGTCAGCATTTTAATCCAATAACATGGTCGGAGTTTTTTTTTTCTCATTATGCACTGCGTGCTGCAGGAATATTTTTATACAGTGCACACTGACCACACAGACCTGTTCTCTCACATGTGGGCCTACCAGCTTTCTCCTGCTTGATTTGAAGCTGCTAGAATTATTGAGTACATGTATATGTACGTCTGAAACATTGGCTCATAAGACATGTATATACGACCGAAACAGTCAGAGGGTTAATTTTCGTTTAACTTTCACTGTCTCAATCTCTGAATTAAAAGTGCTGATGGTATAGTGATTTTTAAAAAATAAAAATAATTTTTCTGAAATTGTAAACATTTTCTGAAGGTAATGTTACCAAAAATGCAAAATTTGATGGAAACCTGTAGAATTACGCTGGTGCAAAGTTAGTGATCTGGGCACAATTTACACATCTGCAATTTTGCTCAGTTCGCTCGTTCAGCTATTTTAGCTACTCTTTAATGTGCACATAAGTTGGTAATTTGGCCAGTTTTACACAATACTGATTTACCGATGACTTGGACTTATGATGGGCTCTCTGACCAGTATGCATGTCTAAATACTGTATATTAGAGCTGATTTCCTCTGTTCTGTTTATTATTATTATTGTTTAAATATTTAAAAATATACCAGAAATGTAATAAATGGTGCAAAGGTAACATTCAAACAATATCAAAGATGGTTGACACAAGCCCACTACCACTATAATATGCTCCTCACTTACTGACGAATTCATTTACCGACATGGTCTTAGGAATGGAACTCCATCGTTAAGTGATAAGAGATTGTATTCATCAAGTTCCAATTTAAGAACAAGAGTTCAAAATAAACACTATGCATTCTACTTACTAAAGCAACCTATCTTCTGTTTATTAATCACATACCCAGACTTGCCCTCCATTTTGAATCCATCAGCACAAAAAATGAAAGTTTTACCCTATTTCTCGGATCATATACATATAACCAAGAATGATTGGTAATGGATTAAGGTGTCCCAGCAATTGAAGCAGACCTAGTTAAAACACTCAAAACAGGAAAATTATCAAAAATCTAATATTTCTGCTGCTTTTAGCTCTATTTCAAGCTGACCAAAATCATCTCTACTTCAATATTATGTCATCCATACTATCAGTTGACATGAAGAAACCTCCAGTAAAACTATAAAAAGTATCCTAGAAAACACTTCAAAGTCGTTATTTTAAACCAAACACAAGGTCAGAGGTTTGATTTTCCCATCATGTACTGCATAGGGCAGGATTTTGTTTATACTGTGCACACAATGCACAGACCCATTCTCATGTCTATACTTATCTGAGTTTGCTATGCTTAAAACAGATCTATGTGGGTGGCAATGCCATCAGTAACATTGATTTATGCGAGATACAGTGAAAGAGTTGAATATAGTTGAGGTTTGATATACAGTATTCAATTTTTAAATATAGTTAAAGTATCAGTATTGTTGGGTATTGGCATATGGTTTTTCTGACTTGATGTGCTGTTGGAGTGTGAACAAGGCAATAGTATTTATGAAGGGATTCAGGAAAACTGGTTAGCTGGACTTAGAGTCCTGGAGGTAGGAAGTACATTGTCTGCAGTCTGAAGGCGGAGTGGAGATATGTTGCAATTTTTGAACTGTAGTATCGGCGCGCCTCTGGCAAAACAGTGATGGAGTGAGTGATGATGAAAGTGTTTCTTCATTTTCAGGTCACCCTGCCTTGTTGAGAAATAGCTGTTGTGTTATAAAAAAAAAAAAAGGCTGGGATCTCCTAAAATGGTATCTACATCTGCCTAAAATTGAATACAGGCATACCTTGCTAATACGGTGCTCGCCTTAGAGCACTTCACTAATAAGGTTCTTTTCGGTTATATTCATGTTTATTATTTTCGGCAGTGATGCACACATCAGCTGACTCCGATCTGAATCAACTGTTTTGTATTACTTCTGCATTTTTTTTTTAGGTCTAGCACTATTGCACACTTAAAATGATATTGTAAACATGTTTTTAAGCTTTTATATGCACTGACAAGTGCAAAAAGGCTGTGACACACTTTACGGTGGTGGTCTGGAACCTAACCCATCGTATTAGTGATGTATGTTGGTACCGTGGACCCCCGGTTTGCGTTATTAATCCATTCCTGAGAGCTCATCGTAAACCAAAATTATCGGAAAGCGAATCAATTTTCCCCATAAGAAATAATGGAAATCAAATTAATCCGTGCAAGACACCCAAAAGTATGAAAAAAAAAAATTTACCACGTGAAATATTAAGTTTAATGCACACAAACTGAAGAAGACATGTACAGTTTGTAGTACTCTACTAACAATAGAATACATGACACTTAACTTTAATGAAGATCTGGTGATGATTGATGGGATGGGAGGAGGGGAGAGTGTCGAAGTTGTTAATGTTTAGAAGGGGAATCCCCTTCCATTAGGACTTGAGGTAGCAAGTCCTTTTCCGGGGTTACTTCCCTTCTTCTTTTAATGCCACTAGGACCAGCTTGAGAGTCACTGGACGTCTGTCGCACAACATATCTGTCCATAGAGGCCTGTACCTCTCGTTCCTTTATGACTTTCCTAAAGTGGTTCACAACATTGTTAGTGTAACAGTCACCAGTATGGCTTGCAATAGCTGTGTGAGGGTGATTTTCATCAAAAAAGGTTTGCACTTCAAGCCACTTTGCACACATTTCCTTAATCTTTGAAGTAGGCAACTTCTTTAATTTGTCTCTCCCCTCCTCCGAAGCAGTTTCCTCAGGTCTGGCCTCTTGCTGTTGAAGATGATCTAGCAGCTCATCAGTGGTTAGTTTGTCATTGTCCTCCTCCACCAACTCTTCCACATCCTCCCCACTAACCTCCAACCCCAAGGACTTTCCCAGTGCCACAATGGATTCCTCAACTGGCGTAGGATTCCCAGGGTTAGCCTCAAACCCTTCAAAATCCCTTTTGTCTAGACATTCTGGCCACAGTTTTTTCCAAGCAGAGTTCAAGGTCCTCTTAGTCACTCCCTTCCAAGCCTTACCTATAAGGTTTACACAATTGAGGATATTAAAGTGATCCTTCCAAAACTCTTAAGAGTCACTAGAGTGTCTGTGGTCACTTCAAAGCACCTTTCAAACATAGCTTTTGTGTACAGTTTCTTGAAGTTGGAAATGACCTGCTGGTCCACGGGCTGCAGGAGAGGAGTGGTATTAGGAGGCAAAAACTTGACCTTAATGAAGCTCATGTCCCCAGAAAGTCGCTCTGCAAAGTCTGTAGGATGACCAGAGGCATTGTCTAATACCAGGAGGCACTTAAGGTCTAATTTCTTTTCAGTTAGGTAATTTTTCACATTGGTTACACCATGCATTTGCCCCCAGTCAAAGAAAAAGTCCCTAGTGACCCATGCCTTACTGTTTGCCCTCCACAGCACACACAAATTAGCCTTGAGGACATTGTTTTTCCTGAACACTCTGGGAGTTTCTGAGTGATACACCAATAAAGGCTTCACTTTGCAATCACCTCTAGCATTGGCACGCATCAGAAGAGTAGGCTTATGTCCTGGGAGTGCCTTTTCCTC